>NC_030681.2:85103412-85413912 GCF_000004195.4 Xenopus tropicalis | reverse complement strand
CTTCAACAGTGTTACTCTTGCAATATGTTTTTTTATATCTGTCTTTGGTAATTTTTATACAATTAATTATGCTGGTTTACCTTATGGTGATCAAGTGCTCCATGATGGTCACAGATAATTTATCACCATGGCTTTTTCTGTAAAGTTGCTATAACACATTTCTGCATAGGCCATAAGCCTTGAACTGTTTTACAAAACTTACTGAATAAGTTCTTATAAATGATAAATGATAATGTAAATATTCCAAATATTTTTTCCATGTAATGTTTTTATCATTTTTTTTTCTTTTGTTAGAGTTTGGAGCCCTAGTGGAGCAGTTCCACAGCTTTAAAGAGCAGCTGCTTCATTCAGTGGAAGGACAGAGTAGTGGGACATTTGAATGGGTGGATGGAATGCTGGTGCAGGCCCTGCAGTGTGGGGATTGGTTACTGATGGACAATGTCAACTTCTGTAGGTATGGACCTGAGAATGTATATCCAAAACCCTGCTTTGAAAGTGTGTATATTGGTCTAAGTCTAAGGATAGAATAATCACTATAAAACTATATTAATGAAAGAATGATGGTATTCTTTAAAGTTTAATGGCCAGGTCTAATTTTATAACTCTTCCAGGCATTACCCAGATTTTAAAAAGAATAAATATGTCTTCTGTTAAAAAAAATTATCTCTTGGCCCTCATGAACATATAACAGCACCATCAAATGTTTGTTTGAAGGTGGACCACTATTTTTAGTAGAGATGGCTATAAGCTGTATATGTTCCCATGGTGGGATGCATGCAATGTTTATTTTGTTCTTTATTGATTTGTGCAGAGTTGGTGAGGAAAGCGAATGCTCTTAACATGAAAGTAAAACGTCATTGTTTCTCTTTGTTCTGGCTCATGTATTTATACTGGCACTTTGTTTATTTTCACTTAATATTAAAGCATATGAAAAGATATGACACTCTAGATACCCTTGTTACTGTTTTCTGGCAATAAAAATGTTTAAGAAGCGATATATATTGTGATTATAAGGTGCTGCAGAAAAGGTCTAATAGAATGTGTCTACTTGTTTCAGTTCTTCAGTTCTGGACCGATTAAATGCCTTGTTGGAGCCTGGAGGAGTTCTTACAATGACAGAACGAGGGGTTACTGATGGGTCCATGTTAACTATAACCCCTCACCCAAACTTCAGGTTTGTATGCTTCATGCATTCCATAGATTGCAAGCTTTTGTGAGCAGGACACTCTGAATCTAATTTTATTTTGTAACCCTTGTTTATTACTCTCTTAGCAGTAGTCATGTATAATGATACTGCTTCTTTAACCCATTGAGTATGGTGAATTTTTGATCTTGATGTGTTGTGTGTTGCCACTAAACACCTAGCATGGCACAGGTGAAAGTAGAACCTGGAACTTTAAAATATACAATTTGGCATGATTTACCTTTATGGTGCTGTCATAGAATTCTGTTGTGGGTGCTACTTGCAACCAAGAACTGCATAATGAAAAACATACCAAATAGATTGATAATGCCGTGAGTTGCCTTTTGATCACTTCCACATATATGAAAACATTGAGTATATTAAAGACCTACATTTCCTTTCCTTCTTTTCACAGGCTATTTCTTTCAATGGATCCCTCTCATGGGGAAATATCTAGAGCTATGAGAAATCGGGGAATTGAGCTGTATATTTCTGGGGAAAGTGAAGGAATGTTATTGGATTTATTCGACACTAAGAGGTTGATTCATAATCTTGGTGTGGTGGGTGATGATGTATGTAACGCCTTGATAGCAGTTCACTCTGAAACAAAAGAAGCTGTGACTGGTAAGACAAAAGCCTAACCTATCTTCTCATTCTTTGGAATTTTTGACTCAAATTAATTGCTTTTATTAATCATCTGAATTTGGAATGCTTTTTTTTTTCAGCAGCTCTGAAAGCGCAAGCATTTATTATTTTTACTTATTTATGAACTTATCTTTGGTTCACTGGGGACATAGGGCATCCATCCATTAGAAAAACATATTCCAGGCACAGGCATGCATCATTTTCCAAATGCAAAAGATTTATTTCTATCTCTTGTTGGCTTTGCTATGTGAAAAACTGAAAACTAGAGATAGAACTGCAGAGGGTTTAGAACATATATGTCAAACACAAGGCCCGGGGGCCAAATCCGGCCCACCTGGCTGTTTTATGTCGCCCTTGGTGAGTGTGTCTGACCATCCAGCCTGATCAATTTCCATTTTCCTCACATAGTAACTAAGACTAAGGGGTATATTTATCATGCTGTGTAAAAAGTGGAGTGAAGCATTACCAGTAATGTTGCCCAAGGCATCCAATCAGTTATCAGATTTCAACAGTAGCAAAGCTACGAGCTGCTATGAGCAACATCACCGGTAATGTCTTACTCCACTTTTTACACATTGTGATAAATATACCCCTTAATATCTTACTAAGTATATTAATAAAAAATTTGGCCCGCGACTTAGCTTGTGTTTTAGATTTCGGCCCCCTTATGTGATTGAGTTTGACACCCCTGGTTTAGAGTGATAATAGGAGTAGCTACTAACTTTATTGCACATTTCTTTTTTCTAAGGAGACTAAATCAAAATAAGATTTGTTGCTAAATAAAGTATTTTTTGTGTGTTTTTACAGTTTCTGGAATGTTTATAATTGACCAATTTAGGAACAATAAGCAGGATTGTATGTTCTGTGTTTTGTTTATGTTATTGTCAAACACAACAGCTTGAAATAAACCATGAAATGTTATTGATGGGTCATTCTTTTATCATTTGTCAGGTTCTCCCTGTGGTTCCCTTTCTGCTTTACTTCATGCTGCTGCACTAATATCTCAGCAGCTGCAACGTGGTATTGGACTTGAAACATCTTTTCGCAGCGCTTGCAACGAGGTTTTCCTTAATTGCCAGCACTCCCTTGCAAGTCAAAAGGCAAGTTCTAAAACCATCTTAAACACTTTTGGCTCTTACCATGGTTTATGCTAAATTTAGAAATTCTGCTTGGTAAGATTATCTCACTGAATTATGTGTATGTTTGTATTTCATTTAATGGTGATTCCTAAATCATCAGCAGAAATAATTCCATCCACCCACTAACTGTGTTTGCATAATGAAAGAAAATTGTATTCTGTGAAAATATACCATGTACATTTAAAATGCTAAATATTTTCAAAATTATTTCTAAATATAACTGCTATTGAAATTCCTATCTGTTCACCTTTATATTCTTTGCACTGCTGGCTCTGTAGCAGAAGTCTACTGATTAACAGACCCGGAGAACCGATTTCTGCAGCATTATTTCAAGTGTTATAATCAGGAAGTAGTGCAGAGAACTGTAATTGCAGTTATTTTATGAATAAAGTTAAAACCATTAAACCTTGGTTTTAATATGTTTGAAGGTTGGAATTACATTTTTTTTTCAGTATACCAAAAATGTCTTGGGTTTACATTACTTTAAGCCTCAAAATTGATAATTGTATGAAGAAGACAATTTGCTTAAACTGGAGTAGACTATGAGTGCAGTTACAAATCATCTTTTATATGATCTTGAATACAGTGGTGAGGTTGAAGAAACTATATATTTTAAGCAGTTAAGAACAGAAAGGCTTAATCAGTGTTATATTTCTCATGTGGATGCTATCAAAACAATAAAGAAACGTTTGCCTACAGTGTTACCTCAGTATTGTGGTCATACGAATTGGTGATTACTAATACAGGTATGGGATCCCTTATCTGGAAACCCGTTATCCAGAAAGTTCCGAATTACGGAAAGGCCATCTACCATAGACTGCATTATAAGCAAATAATTCAAATTTTTTCCCTGTAATAATAAAAAAGTACCTTGTACTTGGTCCCAGCTAAGGTAAAAGGAGTCCTTATTGGCGGCAAAACAATCCTATTAAGTTACTCAATATTTAAATGATTTTTAGTAGAATTAAGTTATGGAGATCCAAATTACGGAAATATCCCTTATCTGGTAAACCCCAAGTCCCGAGCATTCTGGTTAACAGGTCCTATACCTGTACAGCCTTGAAATTCTTAGTACGTTGAAGTTCTCTGTATATGATCCTTGTGGTTATCTGTACCCTTCAGCATGCTTCCTAATCGTATAATGATTTTGACATTTTTACTAATAGCTTAATATAACCAGAAATAGATGTGATTGCATGATCATTTTTAAGCTTATAGTGTAGCCAGTTGGATCCCTGCCCCATTAGGGAGCCTTATTTATGTGCAGAACTGTCTATTTTAAGATTGACTAGTTTCCAGTGATTTTGTTACATTTGATAATATTTAAACATGTTTATCTGGCAGCCAGCAAGTGAATTTTTGTAATGTTTTCATTAATATTCCATAGAGGGTCCATGAGATTGTGATGAGTAAGGTCTCTGCCCTGGTCACAGCACAGGAAGGATCCTTTTTATCCTTGGGGTTATGGCCTGATTCTGTACCTTCTGCTCTCCTTTCTTGCGAAGACTCTGCAATTTCTACTATTTTAAGAGATGGACAGGTCCTAGTTTATGCCCTGAATAGACAAAGTTTACAACATAGCAGGTAAAAATAAATAAAAAATGGTTTGTTTTTTTGCTTCTGTTTTTGTGCATTCTAGTAAGTTCTAGTGGATCTCTGTTGTCCAGTTGTACAGATAATATGAAGATAAATTTTTGCATTAATGCTTTTGCTTTGAGTTAGGGGCATTTTTGTTAAGCTGTGTGTATCTGATGTCATACCAAACATATTGCCTCATTATCTCACAAAATGGATTACACCATGTTGGTGGTCTAAAATAATCGTATCATTTGCAGTGCAAATGTGGCAAATATATAATTACAGTATACAATAATAATAATAGTAAGCAATAATTTATTAACTCTTTTTAATAGGGATTCACTGAATCCAGGGTTCTGTTTGGAGTTTGCAGAATCCTAGTTGAATCCTAGTCTCCATATGTAATTAAGTCAAAGATTTTGCCCAGATGTCACTAGTAGATGTTTGCTATTAAAAAGTTGACCAGTAAATGCTACCTGCTGACTGGCTGCTATTAGTGATAAGCCCAGTACCCAATTTTGTACCACTTATTACATAATTCCACAAGTGTTTAGCTGCACCAAATCCAAAACCTTAGTGATCCAACTTTTAAAACTCTGAATGCAGCAATTCTTTGTCAACATTTAGCGTTTTTCTTAAAATCAAAATTCACACCTTCATAAATATATCTCATACTCTTACTAGCTGGCATAATAGAGATACAATGCTTATTTATTACTGCCTTCCCAGTGTACAAGAATTAGAATAAATTATAGTCTCCTTTACAGGGTAGTATGGTAAAATAGGTGGTACAAGGTACAACTTATCCTTATTCTGCAAAGTGTTTATTTTATTGCATTCTTAAGGTCCCCATACACGGGCAGATTGTAGCTGCCAATATCGGTCCCTTGGACCGATTCGGCAGCTTATCTGCCCGTGTAGGGGCAGAAACGAGGGGCCTGGCCGACCGATATCTGGCCTGAAATTGGCCAGATATTGATTGGCCAGGTTAGAAAATTCAGTCGGATCGGGGACCGCATCAACAACTGAAAACACTATCTGGTTCTTGGGGTCTTTCACCCCGGCAATCAAAGACATATGGGACTGCAAGGGTTTCATATTATTGTTGTGTTCAGTGGTTTTTGCTTCAGGTACCTTACTAGTATTCATTTTACTAGTTTTCTTCCTGGATGCTTAGGGTATTTAAGTCCTGGCAACTAGATAGTAGTTGATATCCCATGCCTAAAATCTGCAGAACAAAAAAGGGAATATTTTTCGGTTTATTTTGGTTATGCTGAATATAGGTTTATATTACCTCTTTAAAAGGTGAATTGAAGCAATAACATCAACAACTACATGTTTATTTCCTTTAGTTTTTAATGTATAAAACCTGGATACTGGATTCAATTTAACTTTTTAATTTCCACATTTTAACCACTTGCAGAACTTTACCTCTTACTTTGCATGATCTTCGAAAGGCAAGTCAATCTTCCCCAGGGGACGGTCTACATTTCAGTGCTGTTGCATTAGATTCACATTGGATGGATGACCCTGCAGTGATTGCCCATTCTGTCCAATTTCTCATTGAAAGGGCATCGACAATAGACTGGGTCTTAAGGATGCGGTGGCTTAATCACTTAGCCAAGAAGTTAACTCCAGATACTGGTATACTGTACTTAATATTTTACTCTTTGTGTACTCATTTCAGTTCATCATGTAGAAAATGTAGGAGGCTACATTTTTTATAGTAGTTAATTTTACACCTTACTACAAGTATGACCAACCCTACCTATATTCCACTCGAACATCTATAGCCATCTGCATGCACAAACAAACACACAGAATGGCACAGATGTTATCAGCAGCTATCTTTTCATCAACAGATCACATTCGTACAATGATAGATGCAGGAGCTTATGCTTTAAGTCAGCTGTATTCCAGCCCCATTCCTAAAGAAATAAGCAATGTTGTGAAACTGTTGCAGACCACAATATCTGGTAAGTAAAAGAAGCAAACCTACACTTACATCTGTAAACATCCTTTTCCTTTATGCTTCCGTTATGGTAACTGTTTGGACTGAAAACTGATATAATAATTTGAAATAATTCAAACCATGCATTTATAATTTTCATTACACAGAAATTACTATTTCTGTTTTAAATGTATTTTACAAAGAAGCTAGTACCTTCCAGTGCCAAAAGAAATAACACAAGAAAAACATGTTTTTTCATGTTTTTTCATGTTTTTTCATGTTTTTTAAGAAATAGTGATAATAGCTTAAGGAATGACAGGTTGTAAAGAATAAGCTAAGTTAGTGTTTCACGCCAGCCCCAAAAAGTCAAGTGCCTATGGAAAAACCATTAACTTACATTTTAAATAAAGTTGATTAAAGGACCTGTAACATAAGTGCTTTTTATCCTTTGTTGCCTTCTTTATGTTTAAAGGAGAAGAAAAGCTATAATCAGTGGGGATGCCAAATGTTAGGCATCCCCCAGCGATTATAATGGCTCACTTGATACTCCTGGCCGGTGCTCCTTTTAACTAGAAATAGCACTGTAGAGAAGAGTATCCAGCTAACAGGAGCACTGGTCCTGGGTATCACGTAAGGCATTATAATTACTGGGGCGCCAGTAATTTTAAGTTTCCTTATCTCTGTTTATCATCCACCTACAAATTAAACTTATTTATTGGCTATAAATGTCTCATTTGATATTAGAGAGGTTTTCATTCTGTCATCCTGTAGAGAGCCATGAATGACCAAACACGCATTTTTGCCCTATTTACCAAGAATGACTGCCCCCATGTCTAAACAGCAGCATTTATATAAATGGTAGCAGTGTTTCTGAGGAGAATATGCAGCTTTTACTAGTTCTGGTTATTATAGTTAAATACATATAAAACATTTAATTTTTGTGGAACTGGTTTTAAATACATTAGGGTAGATTTATCAAAAGATAAATACATAAGGATTCTGGGATTTATTCTGAAAATAAAGAAACTGATTGAATCAAGTTCAGTGAGGAGACCCTAAGGTCTTAAGGTGGCCATACATGGGCAGATTTAAGCTGCATGTTAGGGCCCTTCAGACAGATATCTTGCCAAAAATCAGCTAGATGTTGACCTGGTAGGCTTGATTTTTCTGTCAGAATACAAAGGAGGGGATATGAGAAGCTGGAGCGAAGACTGCATCAATAAGGGCCAAACGATCACTTATCATGATATCGCCTGCCCAAGGTGGGCATATCAGGGGGAAGATTCACCGATTTGGCAGCCTCACCAAACGAACAAATCTTAGTGTATATGGCCACCTTAATTCCCATTCAGCCAATACCCTAATCAATATTTGACAGATTGTACAGATACTGCCTTGTAGTATTTATAGTGCATGCACCTGTAAATCTTGTATCTGTACAGTATTCAGTGTAATAATTTGAAAATATCAACTGCATGTTTAATATTATACTTATTATCTGATCAGTACATTCTGGCCTGTTTTTAGATGAGGATTATATCCCATTAGATCCACGGTGGAACATGCAGTACTTGGAAATTGTGACAAATTTTCTCAAGTTTGATACAGGAACTGAGCCTGCTAAGCAGCTGTTAAATTTGTTGAACAGTGTGACCAACAGGTAGGTAATTATTTTTGCACGGCCTGTCTGTGGTGTAGTAATCTGGTACTTACTTGTAGCATCCTACTAGCTGGGTCAGAAACTATTTAGTAGGTGGTAGCTGTATGATTCCTCACTCATACACAAAAACTCATAATAAGCACTTTAATTGTACTGTAGCAGTGCATCAACCTACAATAGTAGTGTTTCCTCTAGCCTTATGATAAGCCATAATTACAAACAAATGTCTCATTTGTAGCACTATCCAATTTTTATTGGGGATAATTGTAGGGTACTTGCCACAAACATGTTTTTTGATAGGGCAATAACAAAGAATATCACTTGCTTATTTTTTTTTTTACTAATCTACCTTCATGTGTTGATATCCCTGGATTCTTGTTTAATGTATGATTGGGGGAAGTATTTACAACAAAATTGCTGCTTTCTTTTCACAGGGCAGTGCTGCTGGCGAATAGAGAAAGGCAATACTTCTTGGAGAAGCCTGAGGTCACAAACCTAAGGGAAACCAGTGCCTTGCAAATAGCTATAAAGTTTCACAAAGGTAAGTTCATATTTGTACTGTTAGTTCTAATGCTAATGGATAGAACACAACTTCTCCCCTGTGTACATCCCTCACTTAACAGTTAAAGGAAAAGGGAAAGGCTAAGTCACTTGGGGGTGCTAAAATGTTAACCACCCCCAAGTGACTTTAATCGTTTACCTCGTACCCTGGGCTGGTGCCCCTGTTAGGAGAAAACAGCACCAGCCCGGGGTACCTGAAGCGATGCGCTTCCTCCTTCCGCCTTTGTTTCGCTAAGACTAACACAATAGGCGCATGCACAGTAGAGTGAAAAGCCGACTTCTCTGTTAAAGTTTGGCTTTTCACTCTACTGCGCATGCGCGCGCTCGCAAAGCAGGAAGAAGGAAGCGCTGCAGCTGGTGCTGTTCTCTCCGTACAGGGGCACCAGCCCGGGGTAAAAGGTATGCGATTCAAGTCACTTGGGGGTGCCTAACATTTTGTCACCCTCAAGTGACTTTGCCTTTCCTTCTCCTTTAAGGCTCTTAACTTGAAACCCCATCCTACAACTCCTCTTTCACCTTAAAACATCTTTTCTCTGCCGTCTCAGGGGGACACAGGGAACACATGGGGTTAAGCTCCACCCTCCAGGAGGCAGGACACTTGATACTAAATTAAAGGGGCGTGCCAGGAGCCGGCTTAACCCCTCCTCTATACCCATTCCATTCAGTTTTTCAAGTGTCCTGCTACCAGGAGGATGGACAGCTAGGTCCCCAGCGAGACCTAAGGCAACCAGATTTTAGAGACATGTCTTCGGTCAGGCTCATAAGCCTGACACCCGGGGTGAGACCAGGGGCGGGACTACCCGCTACCTAAATGGTTAACCCCCCTACGAGGGAAAAGCCCACCGGGGTCAACACGTGTCCCGGAGGGGACTCTCAGACCACCCAGACTGCCACCACAACTGCACCTTCTCCCCCGGAGCAGAGCAGAGGTCTGGCCGGTGCGGCAAAGAGGGGTGAGTAAGGCGTGCTCGTCAGCCGCCCCCCCCCCCACCTCCACCCAGGACAGGATTCGCCCCCTCACCTCTCCCATTCTATGAGGTAGCTGCGGGCCCGGTGTAAGGCAGCGCGGGACGTTCGCACGGGCGCGCGCTCGCGCACGTAGGCGACGTCGCGCACGTAGGTGACGACGCACACGCATGCGCGAAGGTGCACACCACGCAGCCGGAGAGTACGGAACCACGTAGAGAGGGCGGACCTGACATCTCCCTCGTGGCGCCAAGCGGTGTACTCCCTCACATACTACTGGCCATACACGCCAACTACAACTCCTCCAGGAGTTACACAGCCCACGTGCTCCTGTGCTACCCAACACATATAGAGCCCCATAAGCTCAAGGGCTCACAAGCTACAGGAGTCCCCTATCACTCCTTCCCCCTCCCAAACGCAACATGGCAGAAGGTAGGTCAGGGGGGCTATTTCCCAGGGCGGGGGGCAGAGCACCCAAAGCCTCACAGGTAACTTACTTTGCCTGTACTAATTGCCATAACAAGATGCCAGGGGGACAGGTGGAGCAGCTATGCAGATCTTGTTCCAAGGAACAGGACACAGCAGCCACTACAGGGGATACCCCTAACACTGCCGCACCACAGACCGGGGAACCTTCACAGGAGGGCATTCCCCCAGCACCCCCGGCGGGTCCCTCAATGGAACCACCAGCTCCCCTCTGGGCAGTACAACTCTCCCAATCCTTGGCATCCCTTCAGGGACTCCCCTCACTCGCCGACTCCCTGGGAAAGGCACTGACCATGCTCACGAACAAGCCCCGCAAGCGGTCAGGGGGAACCAGAGGCGACACTAACACCCTTGACCCCTCAGACGTCTCCTCCGGCGAACTAGATCCGTCGGGATCCGAGGGGGAATTACCGCCCTCTAATGTCTCTTCAGGGGAAGAGGACGATGAGGAAGAGGATCACGACACAACTCGGGACACCCACCATGACATTCAGGGTATCATTAAGGGGGTAACCTAGGTACTGAACATCTCACAAACAGAATCACAGCCCCAGGCTACAAGCCTGTTTAAAAGACAACACAAGTCGTTGGTCGTCTTCCCGGCACACGACCAACTCAACAACATAGTACAGGACGAATGGAACTCCCCTGAAAGAAAATTCCAAGCTACTAGAAAATTCTCAAAATTATATCCCTTTCCCAAGGATCTGGTGGACAAGTGGACTATGCCACCATCTGTGGACGCACCAGTCTCCAGACTCTCTAAGTCTACAGCGCTTCCCGTTACGGATGCAGCGGCCTTCAAAGACCCCTCTGATAGGCGCCTCGAGGGATTCCTCCGAGCAATTTTCACGGCCTCCGGATCGGCCCTACGGCCCGCCCTAGCTTCCGCATGGGTGAGTAGAGCCATACAGGCCTGGTCAGACTCCCTTTTCAAGGGAATTCAAGACGGATCACCCAGATCTGAACTTATCTCATCTGTACGCTCCATAGTCGACGCTTCAGACTTCCTATGCGACGCAATCCTGGAGACATCTCAAATCCTCGCACGCACCTCAGCACTATCGGTAGCCGCACGCAGAACTTTATGGTTAAAGAATTGGTCAGCGGACCTCAGCTCCAAGAAATCATTGACCTCACTCCCATTCAAGGAAAGTCAACTCTTCGGGGAAGAACTCACCAAGATCATCTCCCAGGCCACAGGGGGCAAAAGCACCTTCTTGCCCCAAACCAAGACTCGCGCAGCCAACACGGCCAGACGAGGCAAATTTTTTCGTGGCCAAAGCGGACGATATAATAGACGATCTAGCCCACCCCATCGCTCTCAATTCAGAAACAAGACCGGAGACAAGAGCCGACCCACATGGAAACCCAACAAGACCTTCAGTAAGACCACTAATGACAAGACAACCTCAGCCTGACGGGGCACTCCCTCCGGAACCGCCAGAACTCATCGGAGGCAGGTTACTACGGTTCCGGGAGGTATGGACTCATTACTCCACAGACGCATGGGTCAACGAGATTGTTTCCCAGGGCTACCACCTAGACCTGGCAAGCACCCCACCCAGAAAATTTATCATGTCCAGAGTCCCCTCAAACCCGACCAAGGCTCATGCCTTCCTTCAATGCATCTCAAAACTGGAGAGAGCAGGAGTAATAGTACCAGTACCACCGAGGGAGAAATTCTTCGGCTTTTACTCCAATCTGTTCATCGTCCCGAAGAAGGACGGTGCCTTCCGCCCGGTGTTAGACCTCAAATACTTGAACAAGTTCATCCGATCAACGCGGTTCAAAATGGAAACTCTCCGATCCGTGATTCGGGGAATGGAACCGAATCAATTCCTAATGTCACTAGACATCAAGGACGCCTATCTACATGTCCCAATCTGGCCTCCTCACCATCGCTTCCTCCGATTTGCATTCAAGAGCCAGCATTTTCAGTTTGTGGCACTACCATTCGGCTTGTCAACAGCGCCCAGGGTGTTCACAAAACTGATGGCCGTCACGGCAGCAACACTCCGTCTACATGGAGTACCGGTGACTCCCTACCTAGACGATCTCCTCCTCACAGCGAGGACGGAGGATCAGGCCAGGGAGAACCTGCAAACAGCAACCTCACTTCTGCAGGAATTCGGCTGGACCATCAACTGGTCGAAGTCCAGTCTCCAACCGAGCCAACAGATGACCTTCCTGGGCCTCGTGTTCAACACCACGACGCAGATGGTACACCTCCCTCAAGACAAACAAGACAAACTCAGACAACTGATCCGCCTGCTAATGCACTCTCAGCACCCGACTGTTCATCAGGCAATGAAGGTACTGGGAACCATGGTGTCATCCATCGAGGCAGTACCATTTGCACAGATCCATCTGCGTCCTCTTCAAGCCAACATCCTAAGAGCATGGAAAGGGGGACCCCTAGCCAGAACAATCAAGCTTTCCCAAGCCACAAAAGAATCTCTCAGATGGTGGCTTCGGCCCAACTCCCTGAACACAGGCCAGTCGTGGGCCACACCAGACTGGACAGTGATCACCACCGACGCCAGCCTCCTGGGCTGGGGGGCGACCTACCAGAACCTACACGCACAAGGGCCCTGGTCTCCCGCGGAGACCAAACTGCCCATAAACATACTAGAGCTCCGAGCAGTCAAACTAGCACTGGCCCACTGGTCCCATCGCCTACAGAACAGCCCAGTGAGGGTCCAAAGCGACAACGCCACCACAGTGGCATACATCAATCGTCAGGGAGGAACGCGCAGTACAGCAGCGCTGAACGAAGCACAGCAGATCCTCAGCTGGGCAGAAGCAAACTCCGTAAGACTATCCGCCATCCATATCCCAGGTGTGTCCAACATAAGAGCGGACTTCCTCAGCCGCAACCAGCTGAACCCGGGGGAATGGGAACTTCATCCGGAAGTGTTCTTGCAGATCACCAACCACTGGGGAACTCCCCAGATCGATCTAATGGCATCGAGAGACAACAGCAAAGTACCCAGGTTCTTCGCCCGATACCGAGATCCAATGGCGGACGGAGTGGACGCCATGACTCAGCGGTGGCAATTCAGACTGGCGTACATATTCCCCCCGTTCCCAATGCTGCCCCGGGTTCTAAAGAAGATCAGACAATCAAACCTCACGGTGATAGTCATAGCACCCTATTGGCCGCGGAGAACCTGGTTCTCGGACCTACGCGAGATGTCAATAGACCAACCGATCCGCCTAACTCCCAGGCACGACCTCCTTCAACAAGGGCCAATAGCCCACCCCAACCCCGGACTATTCGCTTTGACGGGATGGCTATTGAGACAGCCATTTGGCAACGAGAAGGACTCACCGAGGAGGTCATTACCACCATGCTAAAGGCACGCAAATCATCATCATCCAGGGCATACCACAGGGTGTGGCGTTCCTACTTCACGTGGTGCGCTGAGACCAACTCACCACCCCTAGAACTTCACGTACCAAGAATCCTTTCCTTCCTACAGAGAGGACTCCAATCAGGACTAAAACTGAGTTCACTGAAGGTGCAGGTGTCGGCATTATCTATTCTGCTACAGTCGCGCCTAGCTCTTAACGACACAATTCGCACATTTCTCCAGGGGGTAGCACACGTAGCGCCACCCTTTCGTCCACCCACACCACCCTGGGACCTCAACCTGGTACTAGAAGCTCTCCTTCAACCACCATTTGAACCACTAGACTCTATCTCAGACACCTGGTTTACCTGGAAAGCGGTATTCCTTACGGCAATCTCATCAGCTAAGAGAGTGTCCGAGCTGAGCGCTCTATCCTGCGCTGCCCCGTTTCTTATTTTCCACAAGGACAAAGCAGTTTTACGCACAATTCCGTCCTTTTTACCGAAGGTGGTTTCCCCCTTCCACGTAAACCAGGAAATCGTAGTCCCGTCCCTTTGTCCGGACCCCAAGAACGACAAGGAACGACGCCTTCACAACCTGGATGTAGTGAGAGTACTCGGTAAATACACTGAGAGATCCCAGACTTTCCGTCGCTGCCAAGCCCTATTCGTGATCCCCTCCGGTGCCCGACGGGGTCAGGCAGCCTCCAAGACATCAATTGCACGATGGATCACAGAGACCATCCGACAAGCTTACCTGGCCAAGGGCAAGTCAGCACCACACAGACTCAGGGCTCACTCCACGAGGGCGATTGGGACCTCCTGGGCCTGGCGCAACTCGGCATCCATGGACCAGATCTGCAGAGCAGCCACCTGGTCCTCCGTGCATACCTTCACTAAATTCTACAAATTAGACCCATTTGCGTCAGCCGAAGCTTCCTTTGGCCGTAAGGTTCTGCACGCAGTCGTGCAGTAACGTACCTTCACAATAAAACAGTTCCCACCCAGTTCTTCTTGGGGCTGCTTTGTTAAGTCCCCATGTGTTCCCTGCGTCCCCCTGAGACGGCAGAGAAAATAGGATTTTGTTACTCACCGTTAAATCCGTTTCTCTGCAAGTCGATAGGGGGACACAGGGCTTCCCGCCCGTTTTATAAGTTGATGACCACGTTGGTCAGTTGTGGGAATAGTCTTCCTGCTACCTGTTCTGCATGTTATCGTTTATAGCCTACTGTAACAGTACTTCTTTGATACAAACTGAATGGAATGGGTATAGAGGAGGGGTTAAGCCGGCTCCTGGCACGCCCCTTTAATTTAGTATCAAGTGTCCTGCCTCCTGGAGGGTGGAGCTTAACCCCATGTGTTCCCTGTGTCCCCCTATCGACTTGCAGAGAAACGGATTTAACGGTGAGTAACAAAATCCTATTATCTTTTCTTTTGCCTGTGGAAATTACTACCAAAGGTTCTGTCTTTACCTCCAAACCCTTTTTTCTAGTATATTATTATAGATGATAGATTATAACCTTTGTTGATTTATTGTTAGCCTATTTGTTAAAATATTGTAACGTGCTGGCCAACTGACTTTTCCTGGAGAGTGAAGAACTCATACAATGGCTTACACTCTTTTTCTTTCTCCACACCTCTGCTTTCCAGTACTAAATATGAAAAACAGCATATTAATTTTAATTATATCTCTCTATGAAAGATCCTTCAGTTAATCAGGACCTCCCTCATCCCGTGGTTGCCCATCTAGCTGCCTTCTTTGACCTTTGGGATATGTTTCTGAATGAGTGCCTTCAGTCAAGCCATTCTCCCCTGAGAAATGATGCCGTTACTGAGGTGAGCCATGGTTAAAGCAGTTTCTATCCTTTTACTGCTATGAATGTTTTGAACACCTGTGTATTTTATATCAGGCTAACAAGTGACCAAATTAATTTTAAATTGCTAAATTACTAATGTTTTAATTTTTAGTACCTATAAAATATTGTTGAACATATACACAAACCTGATGTCTAGATGTTAAAAACACAGTTGCTTTTAATCTCTATTGTTCAATTAAGTACAGAAACATTTTAAAATCATACATTTGCTCTCTTTTCCCCTGCAGTAGTTTATTCTAGAAACAACATTCCACCCCTCTATAGTATTTACCTCTCCTTTTTGCCATTTTCTAAAAATGTTGGGTCTGGTCTCTAGTGATCCTTTCACTATATAAAACTCTGCAGTATGTATGTATGTATAACTTTATTTATAAAGCGCCACCAGGGTAAGCAGCGCTGTACAATCTTACAAAATACAAAATTACACACAGGGAGGACAAGTGTTATAATAAATAAATACAATAAATATATATAAATGCACAGGGAATAAGTGCCATGTGGTATGAGATACAGTAGGAAGGAGGTCCCTGCCCCGTAGATTGGGTAACCTACAGGCACAAATTGGAAGGTAAGAGTGCACTAGGTATGTGTGTTCCCTACAGGGGGATTCAGGGATAGAGTTCTAGAGGTAAGGAGCAGCAAGATAGAAAGGTTTAAGACGAGAGAGCGCAGTGGGTGTGGATGGTGTAAAAATACGGAGGCTCTGAGAGGAGCGGAGGAGACAACCAGGAACGTGCAGGGAGACCAGTGAAGAAATGTAGTGAGGAGCAGAGGAGTGAAGGGCTTTGAATGTTAGCAGAAGGATTTTGTATGCTATCCTTTGCTTAAAGTGATACTGACATGAAAAATGTAGTCCTCAAAATAATGGTGTACATCAAAAGTTAGCTATGGGCTATACTGATTGTTTTTTGCCCAGATGTCTGCTTTATTTAGTAAAGTTACATGAATGTCTAAAACCCGACTGTTTTGCAAACCCGACTGGCACTTCTCAAGCTGTCAATTACTGTTTCACTTCACTGACGTCAGCTGAAGCTGGGCGGTTCTATTCCCCTTACTTCCTTGCAGTCTGTGCCTCCCCCACATCACAGACATCAAGATACTTTCACCGAGCGCTGCCTGTAAGTGTCTTCTCAATAAATCTTTGCACCAGAGCTATACTAATTAATCCTGCTGTGATTTATTATTTGAAAGGAATGCGCTCCCATATAGATAAAAAGTATACACGCTGCGTGTGTCTGCTATAGAGTGTACATGACAGAGACGGCCAGTTCAAAGGGTATCAGAGCAAATATTGCTTAGAAAGGAATACAAATACCTCGTTCCTAAACACCACTGTCCACTGTTGTACTTCAGCATTAAAAGATTTCATTAGAAATAGTTTGTATGTGCAGCACTGATTCCGATTGGCTAGGATTTTTAAACTAAAATTAAGGGGAGTGTTTTCAAACAACAACAAACAGCTACTGCCCAAACATGGCAGCCCCCTCAGAGAGAAACCCATGAGACCAGAATGGCATTGTAAAAGTTATAGCTATATGGTTATAGGTTGAAATTAAAGAGATAATACAATGATAAAGCAATGAAAGGTTTAAAAAACATCATTATTTTTGGTGTCAGTATCACTTTAACAGGCAGCCATTCTAGAAAGCTTAAGTGAGGCTGCACAGGTTCCCTCTTCGGAGAGAGCAGGAGGATCCTGGCAGCAGAGTTTAAAATTGATTGCAGGGGACGGAGGTGGGAGTCTGGGAGGCTGGGAGGCCAGTTAGTAGGAGATTGCAGTAATGTAAGCGGGAAAGGATAAGGGCATGGATTAGTGTTTTAGCTGTTATGGCATAGTTCTGTTTCCTTTTATTGATCTTGACTTCTTGGCAGGGGTGTAGAGGGTCTGGCACTGACCTAAGGCTTTCTGTAAGTTTTTTTCTTAATTATTTAACTCACCATTTATAAACCAAGCCTAAGATACAGGTTTTGAGAAAGGAAGAAACACAAGATGCCTATAATGTGCCATTATAGGCAGGTAATGATTCTCTACAAAATTCTCTGCAAAAAATGTTCTAAAAGAGGAACACAAGTAAAGTGGATGTGTTCTTAAAGAATCTTCTCTTTTTCATGGTGTTTTTGTATTTAATCATATGCAACAGTTTTATAAACTAATTGTGCCTTTACAGTAGCACTAACAACTAGAAAGGGAAGTTTGAGAACAAACTTCATGTTGGTTTGAAAAACGTGAAGTCACTAAATGAAATCTGATCTGTTGTTGGCTCGGCCCACTTTTTCTAACCTTGGACCACAGTTATTACAGTAAAAACCACTGTGCAAAGTTTGGGGACCCTGGTTTTAATAGTGTATGAATGGCAGCAATTTAAATTTCCCCACTGAAAGTCAACAAGTGACATCTGATTGGCGGTTGGTGGCTCTGCCCACTTTTTCTAACCTGGAACTGCAGTTTCCCAGTAACTAACTCTGCAAAGTTTAGGGAGCGTAGGATTAATAGTTAAAGAACGGCAACAGTTTCAAGTTAAACCAATAAAATCAATAGGTAAATTGTGATTGGTGGTTGGTGGGTGTGCCCACTTTTTCTAACCTTGAGTCGAAGTCACCCAGTGACAGACAGTGGGCACCCTGGCATAAGTAGTGTGAGAATGACAGAATTTAAACCAATAAAATTCAATGGATGAAATCTGATTGGCTGTTATTGGCCCAACCCACTTTTCCTATTTCTGAACTGGAGTCCCCCAGTGACCAACTTTGCAAAATAAAATAGGTAAAATGTGATTGGCTGTTGGTGGCTCCGCCCACTGCCCCCCCCTAACTTTGACCGGTAAATACCCAGTGACTAACTTCAAAGTTTAACAACCCTGGAATTAATACTTAAATAATGGCATCAGATTAAATATAAACCAATGAAATTTAATGTGTGGAAATGGATTGGCCGTCCACTTTTTCGAACCTTGAATATGTGGTCAGTCAGTGACTGACTGTTCAAAGTTTGGGAACCCCGACATAAATAGTGTGAGAAAGGCAGCATTTTAAATTTAAACAAAAAATATTCAGTAGGTGAAGTCTAATTGGCTGTTGTTGACTCCACCCACTTTTTCTAACTCTGAACCACAGTTTCCACTAGCTCTGCAAAGTTTGGGGATCTTAGTATTAATATTTACAGAATGGCAGTAGTTTAAGTTTAAACATATGAAGTCTATAGGTGAAATCTGATTGGCTGTTGTTGGCCCCGTCCACTTTCCTAAACTTGAAAACAATGAAAGAAATGTGATTGGCTTTTGGTGGCCCCGCCCACTTTTTCTAACCTTAAGTACGTAGTCACCCAGTGACTAACTGTGCAAAGTTTGGGTACCGTGGAATCTGATTGGCTGTTGGTGGCCCCGCCCACTTTCCAAAACAAAAACTGCTGTCCCCTCGTGACCAACAGTGAAAAGTTTGGGGACCCTGATGTTAAAACTGTGAGAATGGCAGCAGATTGAATTCCCCCATTGGAAGTCAATAGGTAAAATCTGATTGGCTTTGGTGGCTGAATGAAAATATGATGATTGTTGGATGCCCAACCTTGAACCACAGTTACCTGGTGCCTAACTCTGCAAAGTTTGGGGACCCTGGTGTTATTACTGTGAGAATGGCAGCAGGTTGAATTTCTGCCAAGTCAGTAGGTAAAATCTGATTGGCTGTTCACAACTCTGCCCACTTTTGGGCATCCAACAATCATCATATTTTCATTCAGGCTGACCCCATGACTATGTGATTCAAGTTTGGGGAGTGTAGCCGTAAAGCTGTAAGATTGGCAGCAGTTTCAATTTCTCCATTAAAGACAATTGGTGAAATTTGGCTGTTGTTGGCCCCTCCCACTTTTGGTCATCCAATAAATGTCGCTGTTTTATTCGGGGTGACCCCATGATATTTAATCTTGGGGAATGTATCTTCAAAGCTGTAAGAGTGGCAGCAGTTTGAAAATCTTCCCTGTCAAAGTCAAGGGGAAAATTGGGGGGTTCGGAGCGGCACCACAAAAAGACGGGGGGGTGGGATCGCTTAGAAAAGCACAAGCAACCTGCTCCGCTATAGGGCGAAGAAGTGTGGGGAGTTTGGGTGTTGTACCTCTAAAACTGTAGGAGGAGTAGCATTTAGAAAATGGGGGGCGCTAAGAATAAGAAGCAGAAGAAGAAAAAGCGGAAGAATAAGCTGAAGTCGAAGAACAGTATGTTGGGTTTTTCATTAGAGTATAATGTTGCACTGGTAAAATTTTTGTGTTTTCTTTAGAAACACCACTGCTGGGTAGCTATTCAAATTGATATAGGGTTAAATGGGCACAGGTTGCATAGCCGATAACAGATTGGTGTTTTACAGAACCTGTGATTTTTCTCCTTTATACCAGCTTGAATTATTGCCACCATGGCTACACAGCAGCTTATTTATATAAACTGTAGTTGCGAATTTGACGTAAACACACCAGTTTTACCAGTGTAGACCAACAATACATTATATTTTTATTATTTTTTAATTAATGTTCCTTTAAGATTCAAATCAAATGGTGAAATGGTTTCAATAAAAATCGTATTTGCATTAAAATATATTTTTGTGATCAGTGGAAAGCATAACTTTCTTTCAAACGTCCTGTTTTTGTCATGTTACTGCTATTAGCCTTGCTGATGTTTTCTTTTCTGTTTCTAGGTGTTGCACTGTATTCTGTGGCGTGACCGGTTTAGAAAGGTTTGCGAGACTGTGTCTTTAGACTCTGCTGGTCTGGCTCTGTTAGCTCTTCACTGGTGTTGGGTAGTCAAGCACTCACTTAAACAGATCCCAAAAATCTTTATTGGGCTTGAAAATAGCAGGTGAGCTTTCAGGGTAGATTAAAGCGATTTATTACAGGTCTTACCTGAATTTGTGTTTCAATCACACTAATATTCTTTCATAGAACCATTACATAGAGTCCTATTTCTCTGTTTTGTCTGTGGGACACAGGGACCATGGGTATAGCTTCCACCACTAGGAGGCAGGACACTGTAAGTAAAAACTCCTCCCTCCTGTGCTATACCCCTCTGCCTGTCTGCCTGAGGCTCACTTTTTTCAGTGTCCTCAAGGAGACAGGATCATCTCTCACAATACAAGTGACGATTACTTCGGCCAGCGACATGCTGGCACCAGGGGCTGACCCAGAGCACCCTCATAAAGGTGTCTCATTTGGCTTCCCCCTACGTGGGATCTGTGTTGCAGGGGCCAGTAAGACTCCTGGAGCAAGCCACACAGTCATTCACCTTTCCTTACTAAGGAACAGGCGACTGTCCTGCACACATGCGCTGCCTGCTCTGATATAGCAGACTTACCAGCGCCATTGAACAGTGAGTGAAACATAACTACCCCGTTCCCTATCAGCCCTGCCTCCCCCAGATGCCATCAGCACAGCGTTATAGCCGGGAACATACGCGCCGAGGCGCACATACACAGGGGGCGGGTCCTTCACCACCGCACTTCCGCATTCCCTTACTTCCGCTTCCGCCTATCGCTTCGCGCCCAGCCTGCACACAACCAGGAAACGCGCGCACTACCCTACTCACGCGGAGCTGTTCCCAGGCCAGGATCGCCATTTTCACATGCGCCCAAGGCCAGAACGCACGTAGAGGGACGCGGTCTCCATCCTTACACAGGGGCCCTTCCTACAGCAGAGCGGAACCCTCTGGGAGGCAGGAGCTGGTAATTGCAGCATTTGCTGCACGGGATAGGGAAACGCTGGGGTGTTTCTTGTCTACTGCACTGTGCATATAGTGGGTCATTTTTCATTTCAAGGGGCATTACACCCATTCTATCATTTGCTAATACAAAATGTCTGAGGGCAATTCAGAAGGTCCTTTTCCTAGGGCTACCAAAGTCAAATATTTGGCCTGCGCTAAATGCCGCAAACGCCTGCCACCAGGACGCAAGGAACCATTATGTTCCTCTTGCAACAGCCAGCCTGCTGAAGCACCTGCCCAGGCACTGGAACCTGCTCCCACTACCACAGACCCCCCTTTGACTATCCCTGATACCCACAATCAGCCACCGGTGCCCAATCAGGAACCTCCTGCATGGGCCCTACACCTATCTACTGGCATACCTAAATTGGCGGCATGCCTAGACAAATTAGACCAGGGTTCAGGGGACCCCCTCTCTAGGAGCACTAAAAGACCGTCCCCCCTCCTGACGGAGGAGGACAGCGATGGGGAGTCACCATCTGTATCTCACACCTGGGAGGAACAATCCCTGAGTGAAGGGGAAATTTCCTCTGACCAGGCAGAGGGAGGTGATGATCTTAACAGATCATCCTCCGAGGCACTAGACAGTCTCATCTCTGCAGTTTTTCGCTGCCTCGATGTTAAGGAACAGGAATCTACTTCTGACTCCTCTCTCTCTCCCTTTTCAAAAGGCAAAAGAAATCTGCCCTAGTTTTTCCCTCACATCAGCAATTAGATTCACTTATACAGTCCGAGTGGGAACATCCGGAAAAGAAGTTCCAGGCCAACCGCCGGTTTCAACGGCTGTATCCCTTTCCAAAAGAAATGCTCGACAAATGGTCTAGCCCACCTTCTGTCGACGCCCCAGTCTCTCGCTTATCAAAGCACACGGCCCTACCAGTCCCTGATGCCTCGTCCTTTAAAGACTCAATGGACAAGAAAATGGAGGGCTTCCTAAGAGCCATTTTCGCGGCATCCGGTGAATCCTTACGGCCAGTGCTAGCATCGGCCTGGGTTAGTAGGGCCGTCCAATCTTGGTCCACTTCCTTGATAGAAGGAATCAACTCCGGCATGCACAGGCAAGATCTACTCAACATAGCCTCACAAATCAAGGAAGCCAGCGACTACATATGCGAGGCCTCCCTCGATGCGACTCAAGTAATCAGCCGTACCTCGGCCCTTTCCGTAGCAGCACGTCGCACTCTCTGGCTTAAACTCTGGTCAGCGGACCTATCCTCCAAAAAGTCTCTCACCACCATTCCCTTTAAGGGAAAACTTCTCTTTGGCCCCGAGCTAGATAAAATCATTAGCCTGGCCACGGGCGGGAAAAGCACACTTCTTCCCCAACCTCGGGCCCGCACCTCCTTCCGCCGGGGCCGCTTTTTTCGTCCCTCCAAGACATCCAAAACCTCCAGTTCCAACAGAGACTCCTCGCCGCAAAACTCGGGCCCCAAATACCGCTATCAGAACTGCCCCAAACCCACCTGGCAGAACCGGCGCACCCAATCCAAGCCATCCGACAAGCCTACATCCACATGACTATGTCCTCCAGCCCACACATCCAGTAGGCGGGCGACTGCGCCTTTTCAGAGAGGCTTGGTTTCAACTCACCCCGGACCCTTGGATACGCGAAATAGTGTCCTCCGGCTATCACCTAGAGTTCGAAACCATTCCCCCGCCTCGATTCTTTGTCACGAATCCCACAAGGGAACATCAAACAAAACGCCTTTCTAGAGCTCGTGGATCACATGCTCTCCGACCAAGTAATTACGCCGGTACCCCCCGGCCAAAATTTTCGGGGATTTTACTCCAATCTCTTTATCGTCCCCAAGAAGGACGGCTCCTTCCGGCCGGTATTGGATCTGAAGCACCTCAATACCTTCATTCGCTTCGCTCGGTTCAAGATGGAATCACTACGATCAGTCATAGCGGCCATGAACCCCCAGGAGTTCATGACAGCAGTAGATATCAAAGACGCATACTTACACATTCCCATCTTCCCACCGCATCAGAAATTCTTGAGGTTTGCCTTCAAGGGGCACCATTACCAATTCCAGGCCCTTCCTTTCGGCCTGACCACAGCCCCACGCATTTTCACCAAGGTGATGGCGGCGGTCACAGCAACCTTACGGAAACAAGCACTTTCTATAACACCTTATCTGGACAACATCCTGATCAAGGCACCCTCATACGCAGCAGCACAGCGCAGCTGAGACACGGTGCTGCAGACCCTCACAGAACTCGGTTGGACCATAAACTATTCCAAGTCCACCCTTACTCCCAGTCAAAGAATCACATTCCTGGGACTAACCTTCGATACCAGAAGCCAACGAGTGTTTCTCCCCCCGGACAAGATCAGCAAGATCCAATCGCTGGTGAGAAACCTCTTGACCACACCTCTACCGTCCGTCAGATTTGCCATGCGGACCTTAGGGTCAATGGTCGCCTCTATGGAAGCAGTTCCTTTCTCCCAGTTCCACCTCAGAGAGCTTCAGTGGAATATCCTGGATCAATGGACGCGCAAGTCCCTGACCCAGACAATGGTCCTGCGACACAGGACCAGAGCATCACTCCGCTGGTGGCTGCACAAGACGCATCTGTCCGTGGGCAAGTCCCTGGGGGACCCGCACTGGTTAATAATAACCACAGACGCCAGCCTTCAAGGATGGGGGGCAGTCTTCCAAGCTCAGACAGCGCAGGGGCTCTGGTCCCACCGGGAGGCACAGCTCCCAATAAATATATTGGAACTCCGAGCGGTCCACCGGGCACTTCTGCACTGGCAGAATCAGCTCTCCGGACTGCCAATCCGAATCCAGTCCGACAACGCGACCACGGTAGCATACCTGAACCATCAGGGAGGCACCAGAAGCCGCAGCACTCAGGGAAGTGAGTCTCATTCTGTCCTGGGCCAAAGCCCGCGACGTCACACTATCAGCCGTATACATCCCAGGACTGGAAAACTGGCAGGCCGACTACCTCAGTCGACAAACACTCGACCCGGGAGAGTGGTCTCTAAAACAGTCAGTCTTTCAGACCATCACACAAATGTGGGGACACCCACAAGTGGACCTCATGGCTTCCAGACACAATCGCAAGGTCGGAACCTTCATGGCACGCTACAGGGACCCGCTGGCCATGGCAGCAGACGCCATGATGGCACCTTGGGACCTCCCCCTATCATACGTGTTCCCCCCCCTGCCACTTTTGCCCAGAGTCATCAAGAAGATCAAGAGAGAACGTTGCACGGTCATCCTCATAGCCCCACACTGGCCCAGAAGGGCTTGGTTCTCAGAACTAGTCAACCTGAGCAAGATGGACCCCTGGCCCCTGCCACTGACGCAGGACCTCCTCTCCCAGGGCCCCATATTTCACCCCAATCCGGGAGTACTACATTTGACGGCATGGCTACTGAGTCCCTAGTACTCCACCGCAAAGGGTTCTCCCCCGGAGTCATATGCACCATGGTCGCGGCACGCAAACCAGTTTCAGCGCAAAACTACCATAGGGTCTGGAAGCGTTACAAGGAGTGGTGCGACCAGGCGCACCACCCCTGGGATCGATTCTCCCCGGTATACTTACTTGAATTCCTCCAAGCCGGGCTAACCAAGGGTCTCTCCCTCGCCTCACTCAAGTCCCAAATATCGGCACTATCAGTGCTCTTCCAGACGAAAATAGCAGAACTCAATGACGTACGCACATTCCTCCAAGGAGTGGCACACCTAGTACCTAGTTCTACGCGCATTACAAGAGGCTCCATTCGAACCACTGGCCACAATCCCCCTATTGTGGCTGACATGGAAGACCATCTTCCTTGTTGCTATCGCCTCAGCCAGACGTGTTTCTGAACTCAGCGCCCTATCTTGCCAACACCCATACCTGATCTTCCACTACTACAGGGCGGTCCTCCGTACCGTTCCAACCTTCCTCCCGAAGGTGGTGACCGAATTTCATCTGAATCAGGAGATTATTCTTCCCACGTTCTTCCAGTCAGAGCACTAAAATTCTACTTGGCGCGCACCACCCACTCACTATTCATTCTTCCAACAGGGCCACACAAGGGCTCCCCTGCACCCAAGGTCACAATTTCCAGATGGATAAAAGAGGCCATTCGCAGAGCATACATAGCCAGAGGGAGGACATACCCTCTTCATGTGCGGGCACATTCTACTAGAGCGGTTAGCACTTCCTGGGCCTTCAGGAACCGTGCCTCCGCAGAGCAGCTATGCAAGGCCGCCACCTGGTCATCAATCCACTCATTTACCAAATTCTACAAATTTGAGGTTTTTGCGTCAGCGCACAATTTGGCAGGAGGGTCCTGCAGGCTGTAGTTGACCATACCTAAGCCTCGCTTCCTCCCTCCCTAGCGATATGGGGGACAGCTCTGGTATATCCCATGGTCCCTGTGTCCCACAGACAAAACAGAGAAAAAGGGATTTTTTAAAACTTACCGTAAAATCCTTTTCTCTCTGAAGTCTGTGGGACACAGGGCCTCCCTTCCTGGAAGCGAACTTCTGAGTTTCCTGATTACATTGCTTGTATATATTAGTTCAGTTAAGTTTTACTGTTACCTTTCGTTGCTATACAAAACTGAGCCTCAGGCAGACAGGCAGAGGGGTATAGCACAGGAGGGAGGAGTTTTTACTTAGTGTCCTGCCTCCTAGTGGTGGAAGCTATACCCATGGTCCCTGTGTCCCACAGACTTCAGAGAGAAAAGGATTTTACGGTAAGTTTTACAAAATCCCTTTTTTTCTGTATTGCTGCAAAAATTTGCTAAAATACTATATTGTATTACCATGCAAATGGCATGTGGAGTAATTTGGGTCTTAATTTTAAATATTTCAGTGATGTGATAGCAACCAGACTTTTTTTTTGTAATAGCAAGCAGTACGAAAAGGTCGTGCAAATTAATGAAAAAAAGACGCACAGTATGAAATTTTTTTTGTATTTGAAAGCTATCGTACTTTGATAAATGAGCCCCTTAGTCTTGGTTTCTGGCCGTGACCATGCTTTGCACAAGTGAGGGGAACAGAAAGGCAAAACCAAGTTTTGTCAAATCTTTTATAATTATGAATGTGACACAATCACTTAAAATAATTTCAATAAGCTTTAATTTAAGTTTGTTTTTGGTTTTTAAGATATAATTTTTATCCTCCCTGTTTGTGTGCAGGCTATGCCAGGAGGTTCAGTCTGTCTCTTCAAGTATCCAGGACTGTGTGTCCTCTGACTCCAAAGTGCCTACTAGTGTCAAGATGCTGCAGAATATTCTGGGGAGACCACTGCCTTACAAGGTTTGCTAAGATATTAATAACTGCTTCTGCAGCACATATTGAAACAGTAATGTCTTGACTGAAATGGGCAAGGAGTGTACAGGTATGGGATCCCTTATCTGGAAACCCGTTATCCAGAAAGCTCTGAATTATTGGAAGCTAACAGAGTTCAATTTAAAGGAGAAGGAAAGGCTAATAAAAAGTTGATCTCAAGCTGCAGGCATACATTCAGTTCTCTCAATAGTGCTCTTAAATCTCCCCATATTTCTCCCATTTAGATGATCAGAAGCCTCATAGGAAAAAAAAAATGCTGAGCTCTGTAAAGAAAGTTCCCATAATGCTTCGCTCCTGCACCAAGACTGGTGTACATGCTCAGTTTGTAAGACTATGAGGAAGCTTCCTGCTGATAATAGATCCTATACCTGTGCATTTTTTTAAGCTGTCTAGAATTTGTGTTTGGCCACACTATTCTTTAAACTTGCTCTGCTAGTTGATTCAGCCTTTTAGACTGAAAATTGTTTTTTGTTTAAGCAGCTTATTCCCCATATTGATATTGTGTGTCAGTTTATAAATATTTGGCTGTATGTTATATTTGCAGGAGGAATGGCTGGCACAATGTATGGAGAGATTAAGTACTCTCTCTGCCTCCCTGGATATATTCGAGTTGAGGCCAGTTAGAGGGGAGAGTGGCTGGCTGGAAAAAATACATCGCATGAAGGCAGCTTCCTCAGGATGGGAGATAAAAGCCAAAATTCTAAATTCCTGTGTGTCCATTCTAAAAGCAAATCACCGGGAACTTATCAACAGAGGTACATTTTTACAATTTTATTTTGTCCCCTATATCAAATTATGAAATTTTAGCCATGTAAAAGTATACTTTAGTTACAACCTACATCATCTTGCATCGTTTCTTTTAACTTTGTGTCTAAGGAAGGTATTTTTTGCTAGCCTTTCCCCTGTTACAGTCTTTCATTCAGACTTTTATCCAAAAAAAAAAAAACCCAGTATAAATCTAGTACATATTAGTCCTGCCATGTACTTAACATGTATAGAACTAAACATCCACAATTTTACTTTGTTTCGGGGTTTCTACAGTCGTCTTTAAATTCATGCAAAAATCTATGGGAAAGCACACAGAATTGTCAGTGTTGTCAGTTTTGTAAACTGACACTAGTGGGATTACTGAGGCTTCTGAGCAGAAATTTTGCATATTTATATGTCTGATGTGAGTACCCAGTCACACTGCATGTCTCAGGAGCAATGTAGCACGTGTTGATCCTGCGGTGTTTATTTTGCGCACACTTTTGTTTTATAGTCAGTGGAGTGTTTTTGTCTCCTTGTCTCCCTGTAGTTTTGAAATGTGTACTTCCTCACTGGATTTTTAAGTTTGTCTGCACTTTTGCCTTCTTTGAAAAAGTTGAATAATGGATAGAAAAAAATCTGTAGCTGACTATTTACATCTACTCAGTGCATGAGATTCACTGCATTATCCTGCTAACTATCTTTGGTATAATTTGTAATCTGCCATTTCTCACCACTTATCAAATCTTATCTTATTTCCTCTTTTTCCCACTAATCATCCCAGTGCTTAAGGGCTCTGGTACACGGGGAGATTAGTCGCCCGCGAGCAGGGAGTTTTGCCGCGGGCGACTAATCTCCCCGTGTACCAGAGCCCTTACTCTTGTAAGCAACAGTGCTTGTTATTCCTGGATGTGCTGTTTTCGAAAATATCCTTATTATAACAATCATTTATAGTTTCTGTCATTTCCTAATGAGTATTTGCTGGGATTTTGTTTCTGTAGATGAACTTTGCCTATCAATAGAATCACACTGTTCATTTCTGGAAAACTGTGGGATAAAGCTCTCTCTGACTAAAGATGTACACTCTGAAGACTTTGGTGGTCAAGTGAATTCTGAAGATCTGATACAGCTTTCAAGTAAAGTTCAGATGTGGCCTGGGATGGAGTATCTTAAATTGCTGTGGCATTACAAAGTTACTGCAGACATACTATCTCACACCTATTATGGCAGGTGAGAAAACCAAAGCAGGCTTAAAGGAGAATGCAAGTCAAAATATAAAAAGCATACTGCCCAATAGTCCTCCTATTGTTTAGTAAAAACGCCACACTTTTGGTTCATTCCCTCCCCCCCTCCCCTCTGGCAGATCCGCTTCTGATTGGCTGGTGGGCATGTGTAGCTCAGAACAGGAGACAGGATCAAGTTACACACATGCTCAGAGAATAGGAAGGCTGCCGCTGGCAGCCTACAGGAAGGGAAGAGAGGTTTCAGTGATGTCACTGTAGTCTTCACACTGCTGTAGGCTGCCAGCACCATATCTCAGAGAAGCAAGCAGGGATCTGGGAATTTACATATGCAGTAAGTACTTAAAAAGAATGCCTTTAGACTTACTTTTAATTTATATTAACCTTTAATTGTCCTTTAAGGATATATGGAATGTTATTCCAATACCAATTACAAATGTCTTAATACTCCTCATTACCATTTCTATTTGTTTTATTTAAAATCTCAGTGGCCATAATAATTATTGCAGCTCAGTAGCAGTGATTACATCTTTGTTTTAATCTAATCACATTGAATGACATTTCTAGTTTGGGATGCACTGAATTTCTAATTTTTGACTTTATACAAATATGCAACCATCCACAAAGGCATTGACTGAGTGCTTAACTGAATCTGAAATGTAATTTGCATATTAATTTCAGTTTGCTTTTTTCATTTGAAATTAATTAAAAAAAAAAAAAAATTAAAAAAAATGGCGTCATCTGTCAGGTACACATTGTTACATTCAGTTGTCCAGAGCTTTAAGGATTTTAGAACTGTAAGAATTGGGCCAAATACTGCAAAAAGTAGTGCGATGTGCCTGACTCTCAAATTCTGAATTTGTGGCATCCCAAGTTCCAGTGGGTAATAATTATTGTTATTCTGAGATTCCCAAACAAAGGCCTGGGTAAAATTTGGTGTAAACATAGTTTTGTTGTCCTAAATGTAGTTAGAACTATCAATTGATAATCACTGATGTCAAAAAAAAAAGCTTTACAAATATCAGTGATCTATTGTATGAAATCAGAGAAGTTTACTGACCTAATGAAATTATAAGAAAAAACATTCCAATATTTCTCCTTAGTTCTTTACATCAGTGGTGGTTAGTTTTTATCATCCTATCTTAGTAACAGGCAAATAATCACCCCTGCTTGCCTGCTGATGTGTTTGTTAGCCTGTAAAAGCTGCAATTGTACATACCTGTTGCATGTACCTTCCTCCAAAGTTTCCTACGTTCTCATTCAGCAAACCAAGTTATGGTAAAAACTTTTGTGGCACTCAGAATCCTGTATCAGGATTAAGATTTTCTGCCATGTTCTATTATATAAGGGCTACCTTGGCATATTTTAAAGCTTGATGGCTTACTTGACCTCTTCTTAGCCCAGTTGTATCATTGTTATTTTAGTAAACCGCACGCAATCTGATATACTGGACCCAGGGCTAGATAAAAAGCTGGTGCACCCCTAGGCCAGTTGCACCAATGCACCCCTCACCGCGCTTGCATCCTCTGCAAGCGCGGTGCACCCCTAGACCGGATGGGCGGGAGATTTAAACAGGTGTCAGAAATCTCCCATTCAGTGCAGATGTGGCCAGCAGGCACATGTGTCCCCAGATCTTTACCGCCCTAGGCCCAGGCCTTTGTGGCCTGTCCACAAATCCAAACCTGATGGATCTGAGAGGATATATCCACACTTCTTTTGAAAATTTACGTTGGATATTGTACACCAAAAACATTAAGATTCATACAAACCGGATTCCAAAAAAGTTGGGACGCTAAACAAATTGTGAATAAAAACTGAACGCAATGATGTGGAGGTGCCAACTTCTAATATTTTATTCAGAATAGAACATAAATCACGAAACAAAAGTTTAAACTGAGAAAATGTACCATTTTAAGGGAAAAATATGTTGATTCAGAATTTCATGGTGTCAACAAATCCCAAAAAAGTTGGGACAAGTAGCAATAAGAGGCTGGAAAAAGTAAATTTGAGCATAACGAAGAGCTGGAAGACCAAATAACACTAATTAGGTCAATTGGCAACATGATTGGGTATAAAAAGAGCTTCTCAGAGTGGAAGTGTCTCTCAGAAGCCAAGATGGGTAGAGGATCACCAATTCCCACAATGTTGCGCAGAAAGATAGTGGAGCAATATCAGAAAAGTGTTACCCAGCGAAAAATTGCAAAGATTTTGCATCTATCAACATCAACTGTGCATAACATCATCCGAAGATTCAGAGAATCTGGAACAATCTCTGTGCGTAAGGGTCAAGGCCGTAAAACCATACTGGATGCCCGTGATCTCCGGGCCCTTAAACGACACTGCACCACAAACAGGAATGCTACTGTAAAGGAAATCACAGAATGGGCTCAGGAATACTTCCAGAAACCATTGTCAGTGAACACAATCCACCGTGCCATCCGCCGTTGCCAGCTGAAACTCTACAGTGCAAAGAAGAAGCCATTTCTAAGCAAGATCCACAAGCTCAGGCGTTTTCACTGGGCATGGGATCATTTAAAATGGAGTGTGGCAAAATGGAAGACTGTTCTGTGGTCAGACGAGTCACGATTCGAAGTTCTTTTTGGAAATCTGGGACGCCATGTCATCCGGACCAAAGAGGACAAGGACAACCCAAGTTGTTATCAACACTCAGTTCAGAAGCCTGCATCTCTGATGGTATGGGGTTGCATGAGTGCGTGTGGCATGGGCAGCTTGCATGTCTGGAAAGGCAGCATCAATGCAGAAAAATATATTCAGGTTCTAGAACAACATATGCTCCCATCCAGACGTCATCTCTTTCTGGGAAGACCCTGCATTTTTCAACAAGATAATGCCAGACCACATTCTGCATCAATCACAATATCATGGCTGCGTAGGAGAAGGATCCGGGTACTGAAATGGCCAGTCTGCAGTCCAGATCTTTCACCTATAGAGAACATTTGGCGCATCATAAAGAGGAAGGTGCGACAAAGAAGGCCCAAGACGATTGAACAGTTAGAGGCCTGTATTAGACAAGAATGGGAGAGCATTCCTATTCCTAAACTTGAGAAACTGGTCTCCTCGATCCCCAGACGTCTGTTGAGTGTTGTAAGAAGAAGGGGAGATGCCACACAGTGGTGAAAATGGCCTTGTCCCAACTTTTTTGGGATTTGTTGACACCATGAAATTCTGAATCAACATATTTTTCCCTTAAAATGGTACATTTTCACAGTTTAAACTTTTGTTCCGTGATTTATGTTCTATTCTGAATAAAATATTAGAAGTTGGCACCTCCACATCATTGCGTTCAGTTTTTATTCACAATTTGTTTTGTGTCTCAACATTTTTGGAATCCGGGTTGTATAAAAAAAGATGAATATAGCATGTTGTCCCTAGCAGAAAGTGTTTTCAGAGTAACTTCATTGGCAGGAAGTAGGAGTCTATTCACATTTGAATATATAACAATGAGTCCTTTACAGTACTGCTGTATTGAAGCTTTTCGTTGTGTTCTATCTTTATAGGAAGAACCTGAAATCTGATATTACTCAGCTTGTAACATTTTGCTTGAAAGAAACTCCCATTTCAGTACAACACCTTCAAGCTCTATTTTATCTTACAGAAGTGCCAGAGGTATTGTTTTTTCTCACATGCTCTTATTTACACAGTTCTTTATCTTATTTACACAGTTCGTTACCTTTTTACATAAGACTAAGTCATTTATTTATGCTCCCAGCCAAACTGTACCACAGCTAACTGATCAGTAATTTGATTGGGTTACTGAAAGTATCAGCTCACAAAGTGGCTAGTACTAGTCTTTGCAAAATTCACCATTTTAAAAGCAGTGTATGTGTCTCTTGCTTAGTAGAAAGTAATGTTAATTATTAACCAATTCAGTGTCCAATTTCAGTGTGCCACTGTTGCTTTTAGCCAGCTAAGACCTCTCTGTATATCTTTTGTGTTTATATACATTGCCTATATATCAGCACACTACAGATTCAGAACTAGTTTCACTGACCCTTTGTTAACAAATTTCATGGCAGAGAAAGTAGCCCAGTTGTTAAAGGAATATGCAGTTTATGAAAATATAAAAATCAGGAGGACAGCCTGAGTTTTAAACTTAAATCCTTATAACAATAATATAGCCTTGCAAATTTAACACCTATTATGTTCTAAGTCAGTTTATGGCATGCCTTCACATTTTTTTTTACGTCATAAATTTTATCATTTTATTAGATGAGTTCTGAGGTGATTTCATTGTTGTGGCCAGAGCTCATGAGCAGTGTATTTGCATCCTTCTGGAATAGCACAGTAACGACTGACCCAGACTATTGGTCATCATGGAAAGATGCCTTCTCTCCAGAAGATGGAAAGATTGTTCGAAGTCTTATGGAACCTTCTGTGAAGGTTAGTGGTAATGTATTTGGGTTTTTAGTTTTTGCAGCATTTTTTCCTACTATAATTTACAGTTACATTGTTTTGAGAGGTTCTTACCTACAGTGCAAGCTTGTTATAATGTACTTCCTGTTCCTTGTAGTCCATTCCTTATAAAGTGATAATACCCTTCAAGGTGCCAAGATACATTTCCAAATGTTCAGTTGTACAGGTATTACCCAGAATGCTTGGGGCCTGAGGCTTTCCGGGTCTTTTTTTAATTTTGATTGCCATATCTTAAGTCTACTAGAAATTATTTAAATATTAAATAAACCCAATAGTATTGTTTTGACTCCAGTAAGGATCAATTATTTCTTATAGTTGGGTTCCATTAGAAGGTACTGTTTTATTATTACATATAAAATGGAAATCATTTTGAAATATTAGAATTAGTTTATTAAAATGAAGCCTATGGGAGATGACCTTCCCATAATTTGGAGCTGATCAATTTCATCCTATTCAAGTGAACCCCAGCTCACACACACGCACACACCCATACCAACCTAACTACACTCACATACATAAACAATATATATACCAACATCACTACCAATTGTAGATTTTATTATCACAATAGCCTTGTATATTATACTTGTTCAAGAGATCATCCAAACAGCTCTTAAAGGAGAAGGAAAGACTAAGTCACTTGGGGGTGCCAAAATGTTAGGCACCACCAGGTAATTGCTTACATTCTACCCCGGGCTGGTGCCCCTTTTAGGAGAAAACTGCACCAGCCCGGGGTACCTGCGAGCGTTTCCTCTTCCTTGTTTGCGCGCATGCGCAGTAAAGTGAAAAGCAGAACTTTAACAAAAATGTTGGCTTTTTACTCCATTGCACATGTGCTGGCCCAGGGATTTTGACACAGTAGGAAGAAGGAAGCACCGTGCTGGAGCGGTTTTCTCCTAACAGGGGCACCAGCCCGGGGTAAAAGGTAAGTGATTAAGGTCACTTGGGGGTGCCTAACATTTTGGCACCCCCAAGTGACTTAGCCTTACCTTCTCCTTTAAAGGCATTAACAGAGCATCCAAGCATCTTGCATGGAACTATATAGTTTTCCACAATATAGTATCATTAGCAAAAATAGAAACAGTCATTTCAATTGCAATAATTTTCAGCTCCATGCATTTGCCAACATACAGCGAAGGTTACTACTTTTTCATCGGAAGGTTGTATTACATAATGGAGACTTTCTGTAGCGCTAAGTTTTCTTAGCTGGTAAACTGTATGCCACTGTCACTCCACCCCCATGACCGTTTCTAACACCACTGCCATGTCTACACTAGCTTACCCATAATGCTCTACACCCCCATCTAGTTTAGACACTCCTCCAGCCTTGTTCCCTTTGCACCTCCCTGGCCAAGGATTTTATGTTTCACTGACCTGACTGACTTTTCCATCAAACCACCAGTGATTCTTCAGACCTGCTGTCAGCATTCCATACTTCCCCCTTTTCTCCAAATTTTCAGTTTAATGAAATGGCACTTGAAACCTCAATCCTTACATGTAAGGGGTTTACATATAAGGTAAAGCAGATCTTGCTAAAAAAAAAAAAAGACAGTGTCTTGCAAAATTATGGAAGCTCTTTGTTGGATTGTGTACTGATCTGGGTATAACTTACGAGTGACTGAACCACCCTCTAATCTAAGGTAAGGCCCTGAGTCTGGGGTCCCTTACCTTAGAAGAGCAAGGATACCTGACTAAGTCTCTTTTGGTACCTCCTGCTTGCCTATGGAAGATGGGTATGTTGTTGCCTCTGCCCTTATGGCAAATGTATCTGAAAAGGCGCAGTTCTATTTTATACTTGCATTTTTTGAGTTTTTAAATGATTTAAACTGTTATTCTCTTAAGCTTTATTTGGGTTTTTTTTTTGGTCAGGGTCCTGCAATTTTAAGCAAAGCTGTCTTCTCTAAATGCTTCTGTGAAGTTCTGACGAGCAGCAGCAAAGCAATTCCTTGGAATGTAAGTGGCCTTCCTGTCCTTTTATCTTCCCATGTGTCCTTGGGAGAGTGGTCTGAAAGGCTAAATCGGTTGAGAGAGATCAGTTCTACACTTTGGAGCAATATGACAGTCTCTTCTATGGCAAATTTCAGGTAACGTGATTTTAACTTTCCTTTTTGTACATTTGCCAAAGATGTACTGCATGCAGGGCACTGGTTACTGTCTATTTGGATTTTTTCATTTTTATGGAACTTTTCTATAACCCATACACAACAGATAATAAAGGTCCTAACCAATTCTTTTTCAGAGCTTATGTTGGAGCCCCTGAGCTTTGCTGCCAAGACAGTGCCAAACTGAGCCAGTGTGACACCAGGAAAAAACCTAGTTGGCCAAGGGCCCTTGTGGGCCCTGCCAACCCAGTCCTGCTCTCAGGGCTGCCATGGAGAAGTGGGCAGTCCCAGGCCCGGTGGCTTTTTAGGTGTTGGGGGTGGGGTGGGGGTTGGGGGCTGGCTGCACTTAATTGATTAGCCCCACTGCTGTCAGTGAGCTTAAGGAGCTTCTGTGCCTTATGTTCTGTGCTCTACCCAGCTTTCCATATTGGGTAGAGGAATGTCCCGGTAAAGCTGCACACAGATTGGTTGTGCTAGAGGGGAAGTTAAAACTTCACCTATCCCTACATATTATGGAAAGCTGTGTAGAGTACAGAACATACATGCACAGGAGCTCCTGCTCTCCCTTCGGAGGTCTGCAACTCACTGACACCCCAGTCTGACACTGCTGCAAGGCTAGCTATGCAAGAATCTACAGTTGCTTACAGTCTTTCCTTTATATAATTTATTTTCATAGGAGTACAGACTCCCGCCTCCAGGGCCTGCTGTTATATCACCATTTCATTGCACTTAAAGATCTAGTCCCGCAAAGCATCCAGGAGGAGTTCTTGCAGTACTGTGACCACCTGCCCACCAAAGACTTGTCAGCCTATCACTACATTCAGGATATACTACGAGACTGGATGAACCAAGAGATGTTGCCAGTAGACCTTCTTAAACTGTGGCTTATTTGCCTGCAACAGTTCTATGCTGAGGTGGATGGAACAATGCATGTGTCAGATTCAGCCCATAAAGGATCATTGTGGGTGAATTTAGGCTTATTGCAAATTCAAATCTGGCTGCCACAAACTGTATTTGACCCTGCAGTAAAGAGGCAGCACAAGCTGAAATACACAAAAGATGAGGTATGTTAAAAGAATGCTGAACTTAAATTGCCTAAATCAATTTAATCCAGTAATAAGACATTAAGTGGAAGGGAATTTTCAGGGGCAAATGCAGTTGAAAGTACAGATAGACCGCTTGTCTATCAAAAGAAAAATCTCAAGAATATTCAAGATAGATGGATTGCTACAGATTTACATAAATGGTTCCAAATTTGCTAACCTTTCTTGGGATAAATATGCCTCAAAACTCTGTGTATTTTTTTTCTAATTTAGAAAAGTATTTTTTGTAGTGATAAACACAGCAAAATATAAGTCCAGGTATCGGACCCCTTGTCCAGAAACCCATTATCCAGAATGTTCCGAATTACAGAAAGGCCATCTCCCATAGACTCTATTTTAATTAAGTAATTCACATTTTTAAAAATGGTTTCTGTCACGATTACGCCACTTCAGACGCACGTGACTTTAGGCGTGGCTGTCTAGAGGGTCCCCTGGTCAGTCTCATACACCTGGTACACAGGTCAGACTAGCGTCACAGCACCCCAAAGACCAACCAACACTCACAAACTCTTACACAACTTGCTGCCACCACTCTCATACTTCTTGCACTGGCGATGAGAGATGCCAAGCACACTGGTAGAGAAAGGGTTAATTTAAGGAACTGACACACACACTCTCCTTACCAGCAGTCAAAGGGTTAATCAGCATACAGCATGCAGAGGGCTAAGGCACACAACACAGTTACACATTTGGAGGGTAGGTACTTTTTAGAGCTTTAAGGACAAACTTATTACATTTTATATTTATTATTATAAAAGGTATAACAGTGCATATATAAAACAAGATGTTACAAAAGGGACATACAGTACAATGAGTACAAACAGTTTTGTAAAATAAAAGGGAAAAACATAGAAGTCCTATACTGTACCAAGCAGAGTCCTTCTAGTCCTGGAGGCAAGGGGAAACCAGAGGATAAACTTCCAATAGAAATTGGTCCTCCAAAGTATATCAAAGTATAGTCAGAAGAGCTGACTATTTATCCCAGTTTGCAGGGGATCAGGTAGCTGGACACTCCCCCTTCCCTCAGGAATGCAAGGGGAGTCACCATTAGCAGGACACAGTGTGACTTTTATTACCTCCAGAGTGTATGGACTGGACCAATGATAGAAATGTCCATAACTCCTTGTGGGAACATCATAGAAAGATGAAATTAAATTAATCAATTCTAAATGATCCCACCGGTCCAATACAGACTAAACATTACTACTGTGTGACCTGCCCCTGCCCAGATATTCCTATCTGACAGAGTGCCCAAAGCCAGTCCTGTTTGGACATACATATATATTAAACATATTCTCAGGTTTTAGTACCTCTAGTATAAATGGTATGGGGTTCTGAGACAATAAATGTGTGTGAGTTTGGGTTATGGTGTGACCTTTACATCACCTATGATGGGCCCCAATGGGAACTCTTATTCACCCCCACTTGGGCTTTCACTCCCCCACATGGCATGGCTCTTATCAGCCAGGGATTAGAGCTGGGCATTCCAGGTTGTGAGGCCTTTACACATGGCTGGTTCCAGACCCTAGTGACCAGAGGCCTGTTGTATATCTGTTTCTGGCACATTAGGGAAGATTTTGGGATACCTTGGCCTGCTTGATTAACCCTTACAGGCCTATATCATGACAGTTTCCTTTTTCTCTGTCATAATAAAACAGTACCTTGTACTTGATCCCGACTAAGAGATAATTTATCCTTATGACAGTATTTAAACTATTGGGTTTAAATACTGTTTACATATTTTTTTTAGTAGAGGGTAGGAGATCTGAATTATGGAAAGACTCCTTATCTGGAAAACCCCAGGTCCCAAGCATTCTGGATAATGGGTCCCATACCTGTACAGATAAAACCACCTGTTACAGTTTCCAACACAGTCTACCAGTTTTTGTTTTTGTTCCTAGTTACATGAGCTGGAATGTGAGTGGAGAGTACGTGATCTGTCATCCAGTCTGCTCACAGGAAAATCGCTAGAAGACGAATCTTTGCAAAAACACATGCACCCTCATGTCAGGTACAATGTTTACTACCGTTTACGAATGCTATCTAAAAAATGTCCATTTATTACCTTTCTTTTTAACTGTCCATTTTAAATGTATTTTCCTTATTTTTACATTCATTACCATGGGGGACCTAGTAGCAAAGGGGTATTGCAGCTATGACTATTAGGCAGGACACTGATCAGACACAAAAATGTGTTGCCCTCATAGGCTTTAACTCCCCACATTGATCACATACTAGTTGCACAGGTGAGTTTGGTTAGGGAATAGCACTTTCTAGGTTATAGTCATGAGACTTACACAGATTGTGTCATCTTATACTGTCAGCCATCTCTGCTGTACGTCCTTACCTGGGCTAGCTTCATAAAATTGCTTTAAAGGAGAACTAAAGCTTAACTAAAGAATTAGTCTAGAAATGTACATTTTGTTTTTGGCTTTTGTACCAACCCAAGGCAACCACAGCCCTTTAGAAGATAAGATCTGTGATGCCCCCAGTCGCACCCTACCTTCTTTTCTGCTAATTCACCGCAAATGCTCTATGCTACTTTGTGACGAGCTTTGGGACCGAGGTGCAATATATTGTATATACAAAATATAAATGTCACAATGTAAGGCTGATTAGTATAATTCATTTTATTAGTACGTGACAGCTCTTAAATCAGTGCAGTGTACACCAGAAATTAAATAATCAGCCATGGGATATCAGCTTATATAGCAAGAAAACCTTATTTTATGCTTGATAATTTGCAATGACCCCTAAGCTTAGCTTCTGAACAGCTGCTCAGAGCCCACTGTGTTTTACAGACACTTCTAACAGAATCCAAGATGGGGAGCTCCTGCAACAGCTTTGAATGCCTGGATCATTACTACTACCATGATACTGAACCTCTAGGCTTGTGCAATAAATCTGGTGCCATATTTATTTTTAGGGTTTAGTTCTCCTTTAAATAATGACAGTCTTTTCTTTATTATATCATTGCTGCCTGGCTGCCTGAGATTACTTGCAAGGGAGCCCGAGGCAGATTTATATAGGCCTTACAGCTGTGGTAAGCCTGTCGAGTACTGTTCTTGTTTTTTTTTTTTATATATATATATATATATATATATATATATATATATATATAGTATATGAAATGTATAATATCACTATACTTTTTTTAACTATATGATAGATTATAGATAGAAAATTAGGGGTTTTATTTATATTTTTTTCTCTTTTTTGCCTTAATAACATTAAAAACGTACACATAGTATTTTAAGCTCTAAATACCACTCGCCTAAGCATTGCACCAAAATATCTAATTTTAATGTTTAAAGCTCTTTATTTAAAGGACATATCAAGCAAAAAAAGTTCAGAATTCTAAACAACTTTGCAAAATAAATTTATTAAAAGAATTTTAGTGCTGTAAAAGTTGTTTATAAATGTAATTGCTGTTGAAAGCAGCATTTTCTGAATTCCTGATTATGACTTATTAAACAATGTTGTAAAAGCCGGTAGGTCTGTCAGTCTGCTGCCTTGTGTTACATTGTTTCAAACGCCAGAGCCACCAGGGCAGAGAATAGAAAAGGCTTTACTTTAATAGCAATTATATACACATATTTTATGGGCAAAAAAATATTTTTTTGGATTGACTTGTCCTTTAATCTGCATTGTTTCCACAGTTGTCAACTTTAAAAAAAAAAAAAAAAAAAAAAAAAAGCAGACAATGTAAATTGCAAAAACTCCAGGAAATAATCCTTAAATTAAGGTTTGTTTTTCACTGTTTTTTAGTGCCAAAATTTTAAATTTGTACCAAGGTGCTAAGGCAATAAACTAATCTTGCTTTGACTTATATCTCCTGCCTGCTATTTATTTTATCATAAAAATTCATGTTTTGTTCGTATCATAACAGGATACTGCTACAAAGAATTCAAAAGCTAAAGAAAAGTATTGCTGACCTTACTAAAAAGCAGGCTTACCGCCCCAGAAACCCTACCTATGACTGCTTATATCAAGATGTGCACAACTACCTCAGCAGTATTGCAAAGACTTCTTCAGTCCAGGATTTATCATCCCGCCTACTGAAAACCCTCACAGGGAAAAGTTCCAAATCACGGCAAGCGTTACAGAACCTGCTGTCTGAAGAGGCCACATGGCAGCAATCGCACCACAAATTTAGAAAGCGCCTTTCAGAGGAATATTCCATGTACCCTGACTTAGTCACCCCACTGTGTGCTGCAATACTTCAGATGCAGCATGGCATGAGGCTTATAGCCTCTGAGGTTTATATTTCCATGAACAGTGTTCTTATTTCCCCTTCCAAAATAATAACTCTGTTAAATTCCCTGTTAGCTTTTCCATCTGTCTCTGAATCTTTCCCAACTTACCTCTCAAATGCAGACAGTTTGTGCTCTGTGAGTTCCTTAGACATTCTAAAAAGCCTGAAAAAGCTCTCTCAGAAATATTCCTCCAGAACTACACATGGAGTCACAGATTTAAGCAGCTGTCTGACAAAGGAGCAGCTGTTGGTTAACAGTTTGCTATACCTGCGTTCTCATGTACTTTCTAAAGGAGAGATGGATCAGAAGTCTTTAAAGCTTTTCAGACACATATGTCAGGTGAGCAATCATTACTCATTCTCCTAGTTTATCATTTCAGAGGAATAAAGAAGACTTGCTGTGTTTTAGAGCAATTGAGACTGATTTGTGCAAACTCTCCAGAACCTAAAAGTATTGCGCAGAAGTAAATAACAAAATCACTAATGCCTGGTAGCCTGTAAAGCTTCCAGACCATTTGTAAAAATCTAGGGTTCTGTAAATGTGGTTGAAATGAAGATCTGGTACAGCCACATCCTAAAAGTTGCAAAAAGCCAAACAATATCAAAAGATCCCCTGGTCTTTTGTGTTTCTGTTCCATCAGGTTCCATCTAAATTACAGGTGTGGTACCACATACCAACGAGTATACAAGTAGCTGTGATTGTCCTAAGGCTGCTGACTGAAGCAATGCACCATGCACTAATTATTGCAGTAAGGGAAAAAATACAGTTGTCCAGTTCTGGGCCATTTGCTGCGCAAGCTTGTTGCTTGGAAACACAGCAGTCAAGGTTTCTCTTGATTTGTTTATCTCAATCCTATAGGTTTAAGCAACTGCCAATAACATTTGTAGGGTATGATCCCTGGATGTTTTGGTGCCCAATTATGTGCTTGAAACATTCTATTGCTCCAAAAGTTTGTATACAGAAGTGTACTGACCTTGTTTATAGAACAAATAAAAGCAGTACAGAACGTTGGTGGGCTTACTCACTGTGACTATATGTATATGTAAAATGTTATTTTATAGGCCATAATCAATGACTGGGATGAGCAGGAAGAGGCTGAAAGGCAGCGACAGAAGCAAGAGAGCAGCTTATACAAATACAGGACGAAAAGCCATGGTGAAGCCCTTCCAGATAATGAGGAGGAAAGGGAGTTCCGCAAGAGGTTTCCTCTGCATGAAAAGGTTTTTATGTCTAGCAAAATGGCATTTTTTGGATTTCTTTTGACATATTTATGGACAAAGTTTTGTTTAATTTTTTTGTAATTTATATTTTTTTTTGTAGGATTTTGCTGACCTGGTCACTGAACCCAGTCTAGAAGGAAAAATGGAAACTGAGGAGCCCGAGGAAAAGGAATCTCATGTTACTTTAGTGTTGCAAAGCTCCATGCAGGCAGTGATGCTTATACACCAGCAGTTGTGTTTGTGTACTGCTCGATCCCTCTGGTACCATCACAACCCACCAGAGCATCAAGCTAAGCATTACCTCAGTGCATTCCTGTCCTGCTATCAGACCAGTGCTGCCCTCATAGAGCACCTCTATCCCCTCATGGGTATGTTATTTCTACACATTTTAAATGGTTCTATTAAGGGTATTTTTTAGAATAAGGCAATGTGTGTTTCTGTAGATAGATAGATAGATAATATAGACATATACATATATAATATGTTTCTTGGCAATCCCTGAGACAACAGTGTTAACCTACCCAAGTAGATGCTCATCGCCAAACTTCAAAGCCTTCGACTGGTTTTAGGATTACTTTTTCATTAGGAAAATAGGAACCTGCACAGTAGTTAACTTTGTCACTTTTGTTGCAGTATATGACAGATGCTTGGCTGTCTGATATACAGGATTTGGGAACATGATGAACAGTATAAAAAAATCCACTTAAGTTTGGGACATTTCCAGTATTACAGTTATCACAGTCACATTTTTTTCCCCAAACTAAATCTACAGGTTATGAAAATTTTGCTTCAGGATCATTTTTAATTGGTGGGCTTTTTTAATTAATGTTAATCAAGTTAATGTTCTTAGTTGCTGTTTTTCAACAAAATTCAGCTTTAAAGCAGGGGAGGAGTGCTTTTTTATAGCAAATGAGGCAAAAATGAATCTTATTCAGAACAGAATTAGCGTTAACATTTTCAAAATGTAAGTTAACCATTATTCTACTTAGCCAAACTCCATTTTAGGGTTTATGTTCTTTTAAGCACAGGTTTGTTTGTAGGAAGGTTGCTACTCAGAGTCTGACCTCCAGAAACATTTACACCCATGGCCTCTGTCTCTTAATAGGTTTAAAGAGAGGCTAAAAACAAAAAAAAAACATTTCCACACTTATCATTTCGTTGGATTACTGCAATTTTATGTTTCTGCTTTTTTTTTTAAGGTTCTGAACTGAATGACCATCTCCTTGGCAGTCAGTTGCTAGCTGGCTCTCTTCTGCAGAATTCTATTTCAGGAAACACTGCTACAAATCTCATCCTGCAGCATGAGGGACCATATGACTTTTACCAACACCCCAACATCCCGCAAGTCCAGCAGTGTCAGAAGATACTGCAGAATTTCACAAGTGCTATAAACAAGTTGCTAGAAGAGTGGCCAGAACACCCAGCTTTAGTGCAAGTAAGCAAAAAGATTTTCAGAGTTATGATATACTTGGGCTTTCAAAGGAAGCTTTACTCAAATGTTAACAAAAAAATATCACTTTTATTTTCTTCAACTATCTACATATGTTTGTTCCCACACAGGGGCCAAGCTTCTGCTTGTTTTTTTATCAAGAAGGGCCATATTACATGAAAGCTGCCCATGTACAGGCCCAAATCCACTTTGTAGGGGCATTAATGATCATTTAACTTCCTTAGTTTTCTCCTACCATGTTTTTCCGGTACTTGTGTATTCTCCTAATTTTCCATGATTTATTTAATGTTTCTGTTGTAGGTACTGGTTGTAATTGAACGAATCCAATCATTTCCACTTTCCAGTCCTCTTTCTAAGATTCTCAATGGATTAGAAATTCTTCTAGCAAAGGCCCAAGTAAGTATGCCACAGATCTAGAAACTGTATTTAAAAATGATGCTTTTAGCTCTGTATGTAATAAAAGGTGCAATGTTTGCCCTTGTGCAGTAAGCCATAGCAATCGAGTGGGTTTCAAAATAGGCCCTAGCATTTTATATACTCAGAGGCCCAAACAGCTCGACCAACCTATAAATAGATACTTTCTATTGCATCTTACAACAGGCCCTCTGGCATTTGCCAGAACCCACAAATTGCTTATCCAGGCCTGGCAACTAGTAAAATGTTTGTTGTAAGAGAGATGACCATCAAATGCTACCTGTTGTCTATGTGACCAGTGGCAAACTATTCACCTTTTATTACATCACCCCATTAACCCCATTTTTATCTTGTCCCGTCCAGGACTGGGAAGAGAATGCTAATCGTGGACTCTCTTTACGGAAGCATCTTGATGAAATTACTCAGCTCATTATCCAGTGGCGGAAACTGGAGCTAAAGTAATGTGTCTTTGCATTTCTTGGCTGTAAATAAAGTTTGTAGTCTGAATGGTGAAGAGTGGTCTTGCGACTTGTCAGCTAACAGCTAATTATACTATAATACCAAAAGTAAAGTATATAGGGCACAATATATGTCTTAATGTTTCTAGACACTACTTTTATGCTGTGTTGCTTTGGTAGCAAGCACAAGTATGTGTGAAAACCTTAATCTGGAGCCTGAGGAAGTATAACATTTAATGGGATAATATTTCAACATATTTAGCTTAAAGGAACAGTAACACCAAAAAATTAAAGAGTTTTAAAGTAAAAGAAATATAATGTACTGTTGCCCTGCACTGGTAAAAGTTGTGTGGTTGCTACAGTAACTCTACTATAGTTTATATAAATAAGCTGCTGTGTAGCCATGGGGGCAGCCATTCAAGCTGGAAAAAAGGAGAAAAGGCACAGGTTACATAGCAGATAACGGATAAGCTCTGTAGAATACAATAGTGTTTTATCTGTTATCTGCTAAGTGCCTGTGCCTTTTCTCCTTCGAATGGCTGCCCCCATGGCTACACAGCTGCATTCTTTATATAAACCATAGTAGTGTTTCTGAGGCAAACACCCCAGGTGTACCAGTGCAGAGCAGCAGTACATTATATTGGAATTTCTTTTATACACTTTACTAATGATTCTGATGGTGGGAATACTGGCATTAGCTGATCCAAAAGTACCATTTACAGTAGTTTTCTTTCCCCCATTCTCTTGCTTTTATTTGCTCCTTGTAATAAGATAACTACAACTGTAAATTGCCTAGAGAAATCCCTGCTAACTAACTAGAGCTTCTCCCCTTGGCCTCCTGCTTTCAGAATGTTAATGCCAATATGTAAACAACAAAGCATCATAATTATGTCTTATTTTATCACAGGATGTAGTTTACTATATATACTCATTTTATATTTAACAAGCACTTTATTTCAGAAATGTTTAAACAATATTAACCTTTCTGTTTTCAGTTGTTGGTCTTTAGGTCTTGACAATGCCCTTGCACGACATGTACAAAAGACTACAAGTCACTGGTTTTCTGTTTATCAGCTAGTTGAAAAACACTTGCAAGAGGAACATGAGCAAGGTAACAACTGTCAATTCTGATGATGGCAGGGGATCTATTACCCATCTCTGGTTCTCACCATGTTTTTTTTTTTTTTTTCTTGTTTGATGAACAGAGGAGCTGCTGTTGCAGTCCCTGACAAAGACTCTGCAGGCATTTATAGAAGGCTCCACCCTTGGTGAATTCCAGTCACGACTCACTTTGCTTTTGGTTTTCCACTGCCATGTACTACTTATTCCACAATCGCCAAAGAAAGGTAAACTGAAAATTACTATAAAATCAATTTCCTAAATGGCATTTCTAGCCATATTTATTTTTAGGGTTTAGTTCTCCTTTAATAACTATGTAGCGTAAGCAAGCACCTTGAATTGCAATGCTGATTTAAATGAAAAAATTCAAGTTAATGGAAATAGAACTTAGGGGAAAGGGCCTTTATGTTTTATTCTAATTTATTTTTTATAAAGGTGTTACTGTAAGCAAAAAGATTTTACTTGTCCTGTAATTATTAGCTTGTATCTTGAATATATATGCTTACATCTTGTTCTAATAAAACTACATTTGTTTTATGCATCATTTATTTAAATACATTTTGTATGTCACAGACTCCCTTTGTAGTGTTCTCTGGAATCTGTATCATTATTACAAGCAGTTTGCCTCAACTGTCCAGGCCAGAATCACTGAACTTCGAAATCCACTGGAAAAGGAACTTAAGGTATATGTACACATAATCAGAAACCATTTATAGAGGAGCACAACATTTAAAAATTTTTTTTTTTTTTTTTTTTTGGAAACTTTATCCAAAACATCTCATAGTGCTGTAGCTATTATTATTAACAACAATACATATTTATAAAGTGCCAGCATATTCTGCACCTCTGTACAATAGAAGGCTGTATATATCAGACATTAAATTGCTTACAGCTACTGGCAGATAAATCAGATTGATAGGGCCTTGATCACTAGAGCTTGCTATCTAAAAGATTGCTAATTCCTGTGCATTTCTTTGTTAAAAGCTCTTTGGGAATGATGCTTGCTTATTTTACAAGTAACAAAATGCAGAGCACACCAGGGATTGCAAGGTTAATTCTGTACTAAAGTGTAGCAGGTTTGGGGCCCAATGTATTACCTTTATTATCTGCCATCCATAGGCCTTTTACATACTGTAAGTAATTTGGAATCATTAAATAAAAACTTGGGGATTTATTTTAAGAAACAGGCAATGGTCAAGTGTCCCTAAGTCAGGCAGATCTGGATCTTATGTTATAATTTTGTTTTCTAACATGACTCTTTCTTGCAGGAATTTGTGAAAATATCCAGGTGGAATGATGTTAGTTTTTGGTCAGTGAAGCAGTCTGTGGACAAGACCCACAGGTCAGTCATTTTTGTTTAGTGCCTGTCCATAGATTGTAAGCTCTGTTGGTCAGGGCTCTCTTTACCTCTTGTATCGGTTGCTTGATATGTTACTCTGTATGTCCAATGTATGAAACCCACTTATTGTACAGCGCTGCAGAATATGTTGGCGCTTTATAAATAAATGTTAATAATAATAATACTGGCAGATATATAATTAGAATATATCTACTTATACTATATTAGGATTTGTCAGGATTTATTTATTAGGAATGCCTTGCGTAAGTATGTGAAGATCACACATATAACACGCTTATTTCTCAAATAGTATTACTGTCCAGAAAAGACATCCTATACCTATAATCTAATCCAGAAATTCACACTGTACCTCTGTGTCAAAGAGTTTTTCTTAATAAATAAATACTTTAAATGCTTTTTGGCACTAATCGGAGTGCTGCGGTATGAATTTTCTTGTTTACATGGTTACCTTTGCAATGGGGGATAGCAATGTGCCCCCAACACTCTTGATACCTGTAATATGTGTTTTCCAAGCTGCTCCTTCCAAAATCCAAGAAAGAAATTTAGCCAAAAACAAATAGTGTGCAATAATTTAGTAGATAAGATTTACTGCACTAATGTGACTAAGCCTTGTTGCTTTCTTTTTGCTGCTGCTCAGGATCAGTCTGTTAGTATAGAAGCTTAACTTAGTCCTGTCACTTTTCAAATAGAGTAGTGCCTTTTAAACGCGCATGAATAAAATCAGGTACAATAATATAAATATCCAGTGCAATATTGAGCCAGCAAGTCAAAATATCAAAATATGTTGTGTTGTAAAGAAGCTTTAGTGATATTAACATTAGCTTAATGTCCAATATATTAAAGAGGCATATAGCATAAATCTACACAATGCAATAAACCATAAAACATAATGTGAAATAGAAGGAGGTGTGTTTATTTTAATACTTTTTGGGTCAAATACAGCTGTATCAGCTTGAAAAGGGCGCTGGACCTGCCCCTATCACACCTCTGGGTGGGCAGAGGTCGGCGGCACTCTGTCACGCTCAATCTTTCCTTGCAGATAGACCCTCCTGCCCTGCATTCCTCCCACAGATCGGATCTGCCAGCCCTGCTCATTTTCCCTCCTTTTCCCTTAACCTGCCCATTCTTCTTCATCTTTTCCCTGCCCATTTCCCCCTCCTCCCCTCACTGCTTGTTTCCCCCTCCTCCCCCTCCCTGCACAGCTCGTTTTCCCCTTCCTCCTCCCTCCCTGCACTGCTCATTTCCCCCTTCTTCCCACCTCCCTGCACTGCTTGTTTCCCCCTTTTTTCCCCCTCCCTGCACTGCTTGTTTCCCTCTTCTCCTCCCTCTCTGCACTGCTGGTTTCCCCCTCTTCCTGAACTGCTTTTTCCTCACTTTTCCTGCCCTGCTATGACTGAAAAAAACAGTTAAAGTAGTAAAAGGAGTTCGTTCTTTTTTGGGACAATGCATGTGTAGCAGGTCCATGCAATAAATGAGCATGTTTTATTTATTAAAAAGGCTGTAATTATTTTCTACACGTTATTATCATGTATACAAAAAGTAATCGCCTATTTTTTCTTATGTAACTCCCTAAATGTTATCCAGCTCCAGAATAACAGATGTGATGTTTTCTTGACCATGTGGTCTCTTTCCAGAACTCTCTTTAAATACATGAAAAAGTTTGAAACAGTTTTGTGTGAGCCATGCAGTCCTGCACTGACTGAAAGTGCCCAGGAAGAACGATTGGAGTACCAAGAGGACCAGAGAGAAAGTGCAGCTAAAATAAACCAACTACAGCAGTTGTGTTTAACTTTGACAGCTGCAGTAATAAAAGAAGAGCAAACTCTGGTAGAGATTTTTACACATTTTTTTCATGCATTTAAAAATATGATAAGTGATATGATAAATAAGTCATTATTGCATACCTCCTAAATAATAAAAATCAGATCACTCTGGGCCATGCCCCACATGACCCAGCCAAGCCTAACATTACTCCCAGTCTTCCTGAAACCCTTTTCAAGGTCCCCAGTTTGGGACTGTTTTGAGTAAATAGAGACAATTGGGTGCTAAAGTTAAAGCTAAAAATTAAAAAAAAAAAAAAAATATATATATATATATAATAAACTTAATAAATGTCATAACCACTTTTCAGTGGTTTATACTAAAACATAGACAGCTCATAGCATATGCTTCTTATTTTGCTTAGAAAATGAAAGTAGTTTCTTTTACACATAGTAGTAGTATTGTTTTTTGCATACCTATTGTTATAGTGTTTGAACATTCCCTACAATTTAATGCATATATTACATTTTCACAGTTATCTTGCGGAGAAAGCATTTATTCAACAGATTCTCTTCAGGCTCGGCTCCCAATTCTTACAAACCGAATGAAGAAATTATGCTGTAAATATATCAGGAATAATGCAATGCCTAGCTTGTTTGACAGCCTTAATGAATTTGCAGGTGAGAAATAAAATCTGAAAATACCTATTATCTTTCTTTTGACACAATTTAAGTCCATTTCCTAAATACATAACATCGGCATGAAAAAGTCCAGGGCATTTTGTCATCAGTGGGAAATGTACTTTCCTTTTGGATCAGGGTATCCCAACCTTTTCAACTGTGTAGTGCATTCACAAAAGGAAGCATTGTCCCTGAACTTTGAAACTTAACTGATACCACAATTTTAATGTTAGTGTATAAGAAGGTTTTTTTTGGGGGGGGGGGGAGGGGGGGGGGATGTGTTCCCTTGTGCCATTTCCCTAAAAAAAGTCATCTCTTGTATTAGCAGGTGTGTTGTTTTTGTTTTCCTTATTGTGATATATAGAGATATATAGCAATGATGTCTTTTTTTTATGTTGCAGAGGGCATCATTGCGTCTGTAACGGAGCTCCAGAACCTTACAGTTGACCACAATGCAGATAAGGAAAAACAGAAATCTCAGGCCAAACATATTTTGATGCAGAAACAGAGAGCACTATCTGAGCTCTTTAAAATGCTCACCAAAACTGGTAATGTAACATTTTAATGTAGAATAGTTTTAAATAGGTATACTTCAAAGCAGGATGGTCTGTTAAGGTATTTTCATTCTTGTAAAACGCCAGTGGATCTATTCTTTTAGTCTTCTCAGATTTTATATTGCTGTGGTGCTGGCAAACACTAAATCTGTATCTTTAGAAAGGATTATGGGCAGGGTTGCAGCAGGTTAATATTAGACATGTGCTATATCTTATAAGACAGATTGTAGACGTTTACTCAATTTTAATAATCCAGCAAAACTGCATATTCTGCAAGTTAATCCCCTGATGACATCAGACTTGAAAGCAGAAGACAAGGTGACAACTTATTTATTGCTTCAATTGCTATTATATGCTAATATGCAATTTCAAGTTTATTATTTCACATTCTAATTTGTAGAGGATTCAGTATTTCAAAACACTGATGTAGTACCTCCCAATTTATGTAAATATAATGATCTTTGTTAAAGAGCTTATTACTTTTGATTGAGGGTTTAGGATAAGTGAGTTGATTAAAACAAGCAAAGTGCCAGCAAGAACTATCTCACTATTCTGCTGTGTAACTGCAAGGATTAATGGCTGTTCATAACTCCTACCTTGGGATGCATTGAATCCTGGATTCTGTTTGCTATTCAGATGAATCCTAGCACTTTTTGCAGTATTTGGATTCAGTCAAACTCAAGCCAAAATGAATCCAAACCCTTAAATGTATGAATCTGGCACATCCTTACTTACAGCCATAAACATTTCTAAACAGCATAATTGTCTTGTCTTTGAGCCAACTGAATCTGGTCTTTCTACTTTTTTCTTATTAGTGACCGCCACTTACCTTTGCACATATAGGTTAGAATTTTAGAAAATGTTAGAGTGTAGTTTAATAATAGTTTGGTGTCAGAGAATGGGCATGATGCTAGCTGATACATCTCGACACAGAAATGATTACATTATTAGGGTAGAGTGCTACAAATTTTTTTTTTGCCATGAATTATGCGTTAACCAATGAATGTAGATCATACAATAGGAAGATGGACACTGGTAAAAAAACAGAAACCAGAGTCCTGGAGCAGGTTGGGTACTCACCGGTTACCCCTTAAAAAATTGGTAGCCTCCAGGTTGTGGGCACATGTGGGTTGGAGAGTCTGGGATAGGTTCAGGTTTCAAAAATTGGACCCACGCAGGACTCAGGAGTTATGTACTGATCTTTAGTAAGGCCATATGCTGAGTTTTATCAATTGGCTTGGCATTAGCTTAAGATTCAATTAATTTTTTATGTAGTTATTATGCTTGATTTATTTAATGCTGACATATTCCACCACACATTTATTTTTTATTTGTGGACCTTTTGCAACTTAAGAACAATTAAAGGGATACTGACACATTCTTATGGAAAACTATAGGACATGTCAGTATTACAAAAATCTGGATAGTCAGAATTCCTCCAAAGCCACCCTCAGCCCTGCGGTACCTGTTGTCAGGAAGGGAACAATGGCTGTGGGTGATGCGATCCTTACATAGGTTAATTACAAATGAGAACAATACTGCAGCCCATGGAACATGCTGCCTCCAGCCCAGCGTGACAGACATAAGTGCAGAGGATCCATTTACCTTGTCGAAGTGTTGCTCAGGCAAGTATCGCTGGCCTGGGGATGACTTTGGGGGACTTTTGTCTCGCTAGATTCTCTAGCGACTCAGTAACTTAGTAATACTGACAGGTTCCTATTTTCATGAGGAAAAAAAAACAAGGCTTCTCTTTTATAGATGAAGCTGTCCCCTAAACACTTTGTTTCAGTTTCTGGTGGGATGCAAGTCTACCTTCCCCTTGAAATCTGTATATAAATATATACACTAGTGTTACTTACCTCTCAGTGGGTTTGTCGTATACTTACCTTTAATTATCCAGAAGTTTAAAGTTAGAACATAAATTAACCTTTTTTAAGATTGGCTTCAGTTGGCATTATTTCCTTTTTATAGTTGCAGGGGGATTTGTATAACTGAATGTCAGCATACATACTGTTAAGAAAACATTTTCCATCGCTTATATACCTCAAAAAAAATGTGATATACTTTTATTAAGTTTTTGTTTCCCTAAATCAATCCCTAGTAGTGGTAGATCCCATCTCTTCCACTTCAGCACTTTGCTTTAAACAGGGGTGGGCAAACTTTTTGGCTCACGGGCCACATTTACTCACCCCCGGGCCGGACTGGGCCAGGGCGGGCAGGGCCAGGCCAGAGTTATGCCCCCTTCGTCTCTTTAATTCCGGCCCGCCAATGACACCAAGTCTCGCGTGATGAGACTTGGCGTCGTCTGCGGGCCGGATTAAAAAGGCCAAGGGGCCTGATGTGGCCCACGGACCGTAGTTTGCCCACCCCTGCTTTAAAGGATGTGTCCAGTCCAGTCAGCAACAAGGTGTGGTCTTACTGGTGGGCTCCATCAACCTAATGTTATTTAAGGAATGTTCTCTGTTTACTGAAAGACCCCTTACCTTGTTTAAGAAGTCAAAATCATAACAGTGTTGTCAGGTTCTATAATATTTTGGTACTCTTTTTCATTTATTTTATTATTATTGCTATTTTTCTAACCCCCCCCCCCCACACACACACACACTTCCACACTTTCACCCCTCTCTTTCTTACCTTACCTCCACTTTTCCCTTGTTTATGATTTTGAAAAACAAAAAGCAAAGTTGGAAAAAAAAAAGGTCAAAACCAACACTTTAGAGAATAGCAAGTGATAGGCAGATTGCTTTCAATATCAACTAAATAATGTTCTTGAAAATATGTGATGACTGTATTTTGCTTAGAATATTTTCCTAGAGGAAACCTTACTTTTATATTTACAACAATGTTAAGCCATTGCCACGTCTTGCGCTGTGACCCAGAGCAGAACTGCTGTGTGCTGTGCTTCATGCATTATGATTGCAAGTGAATCCTTACCACTTTGGCCTCAGTAAGCAAGTAAATTTACCTTGTCTCTAAAAAAAACTCTTTCATCTGGGTTCCTTTATAGGTTTGTCATACAGGAAAGGTATTGCATTTACCCGTACAAAGAACCTTCAGGATGTGCTTTGCCTTCATCCTTTAGACCTTCACAGTGCTTTAGCCATTTCATATAACACCCTGGGCACAGATTCTAAGTAAGTGGCTTTTCTTCCAGAGTTTTTTTTTAACTTTCCATCACGTATTGATTGATTAAATTATATTCCTGCAGTCCATCATAATTTCAATTATTTGCTATGAAATCGATAGAACATTGTACAAAACCCAGCAATTTCTTAAAATCCACAATGATTGGTTTTTAATAGTACAGGTATGGGATCCCTTATCCGGAAACCCGTTATCCAGAAAGCTCCGAATTACGGAAAGCCTGTCTCCCATAGACTCCATTTTAATCAAATAATCCAGAATTTTAAAACTGATTTCCTTTTTCTCTGTTTTAATAAAACAGTACCTTGTAATTGATCCCAACTAAAATATAAATAACCCTTATTGGATGCAAAACAATCCTATTGGGTTTAATTTATGTTTTATTAATTTTTTAGTAGACTTAAGGTGTGGAGATCCAAATTACGGAAAGACCCCTTATCCGGAATACCCTTGGTCCCGAGCATTCTGGATAATGGGTCCTATACCTGTAATATTACCTGTACATAGTTTCTTGCCTTCATACACAAGTTTTTGGCAAATTCTACCAAAATGTGTTTTTGTTTTTTTAATTAATTTGTGCTCATTGCCAGGAGATGTAATTCCAGCTTTGAACCTTATGGTGAATTTACCTTTCTACGTATAGTCATATAATAATAATAATAAAAAAAAAAAAAAAAATATATATATATATATATATATATATATAAATATATATATAAATATAAAAAACTAATGGAAAGCTGGCACTCACGTATACTCGAATCACGATGTGCCTGGGTGCAGTATAATAATGAATGTAGCCCAAATCAAATCAGATGCCGCACTCACAGGACTTAGTGAAAAAATACAGGTTACATTTATTTATGAAAACACGTGATTTAATAAATAAATGTAACCTGTATTTTTTCACTAAGTCCTGTGACACACACATCGAGAAAGTCTGTGGAAGCAGGCGAAACGTTAGATGGACGTTTGAAATAAATAAACTTTATTTTTTTCCTACTAAGTCCTGTGAGTGTGGCATTTATTTTATCATGCTTGATATTAATTTTCAATACTGCACCAAGGCTCGCTTATACTTTATTTGACGCGAGTGCCAGTTGCCTTGGACTATATATATGTATGGGACCTGTTATCCAGAATGCTAAGAACCTGGGATTTTCCAGAAAATGTATCCTTTCATAATTTGGATCTCCACTAAAAATCATTTAAAGGAGAAGGAAAGGTAAAAATTAAGCACTCACAGAAGAGCTGCACCGGGTCCCCTATCAAAAGAAGCACAGGATTTCTTGTCTCCTTTTTTTGTAAACATGTTCTTTGGGTATCTGACTTCCTCTCTAAGAAAAGTTGCTCTTGGTGCAGGAGTGAGGCATTATGGGAACTTTCTTTACACAGCTCAGCGTTTTTTTCTTCCTGTTTGGCTTCTGATCATCTGAGCAGAAGAAATATGGGGAGACTTAAGGGCACTATTGAGAGAACTGAAGGTATGCCTGCAGCTTGAGATTAACTCTTTATTAGCCTTTCCTTCTCCTTTAAACAAGCTTCTAGGGCTCCTTACTCAGGTATGATAAAGCTTTCTGCAGAAAATGTGTGCCATTAGGTAATCCTAAATAAAAAATTGCCATTTAAAGTCCTAAGGGCAGTCCCCTGGGATCATACAATTGACTGAGCTCACAAAAAACAATAATAATATATCAAGCACAATTTGTATAAAATTGCTCAATACAGCTAAAATGAATTCAAACAGACAGGCCATCACCATTGGTACCACTTAGCTGCCCCCAGTCTTGCACTTTCCCAATGATATTTAAATCAGATAAATATATGTGCACCACATAATATACAAGTAGAAAATTGGTTACAGCTTTTTAATAATCTTATTTGCAAGCTTTTCTTTTACTTGACTATATACAAAATTTTCAAGTTTAAACACATTTTATATGTGTTTCCCTTTAACATGGAAAAATGTTCCTCAAGAAACTGCTGCCATCTTTGTTTCATTATTTCTTTATATGTACATTTTGTTTTTAAGAATGTGTATGTTGCATTCTACCAAGAATGGAAAAGACATAATAAGCATGTTTCATGGGTTATTCAGACATAATGAAACTAAAAACCTTTTTTTTGTGTTGTGGCTTCAAAAGAGCAATGTGTTTTTAGATTGTTTTGCAAACTAAGAGCCTACATTTCATTCTACCCCTCAGGTTATTAGCAGAGATCTCTATAACTTGGGATGGGTGCCAGAAGTATTTCTACAGATCCATAGCTCGCAGCTCAAGGCTAACAACATCTTTATTGGCCCCTGCTAAGGTAAAGGTTCCTGGTACTTACATCATGCATATGTTAGAAAATAGAAGGCCAATATTCTGTAGTGCAGTAGTTCCTATCTGGATTGCTCCTTCATTGCGAAGGTGCATGTTAAATATTGGGTATTGGAAAATAAGTTGTATCACAGACCTGAATGGGTTAACATGGTTCAAATGTGCACACTGACTCGCCAATTCACACTATCCCTCACATATACCATTGTTCCTTAAGTCTGGAATGTGATTGACAGGAAACATATGGTCTTAGGGGTAATACAGTAGGGGGGGGGGGGGTTCCAACAGGATATATATCAGCAACAAAAGGCTGGTCTCACAGATATACAGACACACACACCCTTACACACTCACACAAGCTCTCACTTACACACATTCACTCTAACACACATGCATACATTTTTACCTCTTTAAATTAATACATACATACTTTGTATTGTATTGGGAAGCTGTCAATATTGTTTGTGACTGGCTTAATCATTGGTAATTTGTATGTAACTTTTGTAACTCTTTTCCACACATTAAATATACTTTAAATATCACCTTGGTGAGTGGTGTTTGTTGACCATAGTACTTACACAAATATATTAGAGAAAGGATAATTATAACAGTGCACTTTATTTTTTTAATAATATATGTCTTGTGCAGTAAAATTAAGTATTCCTCTTTTTCCAATCTAATCCCCACAGGAAATTGGTTTGGGAAGCATTGAACGATGCAAGGGATTTTCTGGCCATCTTTTAAAGATCCTTGTCAAGCAAAGGACCTCTCTTACTATTCTGACAGAACAGTGGATCATCATGAGGTGTGTAATAATCATGCATCTTTTCCTTGTTTCCTAATATAGCCCAAAGGTAGCAGACCCATCCTCTTGAGTCTATAGGTTGACTTTGGTTTAAGCAAGGTTTAGTTTCTAGGCCAAATAATTGCTTTGGCTTATATCATATTGCTAGGTTTATTTAATAATAATTTCACTGATTTAAAAAGGAAAAATTTTGGAAGTGCCCAAAGATTGCAGCCATGCCTCTAACAAAGCATTTCATTTTTAAGAAAGCTTATTTTGTATCAAGTTTAACTGTTTTAACTACAATTCAACAGTTAAATGATGCAGGCATTATGATTTTAGGTGGCATGTCTTTAGTCATCAACACTACTTTAGTCAGTTGGAGCCACTGAGGGAGAGATGTCTGTGTTCCTCAGAACTTTTCAAGCTTGATTAGTGCTCCTGTGGCCATGTAGGTGAAATTATACAGTTCCAAGTGACTTCTTATAAGTTTTTCTTGTTTCCAGAGAGTTTATCCAGTGCAGATATGTTGGCAAAGAATAGAAGAAGTTTCATAAAGCCTCTTGTGTTATGTAGCAGTGCCAGCTAATCAGCTATAGCTAAAAAGCAGACACTTGAGTCTAGTATTTGTGGGATGCCCAGTTCCTCAGCCATAAACTTGGTTTAATTTTTGAATGTATTGACAATTTGGAGAAATAAGCCCATCCATGCAATATAGTTTCAGTGGTGTGAGGTATGTCTCATGCAGTATTATGAAATGTCTGTCTATTCCTTGCACTTACTTAGAGGTCTTGCATTGTGTATACTACCTACTTCCAATCATATTACTTTATTGTTGGAATTATTGGAAACTATTTGGGTTTCACCATAGGAAAAAGGTCTTATATTTTATTCATTTGTACAGAGTAACATTGTGTGGTTATTGTGGAATATTGGATATTTCCTAGGCAGTCTTGTAATTGAGTATTAAAGGCAAAAACAAAAAAATAATCAGTGGTAAAAAGTTATGCTATATCCTTTAACTAAAACAATGTAAGAGAATAATGGATTTTTTTTTTAAATTCAGAAACCTCTTAAGCTGCATGCACGAGATCCACTCAAGAATGGAGAATGGCAATGAATACAGAATTGCTTTCCCACCCCAGGATGGTGTCCAGCAGTGGGTAGAGCGTTTGCAGCATCTCACCATGCAGTGCACTATGGTTTTAGAACAACTGCTTTGGTTTATTGAATGTTGCCCTATACAAGAGAATTTAAGCTCTAAAAACATGGGGGATCAAGCAGAAATCATCAAATCTGAAGTACGGTCACCTAGCACAGATTTCTTATCTGCTGGGATGAATTGTCCATCACCTGTAGCAACCAGCCTTCTGCCATCAGCATGCACCATGCATAAATCAGACCAAAACTGGCAGCAACTGAATTCCGCAGTAACTAAGAAGCTAACTGAGATTAAGCAGACAAAGGCTAAAATGGACAAGATCCGACAGCAGTCTTGTGAAACACTGTTTTATTCTTGGTAAGTTGAAGTAAAGTGGAGCTTTATGTAAATGAAGTGAGATGAAGCACATAAGGCTATTCATGTGCTGACATATTGGAAAGGTTTTGTGAAATCAGAGGAGGTTGAAACATGTCTTGCTTTATAAAAAGAAGTGAGAAATTGTTCATGCTGCTAAAAAATTTGTATAATTTGCATTCAAAAATAATCATTACCCTGTCCACGCTGTGTCATGTGTTCCTGGTTCATATTATCAATGATACTCTATTAAAATGTTCTAGGAATGATTTTGAGGCCTGTTCCTCAGCATTAGACACCATGCAAGACATTGCCCATGAATTACGGGAGGTGGAGTCCAAGTTTGTTCTTCCTGAGACAGATGTAAAGGAGGCAGCACAGTACATGACATTTCTTAAGAGCCTGCACTACATAAGAGATGAGGTCCGTAATGCTATGAGAGAATTCACATTGTGGAAATCTCGCCTACAAGCAATGGGAAGAGCTAAAAGTAAGACAATCCTAACAATTATCCATGAATGTATGTTTATAAATGTGATTGACTCTACACACATTTTAAACTAGTATCTGTAATATTTTTCATCCTTTCGTTTTTGTGGCCATTGGTTGCTCTAACCTAAAGTATTTGTTTTGACATGATTCTAGTTATGTGCTCAGGTTCTAACTACAATTGTGGTCTTAATCTTGACAAAATTTGTATCCATGCATTCTCTTACTATATTTTAAAATCTATACTTACACCTGCATTTCATCAATAAAAATTAAGCAGGAAAATCTGGCACACTTGGTATTGGAGCCAGGTAAAGTGGTTAATGGAAACAGGGAGAATACTGAGGTTTTAAAGGCAAATAATGAGCACCCTGCACTATGGGCTTCTTTAAATAGTGTTACATGAGCCTGGTGTTTGCTGTGTATGTATTGTGGGACTTTTAGCCTACATATAAATGATCCATATATAAGTTTAAGCCTAACCTGAATATAAGTAGTAAAAACCCTTTTTCTCAGACAGTAAAATTAGAGCATCATAAGTAGTCATAGCTAATCCAAGATAAAAGATACGATTTATATGTTTTATTTTTTGTATTATACAGGAAACCAAGAGTCAGATGAAGAGTATGTTAAAGACTTTTCAAACCAAGTTGAGTCAACCATAAAGTCTATTCTTTGTGCTATCCAAAACCTTGTGGTAAAAAAGAGTGACAAGGAAAATAAGGAATCAGAAGTGGCAGAAAAGGAAGGTATGAAGAACTTGTAGTATTTAAAGCTAAATTGATGCCAGTGATATCCATTTATTTAACATAAATGTTAGTATTTGGGACTGCTGTAATTGATTATTCACTTATATATAATTCATTTCTAGAAACTGAGCATACAAAAATACATATATGTGCTGCTGTTCAACTAGATTTCCTTAAGAAAATTGTTATTAGGATAAATAAGCTTTTGGTCTTTTGGTACCTGCAGATGAGGAGACCTCAGACGACAGACTTCCACAGGACCTTATTACCAAATTGTTGACAGAAGACCTGTGCAGTGACCTGAAATCTCTGCAAGTGCATTTAATCATTTCTGCTGTCTCTGAGTTGTTAGAGAGGCTTAAAACATATGGAGAAGACTGCATTAAAGACAAGTATACGGTCAGCAATGTTCTTTTTTTTTTCTGGATGTGGCATAAGTTTACTGTCATATTTAAAGCCTTTCATTTCTTAGTAGGATGGTATTTTATAGGTGTAGTTGTACAAATTCATCAAATGTATTTTGATCACATAGACCATAGATCAACATATCACAGTATGGCTTTTAGTGGAAAAGGGTGTAGCCTTATGGTGGCTACAAAACTGACCCATTGACACACAGCATGAATATATTTTTATACAGCCTGAGATGATATTCCATTTACTTCTTATAACACAAAATTTCAGATTGTGTTCAGATGAAAACAGTTATAGATCTCTTTATTGTTCATATACTAAATTATTATTTTTCCTTCTCTAGTTTTTCAACCAGTGCTGTGGCTTACTTGTTCGTCTCTTGCCGATGCTGTCCACTTATTCAGACCTTATTTTATTTTACCTGAGTTTGTCTCTGGCAACACATAGAAGTACTGGGAAACTGTTTTCTATCTTGGCTCACCTCTTCACTGAACTTGCTCAGAAAGTAAGAACCACCTAAGTACTAAACAAAAACATCACTGCTTGTTTGGCAGTGGCTGTAATATCCATATGTGTCTGTTTTAATGCAATTTATGGCAACAGCATAATAAAGACAGTCAGGTCAGCTGTAGTCTAGTACAGGGATCCCCAACCTTTCTTACTCGTGAGCCACAGTCAAATGTAAAAAGACTTGGAGAGCAACACACGCATCATAAAAGTTCATGAAGTTGCCAAATAAGGGCTAAGATTGGCTTTTAGGTAGCCTCCTTGCATAATATCAGCTTACAGGGGGTGTTATTTGGTAGTAAATCTTGTTTTTATTCAACCAAAACTTGCCACCAAGTCAGGAATTTAAAAATAACTTCCTGGTTTGGGGGCACTGAGAGCAACATCCAAGGGGTTTGTGAGCAACTTGCTCACCAGCCACTGGTTGGGGATAACTGATCTAGTAGTATACATGCTGAACTTGTCCATTTCCACCCAGGTGGTAGGCCAAAATGGACTTTTTACCTTAAGGGCCTATGCATATCTGTCAGGAGAGGATGGCATCAACGGCTCGATGGCATCCTCACCTTATGGGATTTTCAAGACAACTATATGGTTACAGAGGCCATTGTTATAGGCCCTCTACATGGAACTTAAGCTGCAAAGTCTGCAGGCTGCATATACAAGTAGATCTTTCAAGTGACCTTTGGATGCACTGCTCAGGTACAGATTTGCTGCTACTAAATCATCCTCCTGATTAGAATGTTGCCATTTAACTTCGCAGGGTTTTTGCCTCCCTAAAGAGCTGATTGAAGAAGCTGCTGGTGAAGGGGCAACTGAGTTCCATGATTATGAAGGTGGTGGCATAGGGGAAGGAGAAGGCATGAAGGATGTCAGTGACAAAATTGAAAATGAGGATCAGGTAACAATAGCCTTTATTCTATATTTTCTGGTGGGTTCTGAAAAGTAATTGTTTTGTGAATCTTGGACAATTATAGGAGCTCAGTATAATCAGATCTGTTTTTCTGATATTAAAGCCTTGTTGCCCTTCTGAAATGTATAAATCCTCCTCATCTTTCATTGTACAGTACAAATGCTGATTTATACAGAAGCACAGGATGACCCTGCTCTTGAGAGCTTACACCCTAAAAAGAAAGTTCTATCATCTGTTGAAACATGCAGCTTACCACTGGGCTGGAAACTGGGGCCATGCATTCTGAGCTGCCTATGCCTTACCTTTATTCTTGTGAATCCACTTGCATGACTACTAGAATTTGTTTCAACTTCATTTCACGTCAGTGTGGTTCGTAAGAATTCATCTGTATTAATGCTTTCAGATAGAAGATACACTGAAGAAAGGGGAGGATAAAGAGAAGGATGATCCAAACAATAAGCCTGATGTCAAAGAAGAAGACAATGCTATTGAGATGTCAGAGGATTTTGATGGAAAAATCCATGATGGGGAGTTGCAAAAGAAAGGTACATGATATATCTTCTGTGTGTTACCACTCTGGTATTTCAGTATTGTTGTGAGCAAAATATTTGCTTCTAAATAGGGTTTATTTGCCTCCCTTATTTTATAAATGTTTATCTTTTTTTGAGTGAAACTGATATGAGAGTCCCTTTTGTAGTTCAGTAGTAACATCAGAGCCATGAGCAAAAGGAAGGGTTCCCCCCATTGCAGAAGATATTGTTATGACCCCACTAGTGGCTGCAGGAACATTATGGAGCAGCAGCCAATACAATGCTCTACACATTTGTGTGGTCTTAGACTAGCAGTAGACAACTGGTTCTGGTAAAAGATCTTATAAGCTATAAGATATTCATATTCACTCACTAAGGTAAATTCTGCAATGTTCCTAGATGGGTCGTAAAAATCCAAATCCAAGTGCAGAAATCTATTTTCAAATTATAAACCATTAAATCTTCTTTTGATTGCTGTAGATCAGGATATGTTGGTTTTTCTGCAAGGGTCCTTTCAACCCATCTGTTTTTATACAATTCTTTGTTAGTCTGTTTCTCTGCCTCATAGTTAATTTCCTAACAAGAGCTTCTATGTTGTATTTGTCTGTACAGACTTGGTTAGTTTTATGTGTTTATGATGCTTTATCGATGCTTTTAAGACATTAGGATGGAAAGTTTTCATATTTAATTAACTTCAAGGGACAAATAGCCAGGTTGTGGCTATTTTTGGTTGTACCAGCACACAGCCTTGATTTAGAACTTATAGAATTCTTTTTTCCATACTGACAAGCTTCAGTGTGTGGATCATCATCTTTACTTCCTGGCACTACTGCTGCCTAGGAGAATTCTGTAGGAAATGGAAATTTCAAACATTTTAGAGTAACGCTAAATTTTTGTTAAGGGGTTCCACACCTCTATTTGCCTCTTCCTTGTTGTGCTTTATAGCAAATTATAATAGTATGGTGACGGAATGTTCTTGTTAGGTCAGTATTGTTTTTCTTTTTGTGTGGGAGGAAATTTGTCTGAAATTTTCAAACCTTAAGAAATGTATAGGCACCATAGGGTGCCATTTGTTTCAAAGGGTCCTTCGTGTTTTGGATTCTAGTTTCTGCTTCAAGTTTGTGGTCCCTGGTGTGACTTAAAGAGCCCCTCACCCAACTTGTAAGTTGGAACCTTCCCCTATGTATCTATCCTACCCAGTAAATTCAGTTGAAACTTCCCTACTTAACACTTGTTATGTATATATATCCTAACCAGTAATTCAGCTTACTACACCTAATCTTCTGCCAGTACTTACATTTGTGATGTTGTACCTGTTATTTAACTGCCTGCAATGTAATTCAGAGATACTGTGCCTTACAGTTGTATAATTTGACCTGGAATCCAACTTCTTAAGTTTATACTCTTATTTTATTTATTTTGTTATATACAAAATAATAAAATGCCCCTTTTTTTAAAACTATTAGTTTGACTTAAAGTGATACTGACACTAAAAAGTTACTCTTCAAAATATTAATGTACATAAAAAGTTACCTATAGGTCATGTTGATACTTTTCTGCTGATAGTTCTGCTTTTTTTTAAGTTAATTGTTACATGAAGTTCCTAAACCTGACTGTTTTGCCAACCTGACTGTCCCTTCTCAGCCTGTCAGTTATAGCTTCTAATGCCAACAGACATCTGCTGCACAAATATGGCAGCCCCCTCATAATGGAACATGGGGGCATGTAGAAGCATCAGCAAATACTTTTAAGGCAACATTATAAGTAGCACGCAAAGACAATGTCATGATAGATGTAAAAAAAAAAGTTTAATTTCTTATGATTTCGCAGAGGAGGAGGATGAGTCCAACAGTGATGAAGAAGAGCTGGATAAGCAGATGGGAGATCTTGGTAATGCTGAAGCTGACAAACTGGATGAAAGGCTCTGGGGAGAAGATGATGATGATGATGATGATGATGAAAATGAAGATGAAAGTGATAAAACTGAGGAGACTGGACCAGGGATGGATATGGTAATGCATTAATGATCTAAACACAGTGTTTAATACATATATAAAATGTTAAAATGGCCAGATACAGTGTAGTAGTAATCTTTCCACATCTTACATTGCATATCTAGGAAACATCAAAGCAATTAAAAAGGCTGCCATCCTCAGTCATGGGGCAGCAACTTTCTTAGCACCAGCTTGTTTTACATGTCAGAACCAGCAGTTCAGAAAGTGACAGATACTCCTTTCAATGGCAATTTCTTACAAATAACTTCAAAACCACTACCACATTTTAGGCAGTTAATATAAATTAGTAAATAAGTTACTGGAAAGAATTCCATTTTTGTTCATTGTGCATTTTCCCCTATTATTTATGCAGAGTTCATCTGTAACAAAATAGCCACTGTGATATCATTCAGTAACAGCCCTCCTGACACCTTGTCTTGTACAGACATATGGAATATATATTGGTATATGGTAAATGAGCCCCAGAATAGTGGGTCTTGCCAAATAAAAAAATGTGGGTTTTTTTTTTTCTTTTTAGTTCAATATTAACATACATTTGCTTTGTCAGGGTGAATCTGAACTTGTTGCTAAAGATGATAACTTGGACGCTGATAACAAAAGCAAAGAGGATAAAAAGCAGGAAGTAAGAGATAAGAGGGATGAAGAACAAGCAGAGGATGTACCAAACAAGCAACAAATTCACGAACAGATTGATGAGGTGGGTTGTTTACTTTTCTTACTGATTATTAGTCCTTTGACCTAATCAGTAGGTATGCTTTTGTTGTGGATGGCTTATGCTTTTGTTCTAATACAATAGAAGCCCAAATGTATGTCCCATTTTGATGCTGCCCCCTGGGAAACGTAAAATCAGGGTTCTACTGTGTAGGAGTATTTTATAAACTTTCTACTTTTGCTTCTAAGAGATGCATTGAAAATCTAGTAAAAAAAAATAAAAAAAATTACTAAGCCTTTTCTTATCCCCTTTAGCGTGAGTATGACGAGAATGAGACTGACCCATACCATGGTAATCAGGAAAATAAGCCTGAACCAGAAGCTCTTGACCTACCTGATAATTTAAACCTAGAAAATGAGGAAGAAAAAAACAGTGGAGATGAGAAAGAGGAGGGTAATGAAGGTAACTATATGAGCTACTTTGCTGTGATTTATTCATCATGTACTTAATATGTAACCCTGACACAGAAGTTTAAAGCAGAAGAAATGAAACCACTGGATAAATCTGAAATACTGGATATTTATTTTATTTTGTGCACATATTGTGTATAACATCATCGGCCAATTACTTTCCCTATTATGCCAAAGTGGGTGCTGTTATTTAAAGCAAACGCTGTTAATGCATTACATAACGCATGGTTCCACTTAGGCTGATTGGATATTTAATCAGTGTGTTAATCTTTTAAAAACTGATGATAAAACAGGTTAATAGGGAGACTAAAGCCTTTAAGGCCACAAAAGTTTAATTTGAGAGGTATTGTGTATTTATTTTTAAAATAAGTATAATGCACCTAATGATTGAGTAGTGTGTGCTTACCTGTAAAAGTTCAGCCTCTGCTGAGACCATTTATATTTACACGTTGTATAGAATTGTACCTTTTGCTTTGCAGAGGGAAATCCTTATGATATTGAAGAGAAGCCCTTAGATGTAGATGATAAAGATAAACAAGATGAAGGACATGAAGAAGGCAGACCTGAAGAGGAGCAAGACTCTAACGCTACAGAGAAAAATGCATCTGAACAGACAGGAGAAGAGGAAGATGGAAAAGATACTGAGAATCCTGATCAGGAGGAAAATGAACAGAATGAGGAGGAAAATAAACAGAATGAGGAGGAAAATGAACTACCTGTGGAGGAGGATAAGATGGATACTGGTGTGAAAGATGAAGAAGACAGGCTACCAGCAGATCAGGGTATATTACCAAAGGTATGAAATTTTTACAATGGGTTCTGCCAGATTATTCAGGAAACAGCATAACATAATTTAATGGAAATCGACAGTCGGCTTGCCTGTTAGATCAGAATAGAGGTTCACTTAAAAGTAAGCACAAACAAGGCATTCAGTCCATTGAATGTGATGAATAGAATTTCATGTCAAAGAACATCATGAGTAAGTTCCAAAGGCCAGTAGCACCAAACAATGTGGAAGGGTTTTGTATTCTTTTAAATATATGTTCCATTAGTAAGCCACAGGCAGGGCACGCGTTTACCTTATATCACCCACAAATAGACTGACATGTTTAAAATTGTTTAGACATAAGGGGTGATGTAATAAATGGTCTTATATTTGCTACCTGTCTATTAACCCTTAGCAACTAATCATCAGGTAGCATATACTGGTCAGCTGCTTGAAAACAAGTATCTGATTGGTTGCTATGGGTTAGTAGATGTGGACAAAATTAAGAATTTTTATTACATTACCCTGTTAGATGTTAGTTCTGCTACTTAGTGCAACTATTCTTCCAAACGTGTGTCTGATTTGTGTGTGTGTGTAATATGCATCAAACTCACTCAAAAATTCCTGGCCCTATGTTCTTTAATTCCACACCCATGAGGATACTGTAAGAAGGTAGATGGAAATAATCTGGGACATGCCACATATTTGGCAGACCACCTTACTGGAGTTGAATGACAGGCAAATAGGAATGCACCAAATCCTGCAAAAACAACAAAAAAAAGAATAGTGATAATGAATAGTTAAGAATACCTATTGCTTCTGAAGAGCTTCAGGCAGGTGCTATATGCGTGTTCCTTTAGGCTGAAGAAGAGACACCAGAGAAGGAAGAAGGCATTGCAGACTCAACAGAAAGAATGGAACATGACTCATGTGGGCAAACTGCAGAAGAAAATTTGCAAAGTGAAAGTGCTGCAGAGCTTGCAGGATCAGCTTCAGAAAAGGATGATGCGAAAGAGGTAAGAGACAGAACCTAGCCTCTACCATAACTGATATTACAATAATTACAACTGTATAAGGGAACATTATTTTAAAAAGGGTTTTAAAAACTGTTTTGTTTTTTTTGGTCTTTGCATTCTAGGAGCATGGCACTGGAACTGCTGATGCTAGCCAATCTGAGGGTCATGAATCCAAATTAATGGCACGTTTGGCATCTCAGAAGGAAAGCATCAAAACTACACAGGTCTGTTTTTTAAGAAAGTAAAAATATAAAATAAAGCAAGGGATTCTTTAATGGGAAAACATGTTTTTTTTTTTCAAAGTGCATCAGTTCTTATAGCAATAATCCTGTACTAAAATCAAGTTTTCAAAAGAGCTAACAGACTTTTTTATATTTAATTTTGAAATTTGACAAGAGGCTAGCCATTTCCTTACTTTTCAAAGCCATGTGACTTGAGCACTGATAAACTAAAGTCTCTCTTTACTGCTGTGCTGCAAGTTGGAGTGATATCACCCCCCTTCCTTTCCCTTCCAGCAGCTGATCAGCAGAACAATGGCCAGGTAACACGATAACAGCTCCCTGACCCCTATGCTGAAGGGTTCAGCTGCACCACGGTTTCTGCTACCCGTGGACAAACCTCCCTAAAATTGCTTTGCAATTGGTGTTAGTTTAAATATATTTAAAATAGAAAGTGCCTTCAAATACTACATACTTCATACAGTGAGAGATTGAGGGCAGTGACACAATAAATATATTAAATACAGTTAGAGGCAGTGTGAACTTTAGCCATAAATACATTTTATGCAGTGTGAGGCAGTGCATACTTTAGTTACCTGAAGCCAGAAGTTACCTGAAAAATAAAGTCAGAAATCCTTTGCATTGTAAACATGCTCCTATGCTTCACGTAGTAGTAGATATGAGAATAGCATTAAAGCAGAAGAAATTGGAGACAGTCCCCACACCTAGTTCTTTTTTTTTCTCCCCATTCCTTGCGGTTGAGTGTACAGTATATTGTGCTAATTTTTGAAATGCTACAACTCCATGTGAGCACTGGGTCTCCTTTTAACAATTATTAATCAGGTATCCACTGTGGCTAATCCTGATGAATACCCATTACATATCTTATCACACAATGCTAAGGGTCAAAGTTATCCAGTTAGGGCTTTGGCACACGGGGAGATTAGTCGCCCGCGACAAAACTCCCTGTTCGCGGGAGACTAATCTCCCCGAGTTGCCTTCCCCTGCCATCCCACCGGCGAACATGTAAGTCGCCGGCGGGATGGCACACGCGGCGGCGAGATTTCGCGCAAATCGCCGAAAAAGACTTGCAACTTGCGAAAAAGACTTGCGAACAGGGAGTTTTGACGCGGGCGACTAATCTCCCCGCGTGCCAGAGCCCTTAAAAGGAGAATGTCATGTAAGAACTATCTAAACCAACGCGCATCCATTATAATTATACAGGAAACACATTTTAAAAAAGGTAGAGAACATAATATTGGGACAGTGATTTTATTCCTCAGCTTCTACTAATAACAAGAGGAGTGACAATTCTACTTCACAAATCCGGCCCAGTCATAATACAGTCACCAGACACAGACTCATGGTGCTCACAATAACCACACATTTATACATTTTTTTAGAGTGTAAAGCGGAAACCAGGCCAGTCTGATGATGAACGATCACTGGGCGATCATAGCCAGCAGGTCCACAAGCGGCTTAGGATTATGGATTCCAGCAGTGAAATGACAGACAGTTCCGACAGGCCAGAACATAAATCAGGACAGGCCGACGCTTACGAACACATTAAGCAAGACTCTGTGTCCTATGATGTGCAGACATATGGTATTCATTCGTTTTTTATATTTTCATTTCATTATTTATTTCACTTGCAGTAGTAATATAATAAAAGCAGAGGTTAGTGGGTTAGGTCACTGGTAAGATAGGTGTACGTTCAAAGAGTGAGACCATTGCTGGTACATATGTGAAGGTAATATGTCCTTGATATAAAAAAAAATTTCTTGCAAAGCATTAGTTTGTAGTATTGCACTACCTGGCCCCTTTGACATCTGTAAATGTTACTTTTACCTCACTGCACTTTATAGATGTTGCTAGTAAAGAGCAGGAGAAAGCCATGCATCCTATGAATGAAGACAACGGAGAGAAGAATCCACATGAAGAAGATGCAATGGAAATGGAACCACCATTGGATGAGAAGCTTGAAGCCATTGATGTGGAGAAATTGAAACCAGAGGAATTGACCTCAGATTTGTCAAAAACGCAAGGTAAACAGAAGTAACTACATTGTCTGCAGGAAAGTTTTTTGAAGCTTTGAATTTATTATTTAACATTATTTAAGGTGCCATATGATAGCACAAAAGTGGCATTCTGTTGTCAGCTTGGCTCCATGTAGGGTTTGCACCTTATTGTATTTGACATGTTTCTGGTCACGTTTTGAAACCACAAAAAGTATTCGCTGTATTGCTGTAAAAACAGGAAGCATTCTTATGCTTACAGTATATTAAAAACATAAATGCTACAGTATAATTACATAATATAAAAACAACAGATGATTAGCAGTTTCCATATTAGCAATGCAATTTGTTTCTTTTCCAGAAAATAGACAGTTACATAAATAGTTACTTGTGGATTTTATGTCCAATGCAGGGCCTGGCGATGCTGAGCTAGAGAGCCAAATTGCAAAGACTGAAGAAAATATAGACACCGCTGAAAGAAGTCAAGAAACAGGAAAGGCAGAGAGAAGCACCGAGTCTTCAATACACACTGCTCTACAATTTCTAACGAATGCTATAGAGCAGGTAATCAGTGATGCCAGAATTATAAATATATGTGTGTGCATGCAGCTTAAATTTACAGTGCCTGAAAAAAAGTTGTAATCAGTATGTGTTTATTTAGTTATGCATATCATTCGTACCTAGTATTTACCTGATCGTGTCTTTTTTATAGGTTGCTCACAATCCAGAAGAACTGAGGGAAATGCTGGAAAAGCAGTTGGAAGTCTGGCAGATGCAGTCAGTTAGTAGCGTTGAAGAGGTGAGGGTTGACTCACTTGCAAAGGGCTGCTTTCTCAACATAGCAGTTCATACATCACTAGAATTTTCTCTTTAAAATGTTTTTTTGTTTGTTTTTGTTAATAGACATTTTAGTTAGAACAGCACTAGTAAATAATGTATGCATTGCAACTGAAATGGCAGACTATACCAGAAAGGCATTTATTACTATTAGTAAAATTGTCATATTGTTAATTGTTGTACAGCAATGCATTAGGGAATAAGAAAACATTTAGGTTTTTTTGCAAATTTGTAAGCAATATCTTTTTTTTTTTTTCTTTCTGATTTTATCTTGCCTAATGTAAAATTTTGTTCTTAATTCCATGTGTTCTTCCACCCATTTATTGTTTTAGGAAAAGACTGCAGCTGAGATGTGGCAGCGGTACCTCCTACTAACGGCTCCTCTTTCCCAGCAGCTTTGTGAGCAGCTAAGGCTCATACTTGAACCTACACAAGCAGCCAAACTCAAGTTAGTACAACTGTTAAATATATTCTTAGTGGGAATCATAATGCACATTTAATTGCACAGCAGCAGTGGCCTGGCTAAACTGAGATAATTGGAGTGGGAGGGATCAGAAGGTCATTTTTTGCCTTCAGCCTTTATTATAGGTGCAGGAAAAGGTTTTGGTTACAATGTATAAAATATGTTCTACTTACATGAGCAATAAACATTCTGTCTGTGTTTACAGAGGTGATTTCAGGACCGGAAAGAGACTAAACATGCGCAAAGTGATTCCATACATAGCCAGTCAGTTTAGGAAAGACAAGATTTGGCTACGAAGAACAAAACCCAGCAAGCGACAGTATCAGATTTGTTTAGCTATTGATGATTCCTCAAGTATGGTTGACAACCATTCTAAACAGGTAATTGTGCCCTGTACCAAATGTTAGGCTGCTAATCCAATGCATGTTTTCTGTAGAGGGCCATAAACACTAATGGATTTCCTTTTCATTTTAGCTTGCTTATGAGTCATTGGCTGTCATTGGGAATGCATTGACTCTCTTAGAAGTGGGGCAGATTGCTGTGTACAGGTAGGAATAATAACATTAAATTACATTTTCAAAAGAGCACTGATAGCTATTATTTAAAATAAAATGAGCCTAATGATATAACATGCTTATGTAAACTATCTGTTGTGGAGATCCCTAGGCTTCACTCCATTCATTCTAACATGAAAAGCCATAAGAGCTCAATTTCTTTGCCATAGGAAATGACATAACCACACTAACAGCATAGTAGATAAATGGTCACCACAGATTTGCTAAAGTATGAACCCTAAACCTTCTCCTGCTTTGTAAGAAGGTACACGGTCATACTGTGGGAACCCACTCTTATCACTATTCTAGCTGAATGGTGAAGTACATTCTCACTTCCATTCAGTTAACAGTTCATGTGTGCATCTCTATAGCCTGACCGTCTGTCTGTAACCTAAAGGTCCTGTCTTAACCGAAAGCTTGGGAGAAAAAAAATCTTGTGGACGCCACTTACCAATTAAGAATATGACATTTTAGAGATTCACTTGACTGTTTAAAGTTTGACAGATTTTTTTTTTCTTTTCGTTTTGTTTTTTAAGTTTTGGCGAGAGTGTCAAGCTTTTACACCCCTTCCATGAGCAATTCAGTGACCAGTCTGGATCTAGGATACTCAGCCTCTGTAAATTCCAGCAGAAGAAAACATTAATTGCTCAGGTATGGCATTGTGGAAATGTATTTATTAAATTTATTCTTTTACTTATTCTTGTGCATCTTGTAGTGATGATATAGTCTTATGTTACATCTTCTAATAAACTCAGGTTTTTTAATAACTGTTTAAAGCAGTAAAGTCTTTTGGGTCTTTTTGGTTTTGTTAAACTTTTCATGCGAAGTGGATAAGAAGTTTGTAAATCTGAAGCTACCACCAGAGAGCTGTATATGATACATCAGTATTTTTTTCCCTGCGATAACAATGGTGACTGCTTCATAAATCAGCCCTCTGGTGTTAGGCTTCAAAAAGGCACTGCGTAAATCTTTAAAGTTACTTTACTGTACTATAATAATATTATAATCCACAAAAAAAAGGCACAAATAACCTCTAAAAAATGCCCTAGTAAATAGTGTTTAGTAATATTTCCCTTCTTTAAAATATTAGGATATCATAAGTTGCGGGTTTCATGACCTGTATAAAAATCACTTGGCCAGCAGTATGTTACCTATTAGTTTGCCAATAATAAAGGCAGGACTTAAGGTTGACTTTTACTCCATGTAATGTATCAACTTTTGCCAATTTTTCTGTGTGCAGTTCTTGGAATCTTCCGTGCCCATGTTTGCTGCTGCACAGCAGTTGTCCCTTAGTAGCAATCCAGGTAAGATTACTCATTTTAGAATGTAGTGTAAATATGTTTGACCCTAATACGACTTTACTCTCCTAATTTGATTTTTGTTTTTATTCCTGTATTTATTATTTCTGTTAGAAACTGCACAACTGCTCTTAATTGTGTCTGATGGAAGAGGCTTGTTTGTGGAGGGGAAAGACAGAGTCACATCAGCTGTACAGGCGGCAAGGAATGCCAATATATTTATTATTTTTATCATTTTGGACAATCCTACTTCCAAGGTAAACTACATTCTGGTGTATTTAGATTACTTCTACTATGCACATTGTATAGGTTGATGGCACACAGCATAATACCACCTTGGAGCTCAAAAGTGCAGGTTTATTTCTTGATGGGCCCTTTACTTTATCCTTACATATGAAATGGGTTCATAGAGTAAAATATCAATATAAATTTGCCAACTGGAGGGTGTTGAGGAACAAAATGACCCCTATATCTTGACTGTCTAGGTCAGGGCTGTCCAACTGGAGGCCCTTGGGCTGAATGTGGCCCTCCAGAGAACTTTAATGGCCTCCAGTCTGCTCAGAGGCTACTTAGACTTCAATATATTACATCATCATTTTAATTTAATCCAGCCCCCAGCATTCTATATGCAATATAATTGGCCCAATACGTGTAATAAGTTGGACAGCATTGATCTAGGTTATGGTTGCTGTGGAAGAGAGGAATAAGTGTCATAGTGCATTTGTGCCATTTATGTGTGTCTGAGCAATATATGTCTGTTTAAGTGGTCTAACAACTGTTCACTGTTGGATACTTTCTAGCTGCCCTTGCCTGTGTGGTACCTTTCACTGCTGAAAGTACTTAACACATCTCTGGGTATCATTGGAGATTATTACCAGACTGTTATTACAGACTACCGTGTATGCTACATAACCCGTTAAAATGGAAATAAAATTTGCCATTCCTCTCTGGGCAACTTGTTTTGAGACTCCAGGTAGATTTATCAGTCTGCTTCACTGTTGAAGCAGATCAGTATTCCCATTCAAAATGCTGCTTGATCAGAGTGAAGAAGCTTTGCATTAGTCTGTACTTTACATTTCAGGTACAAAATTATACCCATAGTTTACCATGGCATGTGTAAATTAGGTAGTATTAACCTGAACAGCTCTGGCAGAGCTGTTCATGATTCATAATTTATGGTTTTGTGCTGACAATAGAAGTGGCCATGCATAGGCCATCGTTGTACTATATGGCTATCCATTTGTATAGCCAAAAACATTGTTGTGTATGTGTGTACAAGGTTCAGGCTCTATCACATCTTTTGAGGCCCTGAAATTCTGTGACTTTCTTTAGATCCAAATATTGCACATTCATCATGCTGGCCAGTACTTTTATTGTACAACAGAAATGCCATAACATTTGTAAAGTAGTATGCATTTTTTCTTTATCTATTTGCCTGATTAGTATTTGTAATAACTGAAATAGAGCATGTGCATTGCAAAGACATTACTGGTCATTTTAATTTGGTATTTTTGGTCATAAACAGATTCTCTTTCTTTTGTTTTAGGATTCCGTTATGGATATTAAAGTGCCAATTTTTACTGAAGCTGGAGCTATGCCAAAAATGATATCTTACATGGAGCAATTTCCGTTCCCTTTCTATATCATCCTCCGAGATGTAAATGCCCTTCCAGAAACCCTTAGTGATGCCCTCAGGCAGTGGTTTGAGCTGGTGACTACCTCAGAGAATGTCTAAACCCCACATTTATACAGCAAGCTTCTACACTTTCATGTTGGTGGCATTGAACCGAAACATCAGAAGAACAGGACACATGGACTTCCTTTTTATAAGTGCTACAATGTCCTGTGACTCAGGTCAAAATTCATTGCTGCACTGATGCAGGATGCTATGCAATGATCCACGAACACAATTTACCTCCACTTTCTCCTTCCATCTTCTACAGATATATAGTCATACTACCTGCTGTCAATATTTCCATTTGTAGCTCACTTAACACAGGACTCATTTAAAAAATGTATTCATATTTTGTCAATCTGCTTCAAAAAGTAAAGAGAGGTTTTTGAATAAATGTGGACAATTGACTCGCTGAGATTTTGTAATCGGTAGAGATAATAGGCTATATTCAAAGAAGCTGGGGTTTTTTTTTTTTTGTTTTGGTTATTTCAATTCAACCAAAAACGTAAGTTCTGTTTCATTACTTGAAATGGTTTCTGTAGAGGATCTCGTCATGTTTTCTAGGTATTTTTGTGATCCAATTTGTTTTTTTTTATTGTTATTAACAGTGGTCCGTGGTAAACGTTGTAAATCACTATGTTAAACTGTGAAGTCTGCACAATTTGTACAATGATCTTTGGACATATACTGTGTTTGAAAAATGTCTACGTGAGCGTTTTTTTTTATCCTTTTTAGCTTTGCGGTCTAATAAAGTCAAGTTAATTGTTTACCTGGTCAGTTACAATAGAGGGTACCATTTGCCTTTCAGGGAACTACATTCACATGTGTCCCCACTCAGCCACACAGGTTATCACTGCAGTCTGCCACTAAAAAAAATCCATTAGGTTTGAGTAAAGCCCGCTCAGCATAAATTCCATGCTGCCTTGGACAGTCGAAAATTATTCTCAACATCCTTGAACTGCAGCAAATTCTGTATACACAGGCTGATATAAGCTGGCAACATGGCCACTCCATTTTGAGTTGACAGCTTATTGTATTGTGTATGGGGCCTTACCAATGGCCTGCTTGACCATTACTTAGCTGAAAACTGGCCAGGTTAGAAAATCCCAGTGGACAGTAACCTCATCTGTAGGCTGATGCAGTCATCTCCTGACAAGTCTCCATAGGCCACTGTAGGATACAGTCATAGGCCTGAGAGCCAAGTTATCAAATCAGCTCATTTAGGCCCAGCATGTGGGTTCTGGGTGGGATCTGAAGACCTCACCAAATAAGAAAATTTATTTTTGCTGCTTCTCCTTTACATCCTCTTGGAAGGAATATACATGAGGAATTAGATTCAGTATTACAATTTAATTCCTCAAAATCTTTGCGTAATTGACAGTTTCTGTAGAGTGAGATCCAACATTGAATAAAATGGTACCTAGAAGCTTAAAATGTACAACACTGGCATTTGTGTTCCAGCGCCATAAATTGATACAACCTGTGATACATACTTTGTTGGACCCCAGCACACCCCTGTTAGGTGCAAACCAAAATTAAAAAAAAAAAACAAATATACACACATATGCATTCAAAATACAGTAGAACCCCGCTTTTACGTTTTCCAAGGGACTGTGAAAAATCTGTAAAATCCAGGAAGGAAAGACTAAATTATGCATGAAAATGTCAGTATGAGAACTGAATCTCCAGAGAAAATGGGTCCTGCAACAAGACAATACCCCAAGTTAAACTAGTCAGTCTACCAAAGAGGTGATAATAAGCAGAAAAAAGACAAGTTACATTTTTGACTTTAATGCTACAAAAATGTTGTGAAAGGATCTAAAGCGGCCAGTTAAAATAAGGGAGCCCACAAGCATCACTGAGTTAAAGGTGTCCTTTTAGGAGGAATGGGCTAAAACTCCTTCATCTGATGTGCTAGATCAACAGTTACCAGAAGCATTTTAAAGGTAATATTTATTATAGTGTAAAAACGCCAACATCACTGAGTTATGTTGCCCATAGCAACCAATCAGTAATTAAACATTCACCTACAAGTTAGAAAACAACAGTAAATATCTGATTGGCTGCTATGGGCAGCATTACTGGGGCTGTTGGCTTACACATTATAATAAATATAACCTTTAGTTGCAGTTACTGCTGCCCAAGCAAAGGTTCATATACTTTTGCTACACGCAAATATGCAACTTTGGATCATTTTGCTCAATACATTAACAAGTATTATGTCTTTGAATCATGTTTACTAGTTTTAGGACTTGCAAAAAAAGGTTTTTTTTATAATTACAATTGGTCAAAAGTATGTTCAAGACAAGCCCTAATCATTGCACTCTGTAAACAATACGGTATACCTCCCTTTTAAGCTTGGTTTAACAAAAGCATGATAAAGTACAGAGATACTAATAGTATGTAGCCATGGTTATTTGGATGTGCTGTGTTTTAAGTTTTTGTTTTCTTATTGATGCTGTGGCTGGTATCAGGCATTGCTAGGCAATACATATTCCCCATAGTGTTGAATGTAATGCATAAATGTAGAATCTTTAGCATGTGACATATAGATTCTTGAATGCTAGCACCACAGATCCTGTGTTTTATGGTGGTGAAACAGTGCTAAAATGCTGGACCCCTGCAGCTATATAACAGGGATAGAGACAAAAGCTGCACAGGAAAAACAGAACTGTAATGCATTTTTATTTTATAGTTTAACCCTTTTACTGCCAGCCATTTTGGTCAAAGCGGAACTTGTATTGCCAGACAGTTTTTGAACATTTTGCACTGTTTCACTTTAGGGGCCTTTCCTCGGGGGGACTTTTAGTTTACCAAGGAAAACAATATATCGTTTTTTTCAGAACAACCTAAGCTTTCAAAATATGGTAGAATTTTTGTGTAATTCCAATTCTGTAACAAGATATAGGCTTCTAAATGTCTAAAAATGCAAAAAAAATCAAATTTTCCATAATATAATCACACATACTAGAAACAAAAATTATTTTATGCACGAATATACAACTGATTTGGAAAGTCCCATGTCTCCTGAACGTGCCAATACCAAATATATATAGTTTTATGGAGATTTCTCACTTGTATAGGTCAAAAACTCCCAGCAGTACACTACCAAATTCCCAAAGCACTGCTCCAAAAAAACTGCATACTTTGGATTTCAAGGCCAAAATTCCACTAACAGAAGGTTTATCCCAGAAAATTGTACATTTTTGGAAAGAACAGATTCTGGGGAATACAGAATAGGCACAACTGTCTGTCTACTCCAAACTATCAAGTCGCAATGCTTTCCTAAAGTTATTGGTTTTTATCAAAATTTGTGATTTTTTTTAAAAATCGCTTCAAAGCTTCTAGTCTATAGTATCTTATCTCCTACAGGTCATAAAGTAACCAAATAAAACACCCTAAATATGAATGCCTGGGGTCCACTGAACAGTTTGATGCCCAATATGTATAGGTTTACCTAAGTATGTGGCATGTAGGGGCCCCAATGTGAACATACCCCATATGAACTGTCATTTCTGTCATTTCAGCTTCTGCAAAATCAACACATTTACATCATTATATGTGGGATGAAGCTAGTAAAAAGTACGCTCACCCCAGAAAGTCATATATTTTTGGAAAGTACACATTCCCCCGAATCTAAAATGGGTACCCATGTCTTTCTACTCCAAAGTACCAAGCCGCACAGCTTTTCTAAAGTTAGCAATTTTGATGACATTTCCAAAAATCCCCTCAAAGCTTCCACTTTGAAGCATCTTATCTCCCACATAGCATTAGGTACCAAGATAAAACACCCTGAATTTGAACACCAGGGGTCCACTGAACAGTTTGATGCCCAATATGTATAGGTTTACCCAAGTATGTGGCATGTAGGGGCCCCAATGTGAACATACCCCCATATGAACTGTCATTTCTGTCATTTCAGCTCCTGCAAAATCAACACATTTACATTATTATATGTGGGATAAAGCTACAAAAAAGTACGCTCACCCCAGAAAGTCATATATTTTTGGAAAGTACACATTCCCCCGAATCTAAAATGGGTACCCATGTCTTTCTACTCCAAAGTACCAAGCCGCACAGCTTTTCTAAAGTTAGCAATTTTGATGACATTTCCAAAAATCCCCTCAAAGCTTCCAATTTGAAGCATCTTATCTCCCACATAGCATTAGGTACCAAGATAAAACACCCTGAATTTGAACACCAGGGGTCCACTGAACAGTTTGATGCCCAATATGTATAGGTTTACCCAAGTATGTGGCATGTAGGGGCCCGAATGTGAACATACCCCCATATATACTGTCATTTCTGTCATTTCAGCTTCTGCAAAATCAACACATTTACATCATTATATGTGGGATAAAGCTAGTAAAAAGTATGCTCACCCCAGAAAGTCATATATTTTTGGAAAGTACACATTCCCCCGAATCTAAAATGGGTACCTATGTCTTTCTACTCCAAAGTACCAAGCCGCACAGCTTTTCTAAAGTTAGCAATTTTGATGACATTTCCAAAAATCCCCTCAAAGCTTCCACTTTGAAGCATCTTATCTCCCACATAGCATTAGGTACCAAGATAAAACACCCTGAATTTGAACGCCAGGGGTCCACTAAACAGTTTGATGCCCAATATGTATAGGTTTACCTAAGTATGTGGCATGTAGGGGCCCCAATGTGAACATACCCCCATATGAACTGTCATTTCTGTCATTTCAGCTCCTGCAAAATCAACACATTTACATTATTATATGTGGGATAAAGCTACAAAAAAGTACGCTCACCCCAGAAAGTCATATATTTTTGGAAAGTACACATTCCCCCGAATCTAAAATGGGTACCCATGTCTTTCTACTCCAAAGTACCAAGCCGCACAGCTTTTCTAAAGTTAGCAATTTTGATGACATTTCCAAAAATCCCCTCAAAGCTTCCACTTTGAAGCATCTTATCTCCCACATAGCATTAGGTACCAAGATAAAACACCCTGAATTTGAACACCAGGGGTCCACTGAACAGTTTGATGCCCAATATGTATAGGTTTACCCAAGTATGTGGCATGTAGGGGCCCGAATGTGAACATACCCCCATATATACTGTCATTTCTGTCATTTCAGCTCCTGCAAAATCAACACATTTACATCATTATATGTGAGATAAAGCTACAAAAAAGTACGCTCACCCCAGAAAGCCATATATTTTTGGAAAGTACACATTCCCCCGAATCTAAAATGGGTACCCATGTCTTTCTACTCCAAAGTACCAAGCCGCACAGCTTTTCTAAAGTTAGCAATTTTGATGACATTTCCAAAAATCCCCTCAAAGCTTCCATTTTGAAGCATCTTATCTCCCACATAGCATTAGGTACCAAGATAAAACACCCTGAATTTGAACGCCAGGGGTCCACTGAACAGTTTGATGCCCAATATGTATAGGTTTACCTAAGTATGTGGCATGTAGGGGCCCCAATGTGAACATACCCCCATATATACTGTCATTTCTGTCATTTCAGCTCCTGCAAAATCAACACATTTACATCATTATATGTGGGATAAAGCTACAAAAAAGTACGCTCACCCCAGAAAGTCATATATTTTTGGAAAGTACACATTCCCCCGAATCTAAAATGGGTACCCATGTCTTTCTACTCCAAAGTACCAAGCCGCACAGCTTTTCTAAAGTTAGCAATTTTGATGACATTTCCAAAAATCCCCTCAAAGCTTCCAATTTGCAGCATCTTATCTCCCACATAGCATTAGGTACCAAGATAAAACACCCTGAATTTGAACACCAGGGGTCCACTGAACAGTTTGATGCCCAATATGTATAGGTTTACCCAAGTATGTGGCATGTAGGGGCCCGAATGTGAACATACCCCCATATATACTGTCATTTCTGTCATTTCAGCTCCTGCAAAATCAACACATTTACATCATTATATGTGAGATAAAGCTACAAAAAAGTACGCTCACCCCAGAAAGCCATATATTTTTGGAAAGTACACATTCCCCCGAATCTAAAATGGGTACCCATGTCTTTCTACTCCAAAGTACCAAGCCGCACAGCTTTTCTAAAGTTAGCAATTTTGATGACATTTCCAAAAATCCCCTCAAAGCTTCCATTTTGAAGCATCTTATCTCCCACATAGCATTAGGTACCAAGATAAAACACCCTGAATTTGAACGCCAGGGGTCCACTGAACAGTTTGATGCCCAATATGTATAGGTTTACCTAAGTATGTGGCATGTAGGGGCCCCAATGTGAACATACCCCCATATATACTGTCATTTCTGTCATTTCAGCTCATGCAAAATCAACACATTTACATCATTATATGTGGGATAAAGCTACAAAAAAGTACGCTCACCCCAGAAAGTCATATATTTTTGGAAAGTACACATTCCCCCGAATCTAAAATGGGTACCCATGTCTTTCTACTCCAAAGTACCAAGCCGCACAGCTTTTCTAAAGTTAGCAATTTTGATGACATTTCCAAAAATCCCCTCAAAGCTTCCACTTTGCAGCATCTTATCTCCCACATAGTGTTAGGTACCAAGATAAAACACCCTAAATTTGAACGCCAGGGGTCCACTGAACAGTTTGATGCCCAATATGTATAGGTTTACCTAAGTATGTGGCATGTAGGGGCCCCAATGGGAACATACCCCCATATGATCTATCATTTCAGCTCCTGCAAAATCAACACATTTACATCCTTTATGTGGGATAATGCTACAAAAAAAGTACATTCACCCCAGAAAGCCATATATTTTTGGAAAATACACATCCCCCCGAATCTATAATGGGTAAATATTTCTTATTGCTACAAAGTACCAAGCTGTAAAGCTTTCCTAAGTTTGCAGATTTATATGACATTTTCGAAAATCGCATAAAAATGTTGCAATTTGCCGCATTTATCTCTCACAATTTCTTGATAAAGATCAGATAAAGACAAATCACCCCAAAAAGGAACACCAGAGGTCTACTGAACAGTTTGATGCCCAATATGCATAGATATACCAAAGTCTGCGGTATGTACTGAACCCTAAATGAAAATAGCGCATAAGGATTTCTCGCCTGCCAGCTCAGCTTTTGCACACAGAGCCCCCTGTCAGTGTATTATGTGCCAAAACTTCCCCTAACTATACAGATCCCCCACAAAACCATATATTTTTGGAAAGTACACATTCTGACAAATCCAACAAGCGTAAAGAGTCCTTTCTACACCAAAGTACCAATCTGCAGAGCTTTCCTAAAGTTATTGGTTTTTATGACATTTCAGAAAATCGCCTAAAAATGTTGCAATTTGTCGCATTTATCTCACACAATTTCTTGCGTACAAAGGCAAGTCACCCCAAATAGGAACACCAGAGGCCTACTGAACAGTTTGATGCCCAATATGCATAGATATACCAAAGTCTGCAGTATGTACTGAACCCTAAATGAAAATAGCGCATAAGGATTTCTCGCCTGCCAGCTCAGCTTTTGCACACAGAGCCCCCTGTCAGTGTATTATGTGCCAAAACTTCCCCTAACTAAACAGAGACCCCCACAAAACCATATATTTTTGGAAAGTACACATTCTGACAAATCCAACAAAGGTAAAGAGTCCTTTCTACACCAAAGTACCAAGCCGCAAAGCTTTCCTAAAGTTATCGGTTTTTATGACATTTCAGAAAATCGCCTAAAAATGTTGCAATTTGCCGCATTTATCTCACACAATTTCTTGCGTACAAAGGCAAGTCACCCCAAATAGGAACACCAGAGGCCTACTGAACAGTTTGATGCCCAATATGCATAGATATACCAAAGTCTGCGGTATGTACTGAACCCTAAATGAAAATAGCGCATAAGGATTTCTCGCCTGCCAGCTCAGCTTTTGCACACAGAGCCCCCTGTCAGTGTATTATGTGCCAAAACTTCCCCTAACTATACAGATCCCCCACAAAACCATATATTTTTGGAAAGTACACATTCTGACAAATCCAACAAGGGTAAAGAGTCCTTTCTACACCAAAGTACCAATCTGCAGAGCTTTCCTAAAGTTATTGGTTTTTATGACATTTCAGAAAATTGCCTAAAAATGTTGCAATTTGTCGTATTTATCTCACACAATTTCTTGCGTACAAAGGCAAGTCACCCCAAATAGGAACACCAGAGGCCTACTGAACAGTTTGATGCCCAATATGCATAGATATACCAAAGTCTGCAGTATGTACTGAACCCTAAATGAAAATAGCGCATAAGGATTTCTCGCCTGCCAGCTCAGCTTTTGCACACAGAGCCCCCTGTCAGTGTATTATGTGCCAAAACTTCCCCTAACTATACAGAGACCCCCACAAAACCATATATTTTTGGAAAGTACACATTCTGACAAATCCAACAAGGGTAAAGAGTCCTTTCTACACCAAAGTACCAAGCCGCAAAGCTTTCCTAAAGTTATCGGTTTTTATGAGATTTCAGAAAATCGCCTAAAAATGTTGCAATTTGCCGCATTTATCTCACACAATTTCTTGCGTACAAAGGCAAGTCACCCCAAATAGGAACACCAGAGGCCTACTGAACAGTTTGATGCCCAATATGCATAGATATACCAAAGTCTGCGGTATGTACTGAACCCAAAATGAAAATAGCGCATAAGGATTTCTCGCCTGCCAGCTCAGCTTTTGCACACAGAGCCCCCCGTCAGTGTATTATGTGCAGTAACCCCCCCCTAACTATACAGAGACCCCCAGGAAACCATATATTTTTGGAAAGTACACATTCTGATGAATTCAAAATAGGTAAAGTTATTTTTGTACACCAAAGTTACACCTGGCAAAGCTACGCTAAAAACAGATCAGGAACACTTATATAGGGATAAAATGTGATAAAACCACAAAAATTGTGCAAATCAGTGAAACAACAAAATAAGTTACATGACAGTGTAATTAGTGGCCAGAATATCTGATCCAATAGTTACGCTGTCAAAATAAACAGTTTTTAGGTAAAAGAAAATAAAAACAAAGTGGTAATATGAAAAAAAAAAAAAAAAAAAAACAAAACAAAAAAAACCAAAGTGTTTGTGTATACATGTGTGTACATGTGTAAAAGTTGTGTGATAGTGTGTAAGTGTGTATATGAGTGTAAATAAGTGTATAAAAGTGTGAAAAATGAAAAAAAAAAAAAAAAAAAAATAAAATAAAAAATGCTAAAATGTGTGCTGTAAGTGTGTGTAAATGTATGTAAGTGTGTATAAATGTATGTAAATGTGTGTATAAGTGTGTAAAAGTGTGTAAATGCAATAAAAAAAAAAGTCCTTACCTGTTCCTGAAGACCGATCGCCTCCTTCGTCATTTGGGCCGGCGCTGGGGGAGAGGGAGGAAGCAGGAAGCAGCAGATGCGATGCGATCGCATCTGCTGCTTCCTGGAGGGTCCTGCGAGCGATCGGCTCGCAGGACCCTGATGACAGCCCCCCTGGCACATTGCCCAGGGGGGCTGTCATTGTTAGAAGCCCTCTGCAGCGGCGGCACATGCCGCCGCTGCAGAGGGCAGCGCTTAAACGCCAACGACGTATGAGACACGTCGTTGGCGTTTAAGCCCTTTTACTGCCAGCACGTATGCCATACGTGCTTGGCAGTAAAAGAGTTAAATGGTGAGTTTATCACCTACCACTCTTCAGTGCAATCCAGGCTGAAAATGAAAGTGTTGCTGTCAAACACAGTGGTCTCCCTCCCTGCTGTACTAAAATTAGCCAGGTGAAACCTATGGTTACTTTTAGGGAGGTTGGGGATAGAAGCCCTGCACTGATTTAGCTAAAAGTCTTGTGCAGTGTTATCAACAAGTAGCTTCCCACAGAATAATGGAAGGCATGGCTAATCCCATATACTAAACTTTCTGCACTGGTCCAGATGTTCATTATCCCTGTAATAGTAATGGTCCAGGTCTTCAAAATCAAGCACAATTTGTGACACTGCACATGCTCAGTGTGCTCTTGGAGGCTGTTAAGAAGCTAAACTTAGGGGCACATTTACTAACCCACGAACGGGCCGAATGCGTCCGATTGCGTTTTTTTCGTAATGATCGGTAATTTTGCGATTTTTTTCGGCGTCTTTACGATTTTTGCGTAAAAACGCGATTTTTTTCGGCGTCTTTACGATTTTTGCGTAAAAACGCGAGTTTTTTGGCATCTTTACGATTTTTGCGTAAAAATGCGAGTTTTTCGTAGCCATTACGAAAGTTGCGCAAAGTCACGATTTTTTCGTAGCGTTAAAACTTGCGCAAAACGTCGCGCCTTTTAAGTTTTAACGCTACGAAAAAGGCGCGACTTTGCGCGCAAGTGTTAACGCTACGAAAAAATCGCGACTTTGCACAACCTTCGTAATGGCTACGAAAACTCGCATTTTTACGCAAAAATCGTAAAGACGCCGAAAAACTCGCGTTTTTACGCAAAAATCGTAAAGACGCCGAAAAAATCGCAAAAAATACGAAAAAGTTGCAAAATGTTCGTTTCCAATCGGAATTTTTCCAATTCGGATTCAAAATCGTGTCTTAGTAAATCAGCCCCTTAGGGTTGTTGAAAAATCATCACGCATGAAGTTGATGTGACAGGGCTAATATGCTGTGTATATTCCATATGTACAGTATATTTTAAACTGTAAAGCAATGCTATGCTCAGTAATGCTCTGGGAAACAGAAGTGTCTTTAGTTAAAATTTAAAATTGCAGCCCTTCAGTTTCAAAGTTTTAGCACTACCCTATCTGCACAGGACTGGAATATGAGATCACAGTTAACACATAGGGGCTGATTTATTTATCCACGAATTTGAATCCGAATGGGAAAAATTCGGATTGGAAACAAACATTTTGCGACTTTTTCGTATTTTTTGCGATTTTTTTCGTTGCCGTTACGACTTTATCGTAAATTGTCGTGACTTTTTCGTAGCTGTTACAACTTATGCGAAAAGTCGCGACTTTTACGATTTGCTCGTACATTGTCGCGACTTTTTTGTATTGAGCGCTCATAAACGGCGGGCAAAACTTTCAGACTTTGCATGATTTTGGAAGCCTCCCATAGGACTCAATGGCACTCTGCAGCTCCAACTTGGCCCAAGAAAAGTCACGATACTGAAGCTTGAATGAATCCGAAACTTTTGTACTCGGCGCAAAGGCTACGAAAAAGTTGCGACAATTTGCGCAAGTCGTAACTCTACGAAAAAGTCGAGACATTTTGTGAAACAGTCGTAACGGCTACGAAAAAGTCGCGACAATTTACGAAAAAATTGCAAAATACTGATCATTAGAAAAAAACGCATTCGGACGCCTTCGGTCCGTTCGTGGATTAGTAAATCAGCCCCATACTGTAGGATGATGGTCTTACACTAAAACAAAATAGAAATCTTTCTTGTCAAGAGCTTTTTCTCTGCCCACTGCACTGTCCACAGATTGCCTGCTCCATACAGATGTTCTTGAGCTGCAACTCCCAGAAGTAAAAAAAAAAACCTATATATTAGGTAATGTTCACGTTTCACTGTGAATAGAAGTCATTCAAGAAATTTTGATACACAATTTTAATATCCTTTCATTCTTATAACAGTATTGTGCTAACTGCAGCAACCAGTAAAAATAGTTCAATTTCAATTTTAAAGCTCTCAAACATTCTCCTATTGATTTACCATTGTGACTTTCCAACTTTTGCCTGTATGGTAAGTTAATTACACCCTAACAGTTGCAAGCCTGAAATGTAATATTTCAAAAGCTACAAATAAAATAGAAAATTAAGATTAAATTGTATTAAAATACTCATCTGTATCTCAGGCCCAAATTTGCAATCTGTGGGTTTGGGAAAATGCCAGAGGGGCTGTATGATGCCACTATTTGCTGGGCCTGTGGAGGCTGTTTGGGCCTCTGTTTAATTGAAATATCAGGGTCTATTTTGAAGCCCAGTCTGGACCTGCTATATCTTAATTTTTAAATAATAATAATTATTAATATTAAATAAATTAATGGTAAGGTGAAGTGCTCCTTTAAAGACAATGTATGGAGGGTGTCCAATCCGTGGGGCCCTTCAGCTGGTTTTCCACTAAAGCTCCCAGCATGCCTGGGCAGTCGGGAGGCAGGAGCGGACAGATGTAAAACAAAAAGAAGGCATAAAATATGGGTTACTAAAGCTTTTCTATTCAATTTCCACATTAGCGCATATTACTTACAATGTAACTCAGATTGTAAGCTCTACGGGGCAGGGACCTCCTTCCTACTGTGTCTCATACCACATGGCACTTATATATATATATATACATATATGTATTTATTTAGTATATCACTTGTCCTCCCTGTGTGTAATTTTGTATTCTGTAAGATTGTACAGCGCTGCGTGCCCTTGTGGCGCTTTATAAATAAAGTTATACATACATACAACAGTAGTGCCGTGACCCCAACACATATTGCTACATTGTAAACAAAAGCTATGTGTGCCCTCCATATAACCCTTGCAGGCTGCTTTGCCCGTGACTCTCGGCTGCTCCCTTTTATTAAAAGCAATTATTTCGGAGCCGGGAGTCTCCCGGGTAGAATACAAGAGCAGGGCACAAAAAGAGCTATGGGCAATACAGAACAGTGTCAGAGTCTTGTTATTAGGTTCCTTACACACCGCCCCCAGCTCAGAGTTCATTCTCTGCAGCACACAAGTCTTCGCGCCAAACCAGTCTAGGTTTGTGGGCGGAGAAAGATGACGTTAGCAAAAACGTCATCCCTCGACAACTGATTGGCTGCGGGGCCGCGGAGAGGCTCTGGGATACCATGGCCTAAGTGCGCCAGGCTGGCCTGGGGCCGCTGGACGAAGGCGGGTTCCCGGAGAAACTAGTGAGTGGTTATCGCAGGTAGCTTCGGGATCTGAAGGAACGAGACTAGCGAAGATTTGGATGAAAAAGGTCAGCCGAGGGACACCGTGTTATTGATATCGCTCGCCCCTGTGCGCGTCCTGTCCCCATATTACACTTGCACAGGCACCTACTGTATCCGGCCCATGCTGTCAGGCAGGGATACAACTGTACTTCTTCTTGACTATGCCATTTCTTTGTGATCCAAAATATTTCAGTGTTCTGGTACAGTGTACACATCAAATATACGGGTTCCATAGAGTTGGCCCTCGGAATGTACAATTGCTCACCTTCTAGTTACTGGCTCTGGATATTTATTTATAGTTTGCAGCCCATTAATTTGTAGTCGGTTATCTCCGCCTCTGAATTGTTGGTGTTCTGCATCAGCCATGAGAGGAGCTTGGGCTTTAGTAAGTGTTTCTGTTCTGCCTGGGGTTCTGTTATTTCCTGCAGAAGAGTCTGTGCAAGATAATCTCTTCTGTTTTCGGTGTGTTTCCCTTCTGTTTCCCTGTCATTCTGTATTGTTTCTTATACCCTAATTAGGGGTATATTTATCATGCTGTATAAAAGTGGAGTAAAACATGACCGGTGATTGGTCATAGCAGCCAATCAGATGCTTTGCTTTGGTTTTCTAACTGCTGAAATCTAATTGCTGATTGGTTGCCCTGGGCAACATCACCTGTAATGCTTCACTCCAGTGTTTACACAGCATCATAAATATACCCCTAAAATTTCCCTCATAGAGAGTTTTCTTTTAAATAAAATAAGAAATTTAAGACTTGATATATACAAAGCTAGAAGGCCTCTCAACTTAATGTATAATAGAAATAATACATATGTTGTGTATACAAACAGTTCCTATGCTTAATGTACATCAACTAACATTCTGTTTTATTAGGAAAGCATGTTTTTTTTTTTTTGCTGTGAAATGGTTTGCTGGATATATATATATATATATATATATATATATATATATATATATATATATATATATATATATATTTACACAGGGAGGAGCACACCCTATACAAGTTCAAATGCTCTTGGTGCAGGTCAAAAACAAAAATATAATAGAGTGCCACAAAGAACACTGATTGTGCTCGAAACGTTGGAATTTTTTCAATAAAAACACTTTCTTTTGTATCAAGTCCTTTTATCCAAGCTATATAAATGTTCAATGTTGTTCAAGCCTGAGAACCTTGCCTTCTTTCTGCCCATAGTCGCTAGGTTCCACACCTGAGATCCCAGTGACTTCTTACAGCCTGAACAAAGTGCTTTGGGTATTCATAACTTTTTGCCAGATATGCTTTCACTTTAAAAAGTGTTTTAAGGAGAATGCCAGTGAAAACTTAAAAAGCATACTGCCCAATAGTCCTCCTATTGTTTAGTAAAAACGCCACACTTTTGGCTCACCTAATCAAATATTTACTCAGTCACACTTACTTCACATTTTCTAGAACAGGCAGCCATCTCTAAAAAGGTATTCTCCCTTCCTTTCCCTCCTTGCTTCATACTGCACATGTGTTTCATTCCCTCCCCCCTCTCCCAGATCCGCTTCTGATTGGCTGGTGGGCATGTGTTGCTCAGAACAGGAGACAGGATCAAGTTACACACATGCTCATAGAATAGGAAGGCTGCCGCTGGCACCTACAGGAAGGACAGAGAGATTTCAGTGATGTCACTGTAGTCTTACACTGCTGTAGGCTGCCAGCACCATATCTCAGAGAAGCAAGCAGGGATCTGGGAATTTAGATATGCAGTATGTACTTAAAAATAATTACTTTAGACTTTTAATTTATATTAACCTTTCATTGTCCTTTAAACAATTATTTCCTGGCTGGTCATTGTCTTCATAAATATACAAATACTTAATTATAAATATACACAGGCACAGATTTTAGTACTATGTTTTGGTTAATAGTTGTAAATGTGTGTCTATATCGCATATTCATACTATATTGTATTTATAATGTTTGTATACATTTATCTATGGATTATATGTAGGTTTTATGTGTTTTTGCCCCATATTAGAATGTTACAGTTTTAAATCACGCTAGGTAATTTGTTACTATCCATATTTCTAATATAAAGACAGACTTTATACCACTTAACATACTTGTCTAGACCTGGCAAAATGATACAAATAGGAAGGTGTCAGTATTACTTGGAAATTCAGCACAAGATCATTTCTGCAGAAAAGTGTCCCTTAAGCTGCCCAGCAATACTTGTAGTAGAGGGCAACATGATCCTTATGCATGATCCTCCATGAACTAAAGTATAATTGAATACTGTACTTTGCATATGGGAGACTTGCTCTACCATCAAGCCACCATGACCAACATAACCACTGATCTTCTCCGAGCCCCTAAAGCTATGGATTTATAATGTTATAATGACTTATGCATGCTATATTTGAATTTATGTGTATATATTTAATATACATATATTTTTTGTCTTCCACAGATAGAACTCCCTTAAAACATCAAAATGACAGACAAAAATGCTACAGAAGAAGACCTTAATATGGTGTATTTTCAAGATGTATATGGTAAATTTTCTGAAATTACAATTAACTGATTAAACCAATTAAAATACTGGGTACTTTGTGAGAGGCTTTCAGAGCTATAGCTGTGTAATGTAAAACTGAATGCTGATTTGTTTTGAATTGTCAAATGTCATTGTACTTCTTACAGATTCTCCTGCTAAAAGTGATACCAGTTCTGTTGATATATATGATGGACTGGATATTTCAAGTATACCAGGTACGTTTTTTTTGTTTTCATTATTGTAGTTTCCAATTGCTGCAGTCTTCTAAAGGTGAAAATCAGTTATTAAGAGGAGTTTTCTGTCAACAGTTACTCACTGTTCAGATTCAGAATAGGACTTCTTAGTAGTGCTGCTGAGTCACACATCGGACAAACAATGATGTCTTCATTATCAAGTTATGTCACCAGCAGCATGCTTCCCGTTCCAGTGAAAGGGAATTGGCTTTCAGGTGGGATAAGTACCATCTTTTTAGGGAGAATAATATACTGTAACTTTTTGAATTGTTCAGGCTACAAGCCTAAGGGCTGTCTCTTCAAACACTTAGGACCCTGCATACTTTTTACCAAGAAGTTTATGCAACACAAAATGAAATGCTATGAGTGATCATAAGGAAGACTCTGTCGAAGCAGTCAGGGATAATCTGCAGTTCTAGCCTAAAGTTAGTAATAGATTTTAATTGTAGCAACAGGAAACAATGTCTCTGCAATCCTTCGACACAAATGAGAGAAGTAAAATAATGTCTAGTGAACTATTGAAGGTTAATAGACGGTGAACCTGCATTGTATAAACTGTTTTTGTTTTGTTCAATAAAAGATCTATTTTTGCACCTAAGCCCTGTGAGTGCGGTTCCGTCCTTGGATATTTTTGCTTTAAATAAATCTTGAGACTGTACTTTCCCAGATTATTTATTTATTTATTTATTTATATATATATATATATATATATATAATATATAGCAAACAATCAATTATATATTGAAAAATACATGAACAGCCATATATATATACCATAGAATGTTTATATTTTTTGAAAAAGAAACCTTTTTCATGGTTTTAGCAGAGCCTCCTGTACTCTCCACTCCAACAAAGGATTGTTTGGATCTGTATGAGGAAATCCTGACAGAAGAAGTAACAGCTAAAGAAGCCTCATTCAATGACGTATGTGCATACCCTAACATGTTCATATTTTTTATTTATATTTTTAATTATTTCATAATTTATTTTTAACTGACCTAGTTCCTTTTTATCTGTTTTTAAAATGTGTGTAGGTGTGTATTTTTTTTTTCTTGCTCTTGAGCAATATTTTGTTTTCCCAGTTGCATGCTGAATATGAGAAGTGTCAGAAACAAATGAAAGAACTTGTTAACAGACTCAAAGAAATGCAGACTCAGGTATTTTATAAACTCCTTATTTATCACATACAAATTAAACAGTATTAAAAATGATTCCATAATACTTGAATCTTTCAGTGTATGGTCTAGTGCAGGTTGATCGAAGGTTTACCCTTAGCTCAGGCGGGGTAAGATTGAAATTTGGGTTACCATTGCTGGTTCGGTATGGGTGCAGGTCAGACTGGGAAAGTACACTCCTCCTCTTGGATCCTAAGGTGTGCTCAGAAGTAGAACATAGCGTGGAAAGAGAGAGGTTTGGTGCGGGTCTTACCATGGCAACATTTTTCATGTTAGGGTCAGGTGTGGGTCAAGTTTTTTCTGAACCACACATCACTAGTACGGGCACTTTAAGGAATAGCTTTGTTGTATAATTGTTATGATTAACCATTTAAAGTGTACCAATTGTTCTTTCTTCTACTAATGCTAGAACACAACCTTGCAAAATGAGAATCAGTGTCTGAAAAAGAATATTTCTGCGGTCATCAAGACTGCGAGAGTAGAAATTAATCGCAAAGAGGATGAGATCAACAGACTCAATCAGAGGTAATTGTTTACTGAGTTAAGGCAGGTTTGTTTTTTACATGAATTACATGTGTAATTTTGCATGCCATTTATTATAATCTTAACGTATATTAAGCACCAACATATTCTGCAACATTGTACAATAGATGGGATTTATACATGGTTAACGCATACGAATAGTGGCAGTTGCAGGGGAGGAGGGTTTTTTATTAGAGCTTACTGCTGTCCTTACCGGAGTTGATGCTTTATTCAGCAGTATTAATGGCTATTGCAGGTTTGTGATGGAAAAGTATTTGCAAAACACCTAGGAGTCAAGTAATATATGTATTGATTCTGGAATATGAGTGCTTCATAATACAACAGTAAAGTGTTTCATGACTACTTAGTTTTGTTGACGTATGCACAGAGTTTCTTGTGGAACTTTAATGTTTCCCTTGTTGTAAGGGGTGGAATGGTTTACTGTTAACTTGTATAAATTAGTAGTATTTTTAAGATTATGGGTGTACAGTTGTAATGCATCATAATCCAATGAATATCTCACAGGCTGTGAGGAATGTGGGCTTAAGTTAAGGGTTGCTTCACCGCTAGCTGACACAAAAACCCTTTGACATTTAGGGGTCTATTCATCAAAGTAGGAGTTTGAATCCCCAATTGGGAAAATTTCGGATTAAATACGATAATTTCTGATGATCGCAAATATCACGAAAATGCTTACAAAAAACCGTATTTGTCACGATAATATCGTATTGGCGATCCGAAAGTCGCACAATTTTTATCCGAACAATCATAAACGGCAGGAAAACCTTTCCGACTTTGATCCATCTGTGCATGATTTTGGAAGCCTCCCATAGGACTCAATGGCACTCTGCAGCTCCAACCTGGCCCAAGGAAAGTCATGATACCAAAGCTTGAATGGGTCTGAAACTTTTGTACTCGTTGTGACACTACGATTTTGTCGCACAAATTTTGTCGCAAAATACAGGTTGTGCGACTATACAAAAAAGTCGTAGAAAATACGCACAGTACTGATGATATCACTCCAACTCCCATAACAGTATTCCTTTAAGCAATGGCCATATATGCTGTTATCGATTAGCTTGCATACATATAAAGAGTGTGCAATAACATTGTAGTCAAACAGTAATGCAAGTTAATGTTCCTACAATGTTCCTCACTTGGCATGTATGTTTGAAGTTGCTGAGCCTTACTGCCAAATAAAATGTGCCACAACATAAGGTACTTTCTGCAGTCATTGCCAAAAATATTAGCACCTTTTTCATATAATTTAACAAAATATTCTAAGAAAAAACAAAACTACTACTCCTACAGGTATAGGATCCCTTATCCGGAAACCCGTTCTCCAGAAAGTTACGAATTACGGAAAGGCCATCTCCCATAGACTTCATTATAAGCAAATAATTCTAATTTTTAAAAGGTTTCTTTTTTCCCTGTAAAATGCCTGTACTGCCAAGGAAGTTAGGTTTGCAAGACCAGGTTTCCACAAGTTCTTGTTTCACTGCTATGATTGCAGTTAAAATGAAGTGTTTTGGCTATCTGATTGTTAATGAGTCTTGTTCAAATATTTTTCTTAATCGCTTTTTCTGATGAGGACAATAGTCATATAACTCTTGTGTGTCTCTTACAAAATGAAATGCCTGCTAATGATTCTCCCACTTTTTCCTCTTCCCAGGTTGTTTTCTTCTGTGAACCCTCGTGTCAATAAACACATTCCTGTGCCTTTATCAGAACCTAACAAAACCAGCTGCCACTTGGAAAGCAGATCGAATAGAACACAACCAAAAAATATGGACAGCTGTGGAAAATCTGAATTGCAAAAGCATACAGTCCACCCTAAAAGAAATGATTCAACTCAATCGAATTATCAGCCTACAGAAAAGGACTTAAATGCTGGGGGCAAGAATTCTTCAGGCAGTTCAAAACCCTCATGTGCTAAGCTTTTTAAAATTTCAGAGACCGATTTAGAAATACAACCAAAAAATATGGATAGCTGTGGAAAATCTGAATTGCAAAAGCATACAGTCCACCCTAAAAGAAATGATTCAACTCACTTGAGTTATCAGACTACAGAAAAGGAGTTAAATGCTGGGGGCAAGAACTCTTCAGGCAGTTCAAAACCCTCATGTGCTAAGCTTTTTAAAATTTCCGAGACCGATTTAGAAAAAAAATGTACAGAAGGATATTTAAACCAAGATGCAGCAAAAGGAAGAAAGGAAAGAAATGTTGAATGTCAGTCTAAAGACAGTGAGCGAAAGCAGAGGAAGGAGGAGTGTAAAAGTAGTAGCAGCAGTTCAGCAAGTGAAAAGAAAATTGTTGAACTAAAAGAAAATGGACCTACTTCAAACAGTGTAACAATGGACAGTGGGCTAGAAAACCAGGCTACAAAGTTTGATTTACTTAATGAAAGAAATAGAAAATCACTTTCCTCAGCTTCTCATGATAAAGCATGCTCTATGAGAGACAGGGCACAGTCAAAGGAAGATCCTCGTACAAAGGAGAAACTTCGAAAGCCTTATGAATCTTACAGCCGAAGGGACTCTAAAGATTATGACAAAGGTAAAGGCTCAGAACATAGGAGCAGGCCAACTGAAAAAGAAGATCCACCAAGGCGATCACAGAGAGCTTCTCACCTAAAGGATGAGGGTTCTTATAAAGTAAAGACTGAATTAAATGATCACAGAAGGAGCAGTGATACAAGCAGAAGAGAGAAGCATTCTTCTGACTATAATAAAGATTCAAAATCTGGGTACAGAGATTCCAAATTAATTAGCGGCAGTAAAAATGAACATAAGATGTCATCAAAGAAAGAAGACCAGCACTTACTGAACCGCAAAAGTGTGAAATCGAGTAGGGATAAAAAAGATGAAAGCAAAGGGAGCAAAGAAAAAGAGGGAAGTCATCGTGACCGAAAAGAATATAAAGAATTTACAGATGAGGGAAAACTGAAAGAGTTATCTTCAGATAAGCAAAGTAGTGAAGTAAAAAGTCTCTGTAAAACAGATAATCAGTGCAAACCTTTGAATACTGAAAAACAGGTGGTAGATCCAAATGAAAAGGAAACCAGCACGGTAAGGGATCTTAAGCTGTCATATATGGAAACTCTTAATCTCACCCTCTCTCCTGCTAAGAAGTCACTCTCTGATTCTAATACAAACAAACTGCCCTTAGAACTGTGTGATGTGAAATGTGGCATCAGTGAAATGAACAATCCTGAGCCAATGCCACAAGTGTGTGAGTCTTTACAGAGTATAAATGAAGTGAAATCTGAGTCATCTCGGAAAAGCAATGCTGGACCAATTATTGTAACAAATGATCCACCAATAAAACAAGTGACAAAGTCTAACATAAATATGGAAAATAAGACATGCCAAGCTAAGCAAGTTGTGGATGAAATGATATGTACTCAGCAAAACCAACCAATTGAAGAAACTAATTCAGCACCCTCCAATGCAGTGCTTTCAGTGGCTAATCCAGAAAAGGCTGATGAAAATAATGAGCTGCATATACTTCATTCTGATGATATGGAAACAAGTGTTGTTGACGTCTCACAGGTTATAGACCTGGATTCCTACATAGAGCTTGACAAATGCAGTGGCAGTGAGAGTCCTTTTTCAGATAATGTAGATGAAGATAGTGTTGCACAAACAGGATTTTGCCAGGAGAACTTGAGTCCATCAAAACAGTTGAATAAAGAGTCTGAACATAATACCAACTTTTTGAAAAATGTAACTGAACCAGCAAAAGGTATATGTGAATCATCAAATTCTGATCTTGTAGAAATAAGCACTAAAGAAATTGAGTCTAAGCAGTGTTTCCATGATGATGACGACTCTGTAATGAATATTGACTTACATTTTATAAGACGTGTTCCAAAAATCATCAGCCCGCTTAAAAGTCCAATGAAGCCAATAGAGAAACTGCATAGAAATGATTATACAGCCAAGGCTTCTGTAGTGAGAATGTTAAATAAAGGTACTAACAATATAGTCTATTCTTTTCTTCTCATACTATGGAAGTATGACCTTCTAGCTAGGCTTTAGCTTTTGTGTTTTAAGTCACTGGTTGAAATTGTTTAGAGGAAGTATTTTATATAGTTTTGGCAAACACAAAGTCTTACTTGTACTGTACTGCTTGCATTATTAGTACATTATTTTTTGTCTTAAGGATCACGTCCTTTAGATAATTGCAAACAGTAACCCCATATATAATCAATATGCATCCTTAATGATTGATTGACTTGAATTATAAAGTAGATTGTGGGGATGAGGTAGTTTTGCAAGCTTGAGATGGTAATGCTTTAAAGTACAGGTATGGGATCCCTTATCTGAATACCTTCTATTCAGAAAGCACGGATGTAATCCCAAGCTTTTTCCCCAAAATTGTTTTTATAAAAAAATGTATGTATGTATATATATATATATATATATATATATATATATATATATATATATATATATATATATATATATATAATAATTTTACTTATATATGATATATAATAGATTAGGGGTTTTCTGTAATAATAGAACAGGAACTTGTCTTTGATTAAACCTGCATACATCTATACTGTTGGCAAAACAATCCAGTTTTATTAAATGTTACATTTTTTTTAAGTAAACTTTATGGTAGGGTGATCCAATTTATGGGAAAACCCATGGTTTCAAGCATTCCAGGTAATACATCCCAAACCTTGAGTTCTCAGTGTGGGGAAAAAAAACCAGTTGTAAACTTAATCTTATGTAGCAGCCGTGTCTGTCGTTTTAAGGCATGCATCACTAAATGTTATTTTGAGAGTTTCTTTGGGCCCAGTAGTAAGACCTCCTGTGGAGGCAGAAAAGTGGAAAAATGCTTAATAAGGTTAGTTGAAGGAGCATACTCTAGAACAGGTAGAATCAGTTAACATGTGCTTACACAGTGAAAATAGCCTCTTGCAGCCCCAGGTGCATGCTGCACCCACTGCCCGGGCAGATAAATACAAAAATGAAGAAAACAGCAGCACTCCGGTTGTTTTGAAAAATGTGAATCTTTACTCAAGTGCCAAAGGCAACGTTTCGGGCTTCACTCCAGCCCTTTATCAAGCCTCAAGCTTGAAGTTACTGTCCCCTCAAGCCTAACCTCTCTTAATTCTGCTCACTAGAGCTTCCTTTATCAAACACCTTCCTGCTTTTTGACACTTTGCTGACCTGCAGCCAGCTGCAGCTAATGGGACATAGAACTATTTTATGTGATGTTCTGATATAGCATGTTACAGCAAGTTGTCCCTGGCCTTAATGCTATAAGCATATGCCCTCATATGAAGTACAGTATTTAAAAGTGAAGCTGACCTTGGAGTTTTTCTGTACTTCCATGTGCTTACTATGTTTCTCCCAGTGGAGATTGTGATATGAGGAACATTGAATTCTATGGGCAAAACCAAATTTGAAAGCCGGTATAAAAGGGAGTTCACCTTTAAACATGTAGTATGTTAGATAGACCTACAACTTTTGAAAAAGTAGTTACTCTACCAACCAGAATTCTAAATGAGCCACACAACAAAAAATGTACCTGCATATAACATACTAAAATGGAATTTTAAGGTGAACTTCCCCTGATCATTCTGCATATTATATCATGTATTGCACTATTTAATTAACTCTTCATAGTACAGAGTTTTAAAAGCATACTTAACATGTTTTTCTTTTCCTCCCCATTTACATCTTTCTAAACTAGAGTTCTACTATGCTAATGGAAGCACCAGTGCTCATTTGTCAAAAGAGCTAAATAAGGAAAATTTTCAGCCAGCTCTAAAGAATGACCCAAGTTCTGGAAAGTGTTCACCCATTATTATTTCTTCAGATGACATGGAAGAAGGCGAGATTTTAAGTGATGTGGAGGAAGTTACATGTGTGCAAGCACCCCACACCACTCCTAGCCCAAAGCAAAGTTCTGTAGTCCAAATGAATATTAATGAAGATTCAGCAAATTTCCAAAGAGAAGACACATCATTGAGAAAACCAAATGGAATGATATCCCCGCGAAAACAAAGTGCAACTAAGTCGAAGGGAAAATGTAAATCTGATTTAAAAATACATTTACTTAAACAGCCTAATAAGAAAGAAAGAAAGATAAATCCTGACAACTGTCTTGAAGAAATTATGAAAACCGACCAGCCATCTTCTGTACAAGATGTTTTACAGATGCTACGTGCAATTCGAAAGCATATTAGAAAAAAATACATGAAGTTTAAAATGCAATTTACAGTGCGCCAGTACCATAAGGTAATAGAAGTTGGAACATCTTACTTTATAACACTGGTAAAAAAAGTTAATTGGACTGCACTGTGTTCGTTGCCAAGCAGTTTGCAAAAAAAACTATGTAAATACATAGATAATAAAATGAAAAAGCTGAAAAAGAATGGGATTGTGGATCGTATTTTTGAACAACATCTATTAGATATGAAAAAAAAGCTCTGGAATTTTGTGGATGACCAGTTGGATTCCTTGTTCGAAACACTCAAAATAATGCTAACCAAATTGTGTGACAAAGCCGAGTTAGAAAGTATTAATGATAAAAACAGGATTCAGAATAATATTTCATCATCTGTTCGTATCAGAGGTTCAAAAATTAAGAAAAGTAGGCAAGAAAAGCATAAAAGTGCACCAATTTCTGATCCAAACTTAAAAAAAGATCCTTTAGAAAGCCAATGCAAAGCACAAGTTTCCAACATTAAAGACCAGAATAATAAAACAGGTAGGAATAGTGTAAGTAAAAAAGACAGTCCCTCCAGAGAACCAGTAAAAAGACCTGTTGACGTTGAATCCGTCCCAAAAAGTAAAATTTTGATTGAAAAAAATATAAAACCAGCATTAGCAGGGTCTTGTGAAAGCCAGAAACTCAAGCCTGACAATTCAGGCTTATCTTTTAATTTGGTAAGTGATGACCATATGGGTGACATCTTTAAAAATTTGCTAAATGATTTAGAAGCTTTGGAGCAAACGAAGACTTCAGGAGAACAACCATGGGTGCTTAAAACACCAGAAAAAACGAATATTTCTAGCCAGAAAATGTCCTTGAATAATGAAAATACACCATTAAAAACTTCTTTGCAACTGCCTTCTTCTGTGTCCTGGCCTCCACATTCTCCTGTGCAATCCAGTTCATTTTCAACGCTTGAGATGGTTGTTAACCCAGATGCCTTAGATGAGAGCTGCATGCTAGAGATTCCTTTTACTTCCTCCTCTGGCAAGAGCCTTGATGAAAAACCAAAATCCTATTCATCTATACTAATGGAGGATCTTGCAGTATCATTAACTGTGCCATCTCCATTGAAATCTGATTCTCATTTAAGCTTCCTCAGACTGGGGGCTGCACCTGAATATGTTTCAGAAGAAGTTATTAGTGCACATTATAGTGATAGTGCTCTGCTAGAAGAAGAAGATGTTGCAGAACAAGATATACATTTAACACTGGATTCTGATAACTCAAATAGTTCTTTGGAAAATACAAGTGACACATCCAGTTTCCAGTGCCTTCCAAGTGAACCCATGCAAGCTGTTATCATGGAGAAGTCAAATGATCACTTCATTGTAAAGATAAGAAGGGCAGCCTCAACTTCATCTCCTAATTCTGAATACCCTGTAACTGAAAATTTTTCACACCTCCCACCACAATCAACAAATGCAGATGTTAAAGACCTTGCTGATCACTTAAAAAATGTAAATTTTGAAGAGCATGAACCTCATGGGGAGAATAGTCCTCATAAAATTGAAAATAATAAAGCAGTAGACTTAAAACTGTTGCCGCAAAAAGATGAGCATGAAATAACTGTGTCGTTGTTTAAACCCCCCAAACCCCTTAGTCCAAGTAAAGACTCTAATTTTGTGTCAACATCTTATTCAAACATGGATCAACTTTTTCATTCAGTAAAAGGCAAAAAGGATTGTGAAAAAAGCAATTTATCCTCTGAGCAGGTAAGCAAAGGCTCTATAAGCTGTAAGGAGGAGTCTTTTGAAAGCATTGCACAAGTCAACTGGAATGATAAAGATCAGGACAGGAAACGAAAAAAGGGATTAAAAGAGGAACCACTGGCAAAAAGGAGACAAGTGCAATGTCTCAACCCTGAAACTAAAGAAAAAAATGCAAAGGAACATGGGAAAGAAAAAAGCGATACTTTGTCAAAGGAAAAGTCTCAAAAAAAGCACAAAAGGTCTGTCAGCGATGGCACTCTTCAGTTAAGCTCATCACCAAAGGACTCTTCAAATTGCATATCTGCAAAGAATGTAATAAAAAAGAAAGGAGAAGTTGTTGTGACTTGGTCCAGGTAAGCAACTTAGGTAAAATCCACTATATATAAAGTCAAATTGTGTGCCCACACTCTAAACCAGTGCAATAAGCGGGTTCTAGGTCAAACCATGTAAATACCTTTTTAAGAAGGACCAGCACACCAGGTCACATCAATATCATCTTTTATTCATCGTGCAATCCAACATTTCAGTCCTGCTTAGGACCTTTACCAAGGACATTGTGCAAGTGAAAAATACGAATTTAAGAGGCAAGAGGTCCCAAGAGGGACCAAAACGTTGGATTGCACATGAGTAAAATAATGAGTCTATACAAATTGTGATGTTACTTGATAAAGGTCCCAAGAGGGACCGAAACATTTGTCTGAGCCTATAGATAAATGCAAATATTTGGGTAGTTCTCAGGTGCCTTATCCCACTCTTCATTGGTCGTTTACAACACGTGCATTTTGAAATATGCAAATTGCCATGTTTAACATTTAATGCAGTGTTTTTTTCCCATAATTCCAGCCTAATTGCTGGTGCACTCAATTGTGCATATCCGAGTGCAGATTGTTTCCTTTCCTGAGCATTTTCAAATGTAGATTGTATTCGAGGAAGTCTGGTGTGCCTGCTGGTGCAGCTACTGGGGGTAACCTGTAGCTACCACCTGTGTCCAGTGTGGCAGTAGCTCCAGGGTTTCCCAGCATTGGCAACCAGTTATAAATGTAGTAACATGTTTGGATGCAAGTGCCTTAAGTGAGTCAACATGCTCTCTTCATCGCATCTATTTGTAGGTGCTTTTGTATGTTACCTTATGTTTCATCCAGCTACTCCCTAGCCCATGAAGCTGGTTTCGCATGCACATGTCCTTACAATACTGAATGTAATTTGGGAATTTTTCCTTTTATGAAAAATTATAGCTTGTGTGACATAAAACTAAGTCAGAAGTGGCTGTACAGAGATTTGTTTGGGTATGAACTGATAATTCATCTGTTGAAGAGATTTGTTATATTTAATTCTGATTATTACTTATACAGTTAATTGTAGCTGTTGTTTTTGTAAGCTCTTGTTTCGCAGTGAACCGGGCTTTTATGCTCAAAAAAAGAAAGGGGCATTTGCTCACAGCATGGTCTCGTCAAGTGCAGGAATCCTGTAATCTAAATCTAATTATGGAGCAATATGCAGAACCTTGTGCTCCTTAAAGTGTGCTTTTGTATAAAGCTTCACAATTTAGTTTCTGCTGCGGGAATGCTCTTCTCGAGTCACAATGAGTGATTTTGTTTTTCCTTTTTAACCTTTGCTGCACCCTATGGAGAAGTGTTTCAGGCTGGAGCAACAACAGTAATTTAATTTTTAGATTTTGCAAAGCAACATTAGTTTATTGCTTCTTACTATAATTTCATATAACTTTATAATAATGTTTTTAACTGTTAACAGGGATGAAGATCGGTTAATTCTCCTTAACTGTCAGCAGCTTGGAGCAGATCAGAAAACATTTATTTCCTTATCTTCAAAAATGAATAAACACCCTCATGAGGTAAGTTCCCAGGCAAGCTCTGTATTTAGTTTGTGTAATGCACAACTATTGGCAAACAGTTGAGTTGGGTTCCTTTGAGTCTTTGTTTTTGTATAGCCTTTGAGTAATTTATATTATACCATAGGAACATTTCTTATGTCCCACTTTTTAAAAAGTCGAGCGACAAACTGCCCCAAACACCCTAAAACGTTCCTATGATGGTACATTCATGAGCAGATTTGTCAGATAACAGCAATTTAGGCACATAGATATAATAATTGCTCTGAAACAATGGATCAAAGCACTTTCTCTCAAACTTTCAATTGTGCTATGCCCAATTTAGTCTTAACACAGATCCTGCTTGCTCAGATCCCTGAATGTGTTGCTGAGCAACAGAGGAGATTAAACTGATCTACAGCTTCTTGTTTGGGCCTAGAATTGCCCATCTTGACCTTAAATTGACTTGATTCCAGAGCCCCGGAGTCTCTGTAATACAAACTTACACTTATCTTGTGCTGCAGCAGCACAGGTTACATACTTTTCATGTTCAAAGTGCCAATCCAAAATTTCTGGCGGAGAGGCAGACCCTATCTGCAGAGCCTGCTTCAGGGAACAGGGGCCTACACCCTCACTGGGTAGTAACCCCACTCCAACCACAGACCAGACCAAGGAATTCCCCATGGAGGGCCCCTCCCAAGAGCCACAGGTTGGGCCCTCTGCTGATCCATCAGCCCCTCCCAATCATTGGCATCACTACAGGGGCTCCCCTCGCTTGCTGACTCGCTAGGCAAAGCCATAGCCAGGCTTTCTCAAAAACCCAACCCCAAGCGTAAGTGAGCAGAGGAGGGATGATCGTTGCAGACATCATTCTGAGGGCTCATCAGCTGTTTCCGACCCTGTTGACCCTGATGGCAAACTCCCACCCTCAGGTACCACTTCTGGCAAGGAGGACGAGGGAAAAGACAGACACCCATCACTATGTTGATGGCATTATCAAGGGAGTACTTGAGATACTCCACATCAACCCAGACCCTGGCCAACAAGCATAGACAGCAGCGCAGGTCTTAGGCCCTATTTCTGTCTCACGACCAGCTTATGTTAACATAACACAAGATGAGTGGAATGCTCCTGAAAAGAAGTTCCAGGCTAAAATTTCAGCTGGGGAGCTTACCCCATTTATTATGCCAATGTACCACAAAAAAAATCAATGTTCTGGGGGGAAGGGGTCAGGTCTCTCACTCTCTCTCCCTCTCCCTCTCTCCCTCTCCGAATAACCACAATTTTTTTTTTTTTACATTTTGTGCTGGACTTTTTCACAATGTGTTCCTGAATAGCATTGGTGGTGCTTAATTATCTTGTCAATCACTCACCTACTGATTAGGGATGGGGTTTCATTATTGTTTTAAGCTTTGTTTTTTTCACAGTGTGGTTATCCTTTGTGGTACATTGGGATAATAAATGGGGTAACCTCCCTAGCTGAAATTTTGCATGAGTGCAGTCTCTATTTCTTCAAGGGGTGTCGGTGACACCCTATCTTGGACAATCTTCTCCTGAAGGCCAACAAAGAAATCCAGGCCAAATGGACCTCCAATCTCCCTTATACAAGAATTTGGGTGGACCATCAATTGGTCCAAATCCCACACACATTCCAGTCATTGGATGACCTTTCTGGGCCTCAAATTTGACACAGAAGCACAGTTATTCTCCCTTCCACAAGACAAACAGAAATGGATCAGAGAGCAAACTTGGTCACTAATACACTACCAGACACCCACGATTCACCAATCACTGAAGGTACTGAGAACAATGGTATCGCCGATCGAGACCATTTGCCCAGATCCACCAGCACCCTCTCCAGACAAGCATACTTGAGAGTATGATCTTTCAGTTCCCACAACCAGTAAAGGACTCCTTAGATGGTGGCTGCAACCAAGCACACTGGCGATGGGTCGGTCCTAGGCATCAACAATGTGGACAGTACTATCCACAGGCACCAGTCTACGGGGCTCGGGGGCGACTTGGCAGAATCTCTCCGCTCAGGGCGTATAGTCACTTGAGGAGTCCAAACTTCCAATAAACATTATGGAGTCCTGCCGTAGGTTCCAGTATTCAAAGAAAGTACTCAACAGGTAACACGGGGCCTGTTACCTGTTGATCAGTACTTCTAGCCCTCATACATTGGTCCCCGCAGCTACAGGCACAATCCATACGCGTTTAAACCGACAATGCAACTTTGGTAGCCTACATCAATTATCAAGGAAGAACTTGCAGTCCAGCAGCTCTATCAGAGGCTCGCCAGGTCCTGGACTGGGCAGAATACAACTCAGTACTTCTATCCGCTATCCATATTCCAGGAATATCCAACACCAAAGCAGACTTCCTCAGTCGCAGTCAGATCTGGGTGGGAACTCCATCCAGACGCCTTTCTGGATCTGACACACTGTTGGGGAGGCCGAAGTCGAAAAGTACCCAGAATTTTTGCTCACTGCAGAGATCCATTAGCAACAGGAATAGACGCCATGACTCAACACTGGCAATTTGACCTGGCATACATCTTCCCCCACTCCTCATGCTACCACGAGTCTTCAAAAAGATCAGGCAATCCAACATCACAGTGATGTCATAGCGCTATATTGGCCTTGAAGAATATGGTTCTTAGACCTCTAGGAACTCTCGTTGACACAACCAGTAAGGCTGACCCCCGAGAAAGGACCTTCTCCTTCAGGGCCCAATCGTCTTTAACAATTTCGGCCTCTTCGCTTTGATGGGATGGCTCTTGAGGCAACAATGGTTAACCGACGAAGTCATTGCTACCATGCTCAAAGCCCGCAAGCCGATTTCGTCAAAGTCAAAAAGCCAGCAAGCCGACTTCGTCAAAGTCATACCAAATGGTTTGGCGATCCTATTGGACTTGGTGTAAGGACTCCAATTTCCCCTTCCTACAACTTGACATTCCAAGAGTCCTTTCATTTCTTCAGCGGGGCCTCAAATTAGGCCTGAAGCTTGTCTCCCTCAAGGTACAAGTGTCAGCACTCTCAGTTTTCCTACAATCCTGACTGGCTCTAGACGATTCCATCAGAATCTTTCTACAGGGTGTCACACACATGGCTCCTCCCAGTCGCTCATAGGTACCAGGATGGGACCTTAACTTGGTCTTGGAGGCTCTAATTGATCCCACATTTGAGCTCCTAGATTCCATCCCAGAAGCGTGGCTTACCTGGAAAGGGGCGTTCCTGGTACCTCCACGCAACAGGTATCAGAATTAGGAGCACTCTCCTGCGACCCAGCATTCCTGGCCTTCCACAAGGACAAGGCAGTGCTACGCACAGCACCACCTTCCTGTCCATGGATTTTGTTACCTACTGTTAAATCCCTTTTTTCGGAAGGGGGACACTGGGCCTCCCACCCGAACAAAGAAAAGTAGACTGAATGGTCACAGGGAATATTCCTCTGTACTACGTTCTGCCTAGTTATAAGTTATATAGTTCTATAATAAGGTCTTTGGTACGAACTGAAAGGAGATGGTGCAGTGTGGGGGTAAAGCTGGAGTGGAACGGCATGCCTCCTCATTCGTATTAAAATGTCCTGTCTTCTGGAGGGTGGAGCTTAACACCATACTTACCCTGTGTTACCCTTTCGACCACCGAGAAAGGGATTTAACGGTAGGTAAGAAAATCCTCTATTCTGATTCCCTGAGTTCCTTTGGAATTTGCCAGAATTGCCAGATTTTCGGTCCATGCCCAGCGCCATATGCCATTTACCTGATACCTCTATCAGGTATCTAGTAAATGGCTCCTGTTAGCAAAAAGCTGCACCGGCCTAGGGCAAGCACCACAAAGCAATCATCATCTTTCACTTCTGCATTCTTCAATGGCCTCAGACTGACAAATGCAGTGGAATTAAAGCCGGGTTTTTGCTTTAAGTTTGGCTTTCTGCCTTTACTGCGCATGTGGGCCTGACAGGAAGAAGCAGTAAGTTTCCAGAGCCAATGTAGTTTTTCAGCTAACAGGAGCACTGTCCTGGGGTATCGGTTAAGTGAGTAAATCACTGCGGGTACCAAATGTGAGGCACCTTTCCATTAGTTATAACCTTTTTTTTTTTTTTTTTCCCCTCTGTTAAGGTATTTATAAGGGTTACTGGGAGATGATGGAAATTGTGAAACAGGCAATACTGCAGACCATTCAAGGGAATGCTCTAAGCATGCTATGAATTTTAGAAAGTTTCTCTGCATATGTTTAATACTACTTCTCTGTTTGTTTTATTTTTAAGATTGAGGAAAGGTTCCGGCAGTTGATGAAACTATTCAAGAAATGCAGATACTCTGCCACATGACACCGTGCACTGAAGTTCTGCTTTGTGGACCAACTAAAAGTGATGTGAAATGTAGAATATCCACATTAAAAGGGATCAGAACTCCAGTCATGGTGCAGGCAATTAGTACAGACTGCATGGAATGAAACGTGAAGAATTTGAACTGAATACCAGAATTCTTATCCATGATCGCAAGGTTATTTATATAATGCTGTTATTATATCAGGTATTTTTCTAGTAAAGGATATAAACATTTGATCCACCATTTCTTTTCATTTATTATTATAGTGGAATTAAACAACCAATATGCTAACTGATGATGGCAAACTTCAGACATTTTTTGGGTTCAAAATATCATAATTCACCATACATAAAAGAATGTGGTATCAGAACTTCTATTTACATAAAAGAATTAGCCATACCAATGTTACTGATTTCTTTACTTATTAGCGCTTATGAATTTTGCATGTTTTTTTAACAGCCAGCAAGCCATTTTTCACATTAGGGTATTGTTTCCTTACTATCCTTGATCTGTGTCTAAGTATAGAAATTTCATGTACTTGTCATGTTAGGGTCCATATATGTAATGCTACTTTGCCATTGCTAGTAAGGTTAGAAAAGACCTAGCTGCTGATCCTTAGCTGCCTGTTTGGAAATACAGAGGGTGCTGCACAACACCTGGGAAACACAACATGTTTGTTTGCAAAGATATTCTTTATGGGGTTATTAACATCTCAATGCATGGCTTGGTCTTATGCTGTGAGACATGAAACAAATTTGTAATGATGCAGAAAACATTTGGAGGACTTAGATTATATGTTTCCAGGTTGCCTTTTGGCATCACTATGCTGCCACTTTTATGTCAGTGCCTCATTTTCTGTTACATTTTTTAGTGACTGCATTTAGACTATGAAGTTGGGTATCTTTCCATGCTGGTATGTAGAGGAGAGTGGCACAAAGAATTCTTCCCTTAAGTCACTGATTGGTAACTGACTAGTAACAGCTTAGAGAGCTGTAAAGCAGGAAGTAGTGTTCTGGCTATTATGATAGACAACTGCTCACTCCAGCCTTCATAGATTACATTTTTGGCTAACTAATTATATTAGAAATATTTTTTTTTATTTTGCTCAGTCTATCTATTTTTCCCAGTTTAATTTTTACACTGAACAGTTCCTTTAAGATTAGTGACTATAGTAACCAGAACTGGGTTATTTTGTAGTTCTGTTTTTTTTTTTTATATTACTGTTCAGGCTTTTCCCTAATCATACTCCCATCAGTCATTCAACCCAAATGCCTTGTTAGGTGTCTGACCCCAACAACCACATGCTCAAAGGTAATTTTAAGGTGAACTTCCTAATTAAAGGACATATTGGACGTACAGGGATGGTGGTGAAGGAAGCTGCAAAATCATATATATGTATGGATTGACATTTTGAACATTTAAACCAGGAGGCACCTAGATCTTTAAATATGTGAATATGTATTTAAATGGCATCAGCCATTTCTCACCTGTTACCAGCCAACCAGATGAGAAGTTCTTCCAATCTTGATGCTTGTAGAGCTTAAGACCATACTATAGAAAATTTCTTAAAAGAAGCAGTATATACTGTTGATCAACTGGAGTGCTATGTCTCAGTCACCCACAAGGCCACACACAACCTAGAAGTTGCACATTTTGGTAGGTGGGATACTTTAGAATGCATGCATGGTGACATGTGAAACAGTGATATTTGCCTAATTAAATGTACCCTCTACTATAGTTAATACTCCAAATACTTTTTTAGAGCATAAGTCTTGATTCTTTGGGAGCAGAGAAACCAATGTAGGTATGGTTTGTTTCTGTATTGATTCCCATCATTGGGGTGGGAGAAAGCTACATACTGTAATGTACAAAATCGTTTTGTCTGGAGGTTTGCTCTGGTAACCTTCACTCTTTGACATTCAATCCAGCTGCTCTCTGTAGAATTCTGCAATATGACAAGACATACAGTATATGATTTATTATATGTGCTATGGAAATCGGGGAGAACGGAAAGCTTATTAACATGGAGCATGGTTGACTAGGCTGATGTGTGATATGTGGCCCTAGTACCCACAAGCTTTAGAATAAATTGTTATTTACTGTGAGCATCATCAATACAAAGTTCTTTTTCCTTTACTTTTCACATCAACATTTGCTGCACCTTCTCTGTTTAAAGCTATGCATTATCAGACTGTTTACCTGTTTTGTTACTGTGGTGTAAATGTATATTTCATGTGTAAATGTGTCTTTTTCCTTTTGTTTGTAAATGTGTACAGGTTCACTACTATTTTTTCTTGGGTGAACATTTATGTATATAATGTGAGAATTTTTTTTTAATTAACTGTAAAAACACTGGAAGCCTTTATTTTGTAAAAACCTGTTTGCTTACAGTTGTAATAACAAAAATACTTTATAAAGTTGTATTTGTTCAATTTTCTTTCTGTGTTTGATTGCAAGACATTTTTACCTAAGGGTGACTGACAAAAGTAGACCGTACTCTAGACTTTGACTTTGTGTACAGTTCTAATTTTCTTAGATTTCTTTAAATTGGTGACTGCTGACCACAATTAAACAGGAAGTGCTGTGTCTGCAAACCAGATTTGACATCATCGGAGATGGCCAGGGGTAGAAAAAAAAATTAAATAAAAAGAAAGTATAGATAAGATTTGCAATCTGGCCCGCATCCCAAAGGCTACCCACCTACATTTTTTTTTTTTTTTTTTTTTTTTTGCGGGTAGCCCATTACTGACACATATGTATAACTATCCACACAGCCATGGAATGTGCAGCATCTAATACTGTGGAAGTAGAATGGTTCACACTAAAGTAACATTTATCATGGTACTACTATTATAGGCTAAAGCTGCCCATACACGGGCAGAGCCGCTCGCTTGGCGATCCCCCTCACCCGATATCCCCACCGCCGATCCGACAGAATTTTCTAACCTGGCCGATCGATATTTGCCCAGTTTCAGGCCATATATCGGTCGGCCAGGCCCCTCGTTTCTGCCCCTACACGGGCCGATAAGCTGCCGAATCGGTCCAAGGGACAGATATCGGCAGCTACAACCAGCCCGTGTATGGGGACCTTAACGCTTTCTTCATCAACTGTAAGTGAAGTGGAAATCTTAAGGAGTCACAACAACTCAGTCGCAAAATGATAAAACATACCGCTGACTTTCAGTTGTGGAGCCTGCAGGGTAGGCGGAATGAGGGTAGAGCTCCCATAACTGCCTAATTATTTGCAAATATATAGTTAGAAACCTACCTTTTGCTTGTGGCAAGTTTTTTCTGATGACTGGGTTCACCACTTCTGTGAGCACGCTGATACTGTTGTTAAGGTGACGTTAGGAGACTTTTGGTTGCCACAATTTAAACAGTCAATATGAAGGAAAATAAATAATGGTCCAAAGTTGTGATACAGTGGCTTGCAAAAGTATTCGGCCCCCTTGAACTTTTCCACATTTTGTCACATTACAGCCACAAACATGAATCAATTTTATTGGAATTCCACGTGAAAGACCAATACAAAGTGGTGTACACGTGAGAAGTGGAACGAAAATCATACATGATTCCAAACATTTTTTACAAATAAATAACTGCAAAGTGGGGTGTGCATAATTATTCAGCCCCCTGAGTCAATACTTTGTAGAACCACCTTTTGCTGCAATTACAGCTGCCAGTCTTTTAGGGTATGTCTCTACCAGCTTTGCGCATCTAGAGATCCTTGCCCATTCTTCTTTGCAAAACAGCTCCAGCTCAGTCAGATTAGATGGACAGCGTTTGTGAACAGCAGTTTTCAGATCTTGCCACAGATTCACGATTGGATTTAGATCTAGACTTTGACTGGGCCATTCTAACACATGGATATGTTTTGTTTTAAACCATTCCATTGTTGCCCTGGCTTTATGTTTAGGGTCGTTGTCCTGCTGGAAGGTGAACCTCCGCCCCAGTCTCAAGTCTTTTGCAGACTCCAAGAGGTTTTCTTCCAAGATTGCCCTGTATTTGGCTCCATCCATCTTCCCATCAACTCTGACCAGCTTCCCTGTCCCTGCTGAAGAGAAGCACCCCCAGAGCATGATGCTGCCACCACCATATTTGACAGTGGGGATGGTGTGTTCAGAGTGATGTGCAGTGTTAGTTTTCCGCCACACACAGCATTTTGCATTTTGGCCAAAAAGTTCCATTTTGGTCTCATCTGACCAGAGCACCTTCTTCCACATGTTTGCTGTGTCCCCCACATGGCTTGTGGCAAACTGCAAACGGGACTTCTTATGGTTTTCTGTTAACAATGGCTTCTTGCCACTCTTCCATAAAGGCCAACTTTGTGCAGTGCACGACTAATAGTTGTCCTATGGACAGATTCCCCCACCTGAGCTGTAGATCTCTGCAGCTCGTCCAGAGTCACCATGGGCCTCTTGGCTGCATTTCTGATCAGCGCTCTCCTTGTTCGGCCTGTGAGTTTAGGTGGACGGCCTTGTCTTGGTAGGTTTACAGTTGTGCCGTACTCCTTCCATTTCTGAACGATCGCTTGAACAGTGCTCCGTGGGATGTTCAAGGCTTTTGAAATCTTTTTGTAGCCTAAGCCTGCTTTAAATTCCTCAATAACTTTATCCCTGACCTGTCTGGTGTGTTCTTTGGACTTCATGGTGTTGTTGCTCCCAATATTCTCTTAGACAACCTCTGAGGCCGTCACAGAGCAGCTGTATTTGTGCTGACATTAGATTACACACAGGTGCACTCTATTTAGTCATTAGCACTCATCAGGCAATGTCTATGGGCAACTGACTGCACTCAGACCAAAGGGGGCTGAATAATTACGCACACCCCACTTTGCAGTTATTTATTTGTAAAAAATGTTTGGAATCATGTATGATTTTCGTTCCACTTCTTATGTGTACACCACTTTGTATTGGTCTTTCACGTGAAATTCCAATAAAATTAATTCATGTTTGTGGCTGTAATGTGACAAAATGTGGAAAAGTTCAAGGGGGCTGAATACTTTTGCAAGCCACTGTACTTTTATTTTGAGCTTAATTTTTTTTTCTTCATATCTTATTAGTTGCTTTGCTGCCTAATACATACCATTTTAGGTAAGATTCTTGATGTAGGCATTCTCTATTAAAATAAAGACAGCAAAGTTTATTCCATTATGAATAAGAAAGTAAAATAATCTGCATGACTTGAAAGAATGTGAAATAACCAAGGTGACTTCATAAAAATCCTGCTAGTACAATATCTGCATTGTTTTTAAAGTAGTGACAAGTTTCTATTATATGGAGACTCCATTTTATTTCTCTTCACAGCTGCTTTGCTGCATGTACAACTAACATTAAGTGAATGTCTCTTTACACTTAATGTTCTTGACACTAAAACTGCTAATTCCTGTCTACACTTAAGGAACAGGCTGAATGTTATGAATTTGCACAATCTATCTCACAATATTAAAGATATTGTAGCTTATATTTAACTGCTTCTTAAAATGTACCAGAAGCACTGAGCTAGCTCTTCAGAAAATCTCTCTTTATTACTGATTGTAAAATATCCATAGCTGTATTTAAATTACTTTTCTGGAATTAATTTTTAAAACATTCAACTTGTAAAAAAACTTCTGTTTTTATAAATAAGTGAGGTTACTGGAACAAGAAAAAAATATATATATATCTACATACACTCATTTTAAAAATTTACAAAACATAAAATAAAGGGAGAAATAAGGAAGAAAATAAAAGAATAATACAAAAAAATGGATTAAAAAAAAAAACCCTGCCCAAGTAGTCAACGTTTTCCAGGGGCAAATAGTAATTGTTCCAGAGGCAACTCTTCTTTAGGCACAATGTTGTATATCTTGTGGTTCTGTCCAAAAGTTGTCTGGTTTTGGAGCAACGTTTATAATTTTATCTTTTCAATTCTACATGTCAGTGTCACCAGATGCGTTTCAAAGAGTGTCAGAGGCATCAAATAAGTCAGGCTACTGTACACGTCATGGTGGTGATGATGTGTCTTTGATTGGTATCTCTCCTATGTTTTAATGCTGATTGGACAATGAAGTTTTTTTTTTTTTGTTTTTGTTTTTAAATTTTTAATACTGTGATTTGGAGGACCGCTTCTGTTTTTTATTTTGTACTGTGAATGGGCCATAGCGGAGTGCCTTACTACAAGTGGCTATCCTCAAGATCAGCATGATCCCCCAACAGGGGAAGCCCGGGATGGTAACATATAAGCTTTGTTCTTCATATCAACATATTTGTGCAATTTGGCAACCTTGCTGTCCCTGTAAGAACAGAACTAGAGTTTCTATGCTATTGTGGGAGATATGCGAGATATAATTAATCTTCCTAGTCAATATTTGACAATTTGATCCTTCAATTTTTTATGATCCCTTTCTTGAACATGCTAATACCAAATATGTTTAGTTTAGAAATCCCAGCAGTACACCACCAAATTTATGCTTCAGAAGTGCATACTTAAGATTTCAAGGCAAAAAAATTCACCAACAGTAGGTTTAAAATAGTAAACCATGCATTTTTGAAAAGAACAGATTTTGATGAATCCAAAATAGATAAAAATGTTTTTCTACTCCAAACTACCAATTTTACTCCTAAATTTAGCAGTTTTTGTAAAAATGTTTGAAATGTTTTAGCGATTCCCATCCACAGCATCTTAACTTCTAAAGGTCATTTGGTAACCAGATAAAAGGCCCTTAATGTGAATGCCAGGAGTCCCCTAAATAGTTTGATGCCAAATGTGTATAGGTTTACCTAAGTATGTGGCATGTAGGGGCCCCAAAATGAGAATGTGGGGTAAAGCCACAAAAAAAGTACCATCACCCCAGAAAGTCATATATTTTTGGAAAGTACACATCCCCCCAAATACAAAATAGGTACATACGTCTTTCTGCTCTGATCTACCAAAACACAAAGCTTTTAGGTACCAAGATAAAACATCCTAAATATGAATTCCAGGGATCCACTAAGCAGTTTGATAACCAGTGTGTATAGGTTTACCTAAGTATGTGGCATGTAGGGGCCCCCAAGGTGAACATACCCCCATATAATCTATTGTTTCTGTCATTTTACCTACTGAAAAATCAACACATTTACTGCATTTTATGTGGGGTAAAACAACAAAAAAAATACGCTCACCACAGAAAGTCATATAAGATTTAAGTATGTGTTATGTAGGGACCCAATTATGTGTCATAAGATCCCCTAATTGTACAAAGACAGCCCCAAAAACCATATATATTTTTGGAAAGTACACATTCTGATGAATCCAAATAAGGTAAAGACATCCAATAACGTGTCTGGGTGCAGGGTATGCACCCACCCCCGACACATTTTTTGTGCCGAATTTGCACCGGTGCAAACGTAATCACAGTGGTGTGAGCATCCAGCAGACCCCCTTTGCACCCCGGTATTTCTACCACTGAAGATCTTTCTACACCAAACAACCAAATGGCAAAACTTTCCTAAACTTAGTAGTTTTTATGACATTTTGGAAAATCACCTAATGTTGCAATTTTACGCTAACTTTGGTAAAATGTGCCCTCCTTCTAGGCTGCATCTGTGGAGAAAAAATCTGTGGGGTCCATGTGATCGGGGGGCTCATGTAGATTGTTTAAATTATTATGTTTTAGCTCTACTCGGCTCTACTCTTATACATCTACTCAGCTTTACTCTTCTGCTTTACTCACTTATTATTTGTGCTGATATGTGTATGCGTGCCCAAGGTTCACTGAAGCTCTCTGCTTTCTATGCTGTGTCGGGTTCGGCATGCGCCGTTAATATCATTGCTGTGCACTGAACTCGACTCAACGTTGTTTAAAGGTAAACCTTGGCCAAGCACATGTACATCAGTGCAAATAATAAGTTAAAACAGATGCGGAGGAGTAGATAATAATTTAAAAAAGCTACATAGGTTAATTCACCCCTGGCTGGAAGGGGTATCCCTAACAGCAGACACGTGGCCTGTTGTGTCTATTAGAAATCGTGTCCTGTGATGATCATGTTTCAGGACTGAAGTGGCAGCCCCCTGGCTCATTGCCAAGGAAGTTGGGGTGCATTTGACTCTCTGCACCAGCAGCAAAAGCCACTAGGGCACAGAGAAAGCCTTTACTGTGAAGCACATAGTGCTATGTTCTTTCCTGCAAGATAGTAACTACATGCTTGGCAGGTAAAGGGTTATGGCATTTTTTAGCTGCAACAAAGTACGAACTGCAAATTGCACTGTGTGTCCAGGAAAGATTTAATTAATAAAGTTGCCAATTTCTTCCTATCTAGTAAAAGCCACTGGTAAATCTATATATTTTAGATACAAGAAGAATCTTCTACATATGGTATCTAAAATTGAGAGTTTTTTTTCTTAAATAACTGGTCTTTATATTTGGATATCATTGTCAAGAAAGAAAATTTATGTATACCTCTAACTCTGGGCTTTATTGCCGATTTATTTTTAATTTGAATATTTTGTGTTATATATATCTGTCGTCAATTTGTATTACTTTCTGTAAAATCATTATGACCTTGTTCCTTATTTTTAGCAGAGATTTTTTGCTTATTGTATTCAACTGATTGTGATGTATCATTGTATCACTTTTATTGAAAATATGTGTAAACATGTAACTAAATGTATTTCAAAATGTCAGTAAAGATTACTGAAAACAAAAGAAACATATTGCTGTGCTTCAAACTGTATCAAGAAGCAATGAATACAGCTGCTTACAATATCACTAGCTTAATAGTATGGGTTTCCCTTGGTAAGAGGCTGCACACAAGCCTAAAATCATCATGGATAATGCCAAGCTTCACCTTGACTGACGTAAATGTTATGAAATCTGACTCTGCAGCAGTGAAAACACGCTTCACCATATTTTAGTTTAACTGAGACAGAGGAAAACTTCAAGCAAGCCTGCAAGTGTTTGATCAATATGATCAATGTGACATATAATGCTGATTATTGCCAGTTCAAAGCTGATGAACAGGGTTAGCTGTTAAAACCAATTGGAGAAGTAATGATGAGCTTGGAAAATAGAGAATTTTTGTAAAAAAAAAATGCAAAAAATGTTCTTGGACGAAAAAGGCTTAATCACTGTGGGGGTGCAATATGTTGATATGCATATCCTAGTCATTATAGTGGATAAACATTATTTGAAATACTGACAAATAAGGGCAATGACACACATGGAGATTAGTCGCTTATCATAAATATAATATATAATATAAATGGCTCTTGAGCTTGTAAATCCAAAGCAACATCTATGTTTTTCCACCAGCGATTTACATTATTGAGGGAGGGGAAAAACATTTGAAGGCGTTTAGTCGCCCGCAGTAGAGGAGATTTTGGGTGACTAATTTCCATGTGTGTCATTGCCCTTAATCTACAGTCTTGTACCTGCCTAAACCAAAAAACGCCTTCCAGTAAAAGACTGTCTAACAATAAACACATAAAAATAGCAAAATAATCTTTCAGTGAATTGCCAGCCAAAGGAGGTTCTGCATAACAACAGAAATGCAATTCTTAGCAACCTTCTAATATATATTTATTTAATGCATTGGTCTGTAATTGTAGCTGCAAATGAAAGTCTGGTTGTTTATATTTTCTGCACTTTTGGGTCTGGCTCCTAAAACAATGAACCAAAAGCCAATTACAGGTTTAGCAGACCTGAAGTGAACTAATTACTGCTGTGTTGTTTCATAAGCCAAAATAAAAGAAAGAGTAAACAACCACTATTACATTTACAATTCACATCTAAAAAATTGATAATTGAAATGATGTATAGCATTACTTTTCTTTTTTATGCAAACAAATCCATTTTTTAGTTGAGATACCCTTTTAAATATTTAGTTTTTGATCCCTTTTAATAAATTTCTAATTAACTGTAGAAGATACTGGATACAACATTCTAAATTAAAAAGGAAAAAAAGCTTTCAATTTAAAATCAATGCTTGGGCCCCCAGGGTCCAGACTATTAATTTGAAAAATCCATTAGGATTCCCTACACTTTAACTGTTGAATTTTATCGACCTTATTTCAGCTGGGGAATATTTCATCAGTAAAGACGACAATGGTTTTTTTTTGTAAACTAAAATGTTTAGAGACACAACGACCTTGATTAAATAATGACTATTTTTGTCGCCTACTTTAATGATATGCTGTTAGTTAAAGTTTTTCTTTCTTTAGCTTATACATGGGATGCTGTGAAAGAGACATGTGCTCTAGCTTGAAGTGATACTGACACTTAAGAACTACTCTTCAAAATATTAATGTACATAAAAAGTTACCTATAGGTCATGTTTCTCATTTTTTACTGATAGTGCTGTTTTGTAAGTAATTGCTTTTTGAAGTTCCTAAACCTGACTGTTTTGCCAACCTGACTGTCCCTTCTCAGCCTGTCAGTTACAGCTTCTAATGCTAACAGCCTACTGCTGCACACGTATGGCAGCCCCCTCATAGAGGAACATGGGGGATCAGATAGGTAATGTAGAAGTATTGGGCAAATACATTTATGCCAAAATTTTAAAGAGCATGCAAAGACAATGTTATGACCGTTGTAAAAAGGGTCTTATTGGTGGTGTCAGTATCTCTTTAATGGCAGGGTTACTTCTATTTACAGGACACATTCATTGGATATATCATATTGCATGGATACAATGCATTCATTTTTTTAGGCAAAACAATTGCAAAAGCATGGCCAAAAACATTGCAAGCTTTAAACTTTATTCCATGAATGCACTAGTTCTGCTAAAAATGTGTTGAAAATAACAGTGCTTCAGTTCCCTATAGTTGCCCTCGGCAATGCACAGTCCTTCATGCCTCCATTCTGAATGAGACACTGCTGTCCCTTTTGACACAGGGAAACCCTGGAGCTATGGCCACCTCCTGGCCAGCTGTTCCCACAGCAACCTGCGTCAATAGGTCTCAGAATCGGTCTCAGATGTGCAGTGCAATTGCGTCAAGAGAATCGTCCATTTGCATGTGCAATGTCATCAGAATTCTGGGGGAAAATGCTGCATTGTGGGAGAAAAAATGGCGATTGTGCTCACATTTTTGCACACTGCATAAAGGTAAGTGAAATTCAAGTATGTAATTCTCTGTCACTTAGCTGTGAGTTGCAGGTGCCTGCAATATAAGAGTCATACATTCAACCAGTTGGAATTGTCTGTGAGCCAGCCATCATCAGGTGTCCATCATATGTAATGTTATGAAGACCATGGCACTGTAGCCAGTCTCTCTGGATGTAAAAGAGAAAAAGTCATCAGTTATTGCAGAAAAGGATTGTTCAAATTGTGATGAAAGAACCTTAATCAACTTCCAGACAAATTCAAGCTGACCTTCACTCACAAGGAACAACTCAATAATAGGGAACTCTGGGGAAGATCCCATTGCTGACAATGAAACATATGAAAACCCACCTGGAGCCTACCTGAACAAACTCAAATCCTTCTGGCAGAATGTTTTGTGAACAGATGGGATTGAGAGTTTTTGTTTACAGGAAAAATCTTAAAAAATAAAAGAAATAAAGGAAACCATTCCTACAGTGAAACATAGAGGTTTGTAATATTTTGGGGTTGTTTTGCTGCCTCTGGAATAACATGAAAGCCAGAGACTAGTTTGCTTGCCATGTGGGGTGCTGAAAGTGTTTTCCCCTGAACTGACAGTTGTCCTGCTGTGGGTTTTGTATGGCTGGTATTGGATTAGATTTGGATCCAGTATTGGAATAGCTGAACCATTTATTTTTCTGCCCATGATAACATCAGTGAATAAGCAAGAAAATGAAACCACTTTCATTTGTCCATTTCCTTAGAAAAGGACCCACTTTTTAGTCACCGTTTGAGTAAGAGAAGTCAACAGCCATTTTTGATGGGGAATTACCATCTAGCAACTTTCTGCATAAAGGGTGATCCCAAAAGAAGGAAAACAAGTTACTTCTCTCTCTTCTTTTTGCAGAGCTGCCAACTTTCACACTGTGAAATCCGGGTGGAGGCTTGTGGCACATGCAGAGCGCTGCTGAAAATTTGCAGCAGAATCCAGAAGTGAAGTCATGCAGAACACTTAAAAATCAAGGGGAATGTGGCAGGATTTTAAATTTATAAAGGAACCTGTCACGGTTGCACCTTATCACTTTTATTATTTGCTTTGTGAAGTGTTCTAAACAGTGATAGATGTGTGCATCACTTGTTGTCTTATTTGTTATTCACAAAAGTTTAGGTTCTCTTACTTTGTCCCATATCATATACATTTTTAACTGGATAAATAGTGAAAACTATATATTCAACACATTAAAAACGAAAAGGAAAAGAAAGAGAACAGTGAGGACCTGGATCTGAATCCCTCTTCTCACATACCCCCTTTGTAAAACGGGTAAATTAATTGATATGTCTTGTAGCACCATTCTGCTTTTATACCATGCAGTGGCACGAGAGTTGTCGATTTTTGTTTTAAGTTCTAGTGGTAATGTGTCAAAATAGCTTTCCCAGGTAAAGAAAAGTGCATTGGCAAAGGTTTACTTTTGTAAGCATGCCTCTATCAATTCTATTACAAATTTGTGAAATAATTTTTCCTCTGGAAAAGTGTGAATGGGGACATGGTTAGTGTTTATCCACCACTGAGGTATTGTTTTCTTAGCAACTACTGGATTGGCAGTGGGCATATGAATTAAATATTGCCCACTTAGGAGATAGCAACACATAGTTAACAAAACTTATTGTGGCCCAATCCCTAATTTTGATCCAGAAGACCTTTATGTATGGGCAGTCTTATAGACAGTCGAACAAATCTTCCTGAGGTTTTGCACATTTTGGGCTGAGCTGAGAATATCATTTTATGCCTATGGTGTTGGGACAGGTATCTTCTTTGGATAATTTTCAGCATAATTTTGGTGTAAGTTGCAGCTTTTAGGGCGGAGATTGTGTCTCATGTTGCTTTTAAAATATTTGATATCGTTAAGATTGGGAATTTTGTTTGCTATTTGCCAGGCTTGTGGTTATGTGGTGTGATTAAGTGTTTTTACGTAGAGTTGTATATGCTCCTGTAATAGCTCGGAGAATAGCATTTTGACCAGTAAGTCTAAAAGAAGTCCAAATCATTGTCCCTGTTCAAATATATCAGGGCATGCCTCACCCTAGATACATAACTCCTAGCTTGGTAATAAGAAAAGATGTGTGTTTTTATTATTAAAAATAGTGCAATTACTTCTGTTACAATTAGTACTTTTTTCTGACTGTAGATAGTAGTAGGCAACTTTGCGTGACTTCAGAAAACCAGAGCAATGCCTAGGCCTTTCCACCGGCGATTCCCTTTGTTGTTGGTGGAAAGGCATTTCATAGGTATTAGTCACCCGCGGTATCAGAAATCTATTGAGGATGACTAAATCACTCCATGAGACATTAGCCTTAACCTAAAAGAAAGATCTGTTTTTCTTTAAATGTTAATCTTTCCTAGGTTACTTTACTCTTTAATTTCTCTTACTAAATCACTTACACATTTAGATATGAAGCTTTTGAATAATACTTTGAATAATTTTATTTGGAATAAAGAGACCAACAATCATTGTTACTAAACTGAGATTATCAATATCGTAAGGTGGTTATAATTTACCTGATTTTAGTACATTCAATAGCACTCACTAGATATCTAGTTTAGTAGGAGGCACTAAATATACTAATCTGGAACTTGAGTTGCTAACAAATGAAAAGTGTCACATATTTTTAAAGGAACAGTAACACCAAAAAATTAAAGAGTTTTAAAGTAAATGAAATATTATGTACTGTTGCCCTGCACTGGTAAAAGTTGTGTTTTTGCTACAGTAACTCTACTATAGTTTATATATAATAAGCTGGTGTGTACCCCCGGGGGCAGCCATTCAAGCTGGAAAAAAGTAGAAAGGTTACATAGGTTACATAACAGATAACGGATAAGCTCTGTAGAATACAATAGTGTTTTATCTGTTATCTGCTAAGTTTATGTGCCTTTTCTCCTTTGAATGGCTGCCCCCATGACTACACAGCTGCATTTTTTATATAAACTATAGTAGTGTTTCTGAGGCAAACACACCAGTTGTACCAATGCAGGACAGCAGGACATTATATTGGAATTTCTTTTATACACTTGAATTTTTTGGTGTTACTGTTCCTTTAAATGCTATTCATTGTAAACAGAAGTATATTTATCCTGATTTTAAGAAAAATCCCATATACAGAGATACCATATATATTTGGAAACTTTAGTTTCATGGAAATGATCTCAGCTACCAGGTAACTTTATACCAGTAAAAAATTTAGAAGTGTTTCCTCTTTAGGTTTTTATTCACCATTTCTTTCTTTTAGAAATGGAAGTTTGAGAAAAATTAGGGAAATCTTAGCTTTTGATTCCAGAAAACGACTCTTTTGGCAAATATTAAAAAAAAAAAACTCAATTTAACAAAAAAAAACATCATTATTTATTTTAATTAAATGGAAACCCTTAGTAGCCATAACTTGACTCCAAATCATGAAGTAATGTAAGTTTTCTCATACTATTATAAACAGAATGAATTACATTAGCCAATCACTGGCACTATTCATTGAATGAAAAGATGTCTCTACAGTAGAAGTACCTGCAAGCACCTGGTCTAATTACAGTACTTCATATGTGAGAATCTTAATATAAAGTGATTTACTTGAATCTTAAAAATACCTTTAATAATAGGATTCATTTCAAAGACCGGAAAGTCCAACAATTCAGATTGATTTACTTGGGATATAGTTTTCTTTATATATAAAAAAAGATGCAAAATCTATATTCTACCCCTGTGCATTTATCATTGTTAACAATTCAAAGTTTTATGGTTGGCAGAGGAATACGAAAAGGCTTCCCACTATCTCCCCTGTTTAATTCAGCTAGAGATCCCTTAATAAGACATTTTTCTGCAGAACTCTGCAGATATTTCAGGAATTCACATAAACCAAACAGCTGAAAGTTATAGCTTTTGCAGATGACATGTTGCTTTTTATCCATAAACCTCAGACAGAAATTCCACCTATACTATCCATAATACACAAATTTAGACAAATGGCTTTCAAATAAATCTTGATAAATTAGAAGTACTCCAGTTTCATCATACTTTATCAACAGATTGGCCAAAATATCTTCTCAAGAATGCCAAACAATACATCAAATACAAAGGTATAAAATTCCCGAAACATCACAGAGATATTTACCAATTAAATATTAATTCCGTTATTGATACCATACAAGAGACACAACAATGGAAACATATTCATTTGTCCTTCTTAGGTAGAATCCACTTTGTTAAAATTATTTTATTCCCGAAACTCCTGTATCCAATACAAGTTCTGCCATATTGTATCATGCCAAAAGATTTCAAATGCTTAAACAATATATTCTGTACCTTTATTTGGCAGAACAAATGCCCTAAAATAAGCATGATCGAATTACAACTACCCAAAACATTTGGAGGCATCAATCTGTCTAATATTAAAGAATACAATAAGGCAGGATTGTTGAGATATGTAGGAGACTGGTTACCTAACAGAAACCTATACACAACAATAAATCTAGATCACAATTACTCAGATGGTTTTACTTTAATAAAAGAAACTCCATTGTTCCTAGACACTTATAAAACTTTTCAATCTCTAAGACATAGATGCCACCTCCCCATTTATTTCTCTCCATATTTAACTTGGCTAGGGAATAAGAATTGTCCCATAGGACTATCCAACCCAGTTCTACGCATCAGATCAGGGACTGCAAACTATACGAGATCTCACAAAAAGGAATCACAAGCCATTATCCCAGACAAAAATGAAAAAAAAATGTCCTATCACAGCCTCTTGCTTTCCTCAGCCTGCAAATTGTACATTTCACAAGACAGATAATACACAGAGAAATGGACAAGCATAACCCTATAAACAATCTTTGGATTGGAATGGAACGGACTATGATCAAATCAACCATAAACATAGACACAGCAGAAACACATCTATTTAAATGGACAACTGCTATATCACTATTTCTACTCACAGACATTTTACAATTCCATATGCATATAATAAAGCTATTACCAGCTTGCAGATACCAAAAAATGGCCTTTTACTGCATAACTCATACCTTACCCCTGAAACATGCTTCAAGATGGGAAATCTCCCCTCAGACAGGTGCCTTCGATCCCATGCCCCTAAGGCAGATCTCTTACATAGCTTTTGGCTGGAAGTAACCTCTTACTGGATGCACATGGTTGGCAAATCCCTTCAATTAAAAATAGACTGGCCCTTATTGAGTAATGTGACAGAAAAACACCTGGTGGGAAGATTGTCAGCAGCTTCCCTAACAACCATATTATATTAATGGCTCTCCACAAAAACTCCAACCATTACACTCACAAAACAGAAATTAAACTACATTTTCCACATGGACTGGTTGCAAACTATGACCAACAAAGAACAACACACAAAAAAATATTTTTCAATCTGGACCACATACATTAACATCCACCTTTCAAAATATGACATGGTATGACGTGAAAAATTTGAAAGGTAATCCCCCTTTTTTTGGAAACATATTGATACATCCAAACTATAGCGCATTAACAATGACAATAACAATGACAACATTAATATTAATAACATTAACATTGACTATTGGCATCTTACGGTAAATTGAATCTACCATGTGAGGCTTTGTAGACTACCTCGGAAGGAAACTCTTGCATGGTTGTATACATTATGTATATTATTATATTGGAATTCACTTTAATTTAATACATACTTACATCATTAATAGGATGAATGTTCCTTCCATAGACATGACATTGTTATTTTATGTTGGAAAAAATTGAATAAAAAAACACATATTGCAATTAAAAAGGTGCAGTCCACAAAAGAATTTCTTACTGTCAAAAATCAATTTATTTCAGTTCTTGTGGTATATAAAAGGTATACTAACTCCTCAATTTGCTTTACTGGACTTATATATTTATCTAAAAGGTCTTAATATATCATTAGGCATAGAAAAAGTTATCAATTGTTAACATATACTAATGGCTTCTATAAGAAAATCATTATTTTTAAAAATGGTTATCCAATGATTTCCCAATTTATTTTATATTAAAAATGTATATGTGCAAGAAGCCATGTATTCTAACTGAGGTTCGTTGAAAGTAAAAAAAGAGAGTTTACTGAAAAAATTCTAGAAGGATTTAAGCACTGTACATTAGGACATAAACATTATATCGATACACGAGGTCTTAACTAGTGTCAACTTTTAAATTGCAAAAATGTCTATTTTTTCACTGAGCAGAAATGTATCTATTTTATATTAATTTATGTTAGTTTGATGTACTTGAATTCTTACACTGAATGTTTCTAACATAACATTCTTATGATACCTTTTGTGGTAACACTTCAAGACAAGTTTATTTTGTTTTATATTATTCATCTATGCCATGCTTTAAGTATGGCTTTTGTATCCAACTTTCTGGCATACTTTTAATACCTGTACTGATAAAATGTAAGATTCTTTTTGTTTAAAAAATTCAATAAAAAAAATTTGAAAAGAAAAAGATACCCCCTTTGCTTAATGAGCTGCCAGAGGCAGGCTTCAATTTCCCGTGCACCTCCCCTCTCCATCCTCTACGTGTTGCCACATAACGGACTGGGGAGGCAAGTTGACAGCTGTTCACATTTCCTGCCCAGTGTAAAGTTTGCTAATACAAGCCATGACGTGAGTTTCATTTATACCGGGTGGGTGGCCGGTGGCCCTAGGCATGGGCCTTTGTGGACAGTCAGTTTCGTTTTTAATGAACTGGCGCATTTATGAAAAATGTTTGTCATTGACTGCGGTGGGCTCACTACACCCATTATTAACACATAAAAAATAGTGTGATAAATTGCCCATACATTTTATAAAGATGAACAACCTCTTAAAGGACAAAGGAAAGTTAACAATTACTGCGGTGCCAAATGTTAGACAATGATTGTAATCACTTACCTTTTACCCCGGGCTGGTGCTTTTGTCAGGAGAAAACTGCACTAACTTGGGTAGCTGTGAGCCAGCGATTCTCGTCCTTCTTCTGTCTTCGCGCTGCATGCTTATGCGCAGTAGTGAAAAGCTGAACTTTAAGAAGAAAGTCAACATTTTTACCCTACACTGCACATGCACCAGAGATAGAAGAGAGAAGGAAGAGAGAGACAGGATTGCTGTCTCGCAGCTACCCCAGGCTGTGCAGTTTTCTCCTAAGAGGAGCACCAACCCAGGGTATAAGGTAAGCGATTACAATTACTGGGGAGTACCTAACATTTGGTACCCTCCAGTGATTTTTACCTATCCATCTCCTTTAAAGAATAAACTTTCAATCAGGCTGAATGTGTCCTTCCAATGTCTATGTGTCCCCATACGAAGAGCTCAATAAATGTATTTATAGGGCATTGTTTATTTAATAGGATTTAGACCATATATGTCTTGAACAAATAATCAACCACGTGCTTTGTAGAAGCTGGATAGCAATGTTCCACAGTCTGAGACAGTATTGAATTTTATGCAACCGGCTTATAGCAGTATTTTTAAAAAGTGAATCCAATATTATGAATGCACCATGGAGTACCATGTGACCTGGTGAGCTGCCTCTGCTGTCAGCATTGCTCTAGATAACACATGCTGCAGCCAAGCACAAAATCGGACATGCCCGATTGATTTTTTCTTATTCACTAAGCTAACAAAAGCACCCAGCAAACCCAGCCAGTGTGCACGAACTTTTATTCACTGATAAAGGACTCCAGACTTCATAGCAGAAATCTAATTTTGGATGAAAGCAAATTAAAATGTTATTCCCTGGGAGCAAGTATTTTAGTATATATTTAGTTTATCCACCCATAGGATTAGATACAATATTAGCTGTCCTAAGGCATTATTCTGCAGCCACAGAATCAATTGTTTTTTTTGTTTTTTAAATTGTAGGCTATTAATGGCAGTTTTGCACAACGATTAATTATTTTTCACAAGCTGTTTTTGTACCTGGATCTGGATTTATTTCATAGAATATCTGTATGAGCATCAGTATCTATTAGTGATATGCCACTGAAACTAGACTCTTCAAGATATCTTCAAGGCATCTTTAAGGTAGGTTGATTTAATCTTTAGCCTCTTAATTTAAACTGCATAGTAGTTAGTATTCAGTTTGGCAATTTACAGGCATTTTCTAAGGTTAGATGTTTTTAAAGACAAATATCATCAGTATGTGACCCTCTGGCTATTGTTGAACTGCTGGCACATGCACCGGAGGTTGCAGTTTTACAGGGACTGGATGACAGCAGGCTGGCCGCGTCTCATTTTAGAGAATAAAAAAATGTACATTTTTTTTCAGACATGACAGCTTGAATATGGGGGACTGGAATTTGCTGGGAAGCATACTGGAGGAGGTGCACATCCATTCCACCATTGTCGGAAAGATCTGGCTGACAATTCTTTTTGTATTCCGGATGCTTGTCCTTGGGGTGGCTGCCGAAGATGTCTGGGATGACGAACAAGATGAATTTATTTGTAATACTGAGCAACCAGGCTGCAGGAATGTTTGTTATGACCAAGCTTTCCCAATCTCACTTATCAGGTACTGGGTACTGCAAATTATATTTGTCTCTTCTCCATCCCTTGTTTACATGGGCCATGCACTGTACAGACTGAGGGCTCTGGAAAAGGAGAGGCAAAAGAAGAAAGCCCAACTTAGAGCAGAGCTGGAGGAACTTGAAGTGGTTGTTGATGAGCACAGAAAACTGGAGAGGGAACTTAGGAAATTAGAAGAACAAAGGAAAGTAAACAAGGCTCCATTGAGGGGGTCCCTATTACGCACATATGTTCTGCACATACTGACAAGGTCGGTAGTAGAAGTTGCTTTTATGATAGGGCAGTACTTGCTGTATGGATTTGACCTAGACCCCTTGTATAAATGTTCACGGTCCCCTTGCCCTAATATAGTGGACTGCTTTGTCTCAAGACCAACAGAAAAGACTATTTTTATGGTATTTATGCACAGTATAGCAGCAGTGTCATTGTTCCTAAATGTTTTAGAAATCTTCCATTTAGGCATTAGAAAAATAAAGCAGGGGCTTTCTGGTAAATCCAATGCTGAGACAACAGAGGATGAAATAAGCAGCTGCAAGTCCAAGAAGAACTCTATGCAGCCTGTTTGTATCATGAGCAATTCCTCCCCAAGTAAGATCATCCCCTTGTCTTCAAGTGGCTACAAACTGCTGCCTGATCAACAAATGGATCCGGTAGGACTACCAGCTTACTTGCCCCCATCCCAGGACTTTAAGGAGGCACAAATGATGAGTGATCAAAATCATTATGGGAAAGTTCTTGCCCCTGACAAGCATAGGAAAACTGCAGACCATAGTTGCACTGAGCATCAGCAGCAGGGAAGCCATTGCAAGCAAATCCTCCACTCTGCAGAGCCCCACAGGATACCCAATCACACTGACCACTACCATGGGCACATGACACACAGGATACCCACAATTCAGCCTACCCCTGCCCTCCAGAAGCGCAATCTGTCCTCCAGCAGTGAAGATTCCCAAAAGAAACTTAAACACAACACCTGTTTGGGCTCAAAAAGTTGCCTCAAAAGCCAGCATTCCCTGGATCAGCCCAGGCACAGTTCTGTGCACCCACTAAGGTCATGTCTGCACTCCAGCCACATGGAGCTTCACTCTGCACTACGAAAGTACAGCAGGGTTGGCAGCTGCAAGGACTTTGCTGAGGATCGCAGTGATTCTGCAGACAGTGGACATAGAAAAGTGAGTTCTACATCCAGGGGATTATCCGAGAGCAGACTGATCAGTGACACTGAGAGTTTGGACTCTAGAAATGGCTCTGGCTCTGAATCTAGAAGGAGAGACGATAGTCCAAGCATCACTCCACCTCCACCATCTGGTCGCAGGATGTCAATGGCAAGTAAAGCAGCCAGCCCTGGGCTAATACTGGCCAGTGGTTCCCACTCTCAGTCTAGGCACCCTCATTATCATTATTACATATTACAAACAGTAAACAAAAATCCCTTAATAAAAAGGTCATAGAGTTAAAAGCATCATATTGATGCAATGTGATGAGTTCTTAGGCCTATGGCACAACATGGGGCAGGTTTTAGGCATTTGTCCACAATGAAAACATCCATATTGTTACTTTCTCTGTGCCTCATATAGAGTTAAATGTCTGTCTTTTGAAACAGCACACGTGCTGTTTGCTTTTTAGCAGACAAAACACCAGAAACACATGCCATTGTCACACATAAGGTGTACAGAACATGTTCTGTCTATGGCAGATACCAGTAGTGACAGACATCCTCTTATTTCTGAATTTGTCTACCTGCCATTGTTAGTGTCTGCCATTCCCATACAGTTTTGAAAATGGCATCTTTGTTGTTGTTTGCTTGAGCACCATGGTGGGCATGCGTTTGCCCAGGCTTAAGGCAGAAATGGTAATAAGATACTCCTTGCTTAAAGTTCAATGCATTGTGACATTAGAAAGTGGTATTTAGTTTGAGTTATCATTGCATATCCATAAATTAGTACTCCTAATTTACTGAGCGGTACCCCAAAATAAATTACAGTACCAAATTTCTAATTATCAAAAATATTTATAATAGAACCTTTAGAATCATACCACCCACAAATTTCCCAAGTATAAACTACGGAACCCCAAGGTTTATCATACTACACAGAGTGATTCCCATGCATATCCCCAAAATAAAACACAATGGCCCCATATACCAAAATATGCAATTTCATCAAGCAATCTATAGCGTGTCACCAGTTTAATTAAAAATTGCCATTTAACACTTGTAAAAACTTGCTCCTATCCACTTGCACAGCATTTAGCAGTTACTGCACTCCTCCCAAAACTCATTATCCTTTAAACTCCTTGGCGTTACACGTGGGCACAGATTTATTTCATTAATGTTTTCAAAAAGTCAGGACATGCAGTTTAAGTTACATTGACCACTTGTTGTTTTCTCTTACACCACAGAGCCAAAGTATGAAATGTTAAGGAACATAGTTTCTTCTGCTTATCAATAGCAAATTTTTTCGCGGTGCGGTCGCGTAAAAAGAAAGACGCAGGCATCAAAAAAAGATGTGTGCACAAAAAAGTTGCACAACAAACACATTTTGGCGCAACATGTTTGTCACACAACTTTTTTGTCATTGTTTTTGATGCGCGCGTCTTTTTTTTACGTGAGCGCACCGCGAAAACATTCTCTCATCACTACTTATCAAAGCAAAAACATATGAAACCAAAACATCACATGCAGTTCCAAGGTTTCTGTGACGGTATGGAAACATTTGTATATATATTTTTTTCTGTGAATGATCAAAAACAATTTTTTTTTTTAATGTGAGCGCTAATGCTTTGAAACTTTGACATTTTGACATTTGACATTTTTCTTAAAACAAAATCATTCTTCAGAACGCACAGAGCAAACATGTAAATGTTTCCATAGCTTTGTTAAAGTTAAAAGGGACATCAACTCCAAAAATGTACTTTGAAGCAACTTTCCTATATACATATACATTCATTACAAACTGGTTTTTAATGGTTATTTGTAAATGTAATTGCCATTGAAAGCAGTGTCTGCCTGTCCCTTTCTATTTATTGTCTTGGTGAAAAAATGAACCATGTAATCAGTTTTCCACACAGGTTTTAGTTTTGTTTCATAGTTTTTTTAAATCTAAGGGCTAAACTCCACAGGAGCTTTTGTGAGATGGTGTTGGATGGACTTGATCCCAACTAAGATATAATTAATCCTTATTGGAGGCAAAACAATCCTGTTGGGTTTATTGAATAATTAAATGATTTTAGCAGACTTAAGTTATGGAGATCCAAATAACGGAAAGATCCATTATCCGGAAAACCCCAGGTCCCGAGCTTTTTGGATAACAGGTCCCATACCTGTATAACAATAAATACAAATAAATACAGGTATCAGACCCCTTATCCGGAAACCCATTATCTAAAAAGTTCCGAATTACGGAAAGGCCATCTCCCATAGACTCCATTTTAATGGAATAATTCACATTTTTAAAAATGATTCCCTTTTCTATGTAATAATAAAACAGTACCTTGTACTTGATCCCAACTAAGATATAATTAATCCTTATTGGTACCAAAACAATCCTATTGGATTTAATTACTGTTTAAATAATTTTTTTAGTAGACTTAAGGTAGGAGATCCGGATCTGGAATACCCCAGGTCCTGAGCATTCTGGATAACGGGTCCCATACCTGTACAAGGTACAGTTGCAATAAGTTAAAAGTCAAAGATACAAAAGATACAAAGATATAAAAATCTAATGTGTAAACTACATGAAAAATCCTTCCATGCACTTTTTTTTTACACATCAGATTTTTATATCAGACTTTATATCAGACTTTATATCAGACTTTTTTTTCTTATTGAAATACACTGACTGTTGGATAGAGATGCAGAAACAAAACACACCATATAATCTTATCTGACCCCACTTTACATTACAGTTGTGGAGATCAGATTTTGTAGGATCCTACAATGCTGCTGCCTGCTGTTTTATGACTAGATCATATAAAACTGACCCACAAAATCTGCTGAAAATCTCCCATGGAGTTTATCCCTAAGGGTCAGAATTATTACATGTTTTTAATTTCAGTAATACAGTGATACACTAAATATTTTTATAGCATTTATATTTATAAATTTATAGATTTTCAACTTTTGTGTAAATTCCTTGTTAATGTTTTGAGTGCACTACTTATAAAAGCAGACTTTGAGCCAAAAATATTCACTTAAATGGACTTAGTCCATCGCAGTGTATAGGAAGAAAGCTGGGAAATCTAATGAATTTGCCTAGAAACTCGCTTAGTTACCTAAAGCCGAAGAACTCGCACATTGTATATAGTACAACTAACTGCGTTGGTTTATACACAGGGTTATTAGAATTCTGCTGCTTTTTACACAAAATTTTACTCAGAGCATTGAAGCCTCTTCAAAGCCCATAGAATACACTAGCTTTCAGCTATCTATATCTTGTAGAATTTAAAAGCTTTAAAAATTTCTTAAAAGGGTTTGTGACCCAAAAAAAATAAAAATTCTAAGCAACTTTCCAGTAAACATTCATAGCAAATGTTCAATAAATTTTAATCCCGTATTTTGTACATTTACATACAAATCTACCACAAGGATAAGTTCCTATCATAGGATTCATAGTCCTAAATTTATTTGCAAAGTAATTTTGACCATATTGTGTTTCACATTTGGGATTTGTTGGTAGGTAATACAGAAATCTATTTTTGTAATGAGCAGACTGCTTGTGCTATGCTTGTGTCTGTTTATACTGGACCTAATCCCCCCATTGTTAACAAAAAACAGGAATAAGGAATACACATTCAGTCTCTCTTTCTTTGCTTTTAGGTGAAAGTGTGCCCTTTATTTGGACTTTTTGTAATCTGTCCATATTGATCTACAACTATTGCCCTGTTGTTTTAACTTAACCATAAACAACTTGGCTTATGTAAAAAAGCCTTATCTATGGAGCAACTTCTCCTTAAACATATTCATTTCCTAGTAATTTGGCTTATGAGTATTATTATCATTAATTATTTATATATATATATATATATATATATAGCATATACAGGTATGGGATCCCTTATCCGGAAACCCGTTATCCAGAAAGCTCCGAATTACGGAAAGGCTGTCTCCCATAGACTCCATTTTAATCAAATAATTCAGAATTTTAAAACTGATTTCCTTTTTCTCTGTAGAAATAAAACAGTACCTTGTAATTGATCCCAACTAAGATTTAAATAATCCTTATTGGATGCAAAATAATCCTATTGGGTTTACTTAATGTTTTATTGATTTTTTAGTAGACTTAAGGTATGGGGATCCAAATTACGGAATACCCTTGGTCCCGAGCATTCTGGATAATGGGTCCTATACCTGTACATATTTATACAGGAGCCAAAATGAAAGTGAATGTCAATTTAATGTTGAAATCACTAGTGTTCAGTGTCCCCGAAAATGCTAAAGTTCAGCTGGCGTGCCATTCCGCAAGATAAATGTGTCATCTATATACCAACACTAACATGGCTCTTTCATCATTCAATGTTGTAATTTATTAGAAATAAACACTATATCTTTCCCACCATCACATAAAGGTTTTAGTATATGCTGGTGCAAATGCAGCCCCCATGGCTGTCCCTTTGTAATTAGAGACTATCCTAAACTGTTCTCACAATCAAGTGCAGAAAGGACAGTCAAAAGACTGTGTTTGATGTATGGAGCTTTACAAAGCTGTCACATCTCACCAAAATGATATCTAGTTTGAATACTACATCCATAATTTTCATAATACTATCTCCTGTATCCCTCACATATAAGGCAAGACTCATGACCAGTAAACATGCTAGTGGAAGATCATTTATTATTGAGTACTTACTGGGTCATAAGTAAAACCAATGGAAAAATAGAGGATAGGCCCATACTGATATATGATATATACATAAGTAATATTTTGTACCCTAAATGGAAATTGTTGAATATTAAGCAATAAATTATTACAGAATCATTTCAGAGGTACAGTAGCCCAGCTAAACACACTTAGAGACAGTTATCAGTAAATGATCAGCATTGTCTATTTTAGTAGCCCTGACAGTAGCTTCTATTAGTAGCTCTGTGTCTTTTCACCCTAAGCCTACTGAAAAATTATTGAAACATTAAATAAACCCAAGAGGATTGTTTTCTCCTGTAAGGATTAATTATATCTTAGTTGGGATCAAGTATAATCTACTGTTTTATTATTATAGAAAAAAGAAATATGTAGTCTATGTGAAATGGAGTCTATGTGAGATGGCCTTTCCATAATGTGGAGCTTTCTGGATAACAGGTTTTCGGATAACAGATCCCCTAACTGTATTTGTAAACATATAAAGAACATGCCAGTTATCATTTATTGAAATGACATTCATGTAATTCTCAGAACTGAGGTCTACAACATGTAAAGTTAGTAATTTTTAAGGTGGGTGATGCTGATGTTGCCTGAGATCTTACACACCTACAATAAACAGTCCCTTAATAAACAGTGCCTTCTCTTCTTATTTTTTTGGTTATTAAAATTTAAAATGTTGACTCAAAACCAAGCAATCTGACTGATTGGGAGACCATTTTTTTATTACAGTTCTATATTATTCATTATTTTATTCAGACCTTTTCAAACTCATCTCCCAGTCTCTCATTATAACATCTGCCAGTTCCTTGCATCAGAATCCTTAGTATCAAATTCAAATATCATCATTAGAAAACTACATAAGAAAAAAGTCCCAGCTGCAAATGATGTTATGTTATGGTAAGATAAGGCAAGCATACATTTTTAAGTACAATAGCGTATTGCTTGGTACATATGAAGTTTTTTTCATTTATGGGAAAAATAGAGGATAGGCTCATACTGTAAATATGATATATACATAAGTCATATTTTGTACCCTAAATGGAAATTGTTGAATATTAAGGTACAGTAGCCCAATGACAGGTTTTTATACCATGGTAAATCCAAACCTATGCCTGCTCACTGGCTTTGGGATTAAGGGCTGTTTCAAACTGTGTTTGGTAGCTTTGTTTTTCAGAAACACAGGAGTTAACTGTACTGATAGAAGCACGTGTAAAAGCTCAACACAGATAAAATTGCGCCTGTTGTCAGAGGGTTGAAAAAATCAATGCTAATTATTAATAGTTATTACTTCAGCTGCATGCCATCTAATTGCATAGAAGCCAGCCTGCTCAGTCCACTAGAAGTGATCATTAGTTAGCAATCTGGCCTGAGTGTTGTTAACCTGGCCAGATCAGCCCTGCAATATGAGGATGCAGGCCCGGATTTGTGGAAAGGCCACAAAGGCCCGGGCCTAGGGTGGCACAAATTGGGGGGCGGCATGCTGCCACCGCCGCACCAAAATATTAAAGTTTTTCTCGCATACGGAGCAATGGGGACCTCTCCCCCACTGCTCCGTATGCGATTGTAAAGACCCTTGCATGCGCGATCACGAGTTTGCGCATGCGCGGAGTGGGGGGGGGGTGTGACAGACAGGGGGGGGCCTCGGGGCGCCCGGCTTACAAATCCGGCCCTGTGAGGATCACTGCCAGCTGATCAGAGCATGCTTGTACCCTAGACACCAGCCAAGTGGACGGCCCCAAACCTAAATTTAAAAGTGACAGAAGGGCAGTGAATATACACAGAACCTGCAAAATGGCATGTTCTTGTTTATTAGAAACAAGAAACGGAGATAAACCCTGTCAGAACTTATTCTGACAGGACTTATACAAAAACCAATCACATCCAGTCTCATCTCAAATAGTAGTTGGTTTACGCCTGACATCAATTAAATGCAACCAGGTTTTGTATGATTTCTTTTTTCCAGTTTTCACTAAACGCTTTCTGATTTGTTTTTGACTTCTTTGTATAGATGGTAGTTTCGCAAAAAAGGTGGAAAAAGTTCTGACAACAGTTATCCCAGTTTTTTTTTTTTATTAAACAAAAACCTGACATTTTGCAGGGATGTACAGACTTTTTATATCCCATGTAGGTATTAAATGTTGTAGGACAAACCTCAGTTCTTTCACCTGTGTGGACACACATACCACATCCTTTTGCGTAGATGAATAACTGGTAATTTTTAAATAAAATGTAATCATCTATTAGACCCTAGTAAAGGCTTATCTAATATTATTGAAAGGTTCTTGTTATAGTAAAAGCAACAATAATTCAATGAGTTGCATGAAGTGAAATCAATTTTCTAAGCTGATTGCCCACACAAGCTAACTTAGCAAGTGGCCCATTAAGTAACTCCCCTTCCACAGCAACATTTTGGGGCTGATTTACTAAGACACGATTTCGAATCCGAATTGGAAAAATTCCGATTGGAAACGAACATTTTGCGACTTTTTCGTATTTTTTGCGATTTTTTCGGCGTCTTTATGATTTTTGCGTAAAAACGCAAGTTTTTCGGCGTCTTTACGATTTTTGCGTAAAAACGCGAGTTTTTCGGTGTCTTTACGAACGTTGTGCAAAGTCGCGATTTTTTCGTAGCGTTAACACTTGCGCGCAAAGTCGCGCCTTTTTCGTAGCGTTAAAACGTAAAAGGCGCGACGTTTCGCGCAAGTTTTAACGCTACGAAAAAATTGCGACTTTGCGCAACTTTCGTAAAGACGCCGAAAAACACGCGTTTTTACGCAAAAATCGTAAACACGCCGAAAAACTCGAGTTTTTACGCAACAATCGTAAAGACGCTAAAAAAAAATCGCAAAATTACCGATCATTACGAAAAAAACGCAATCGGACGCATTCGGCCCGTTCGTGGGTTAGTAAATGTGCCCCTTTGTTTACATGATTAGCGGTTTTACTTTAATTACTTTATAGCATAATCCTGTTTCATTTATGAACATGTTCTCCTTGGCCTAACTCTCAACCCTAACTATAATTTTTGGGTATAGTAATTGCAGTGTTGATATATTTCATCCATCAAAAGACCAGCAGACACTAAAGGTGGTGCTGCCCAGAAAGCAGCAATGGCCCCTGGTAAAGCTCCAGCTAGGGGGCTACCACATGATCCCAGGGGGCCAAGAACAATAACTGTATGGAGCTTCAAGACTTCTGATAATTTCCCTGCTCATAGTCATATGTTTTCAATATGTTTGCAACTATTTCAAATATGTACATGAAAAATGGAATTTGCCTAACACAAGTATTTATTTGCTTTTTTTTTGCAGAGCATGCTTTTAGAACTCTCCTCTATCATGAAAAAATAGCACCCTGTGTAGCAGAAAACTCTTTATGTTTAGTGACTGGAGAGTTTCCAGCACTGATTTCACCCCCAGACGCAACCTCAAAAAAAATCATACGTGCTTCTGAAAACACAAGGAGCTACACAAGGAAAGAAAATAAGCTCATAAATGCACTGTATACATCAGTATCTAATAATCTTTTGACACTTAACTTGCCAAAACATGGCATCTGTTAATAACAGAATGTAGTTGTCACAAACTATTTGATACCCAGAAGACTACATTGCAGTCAGCTGATGGCAACAGAAAGTACAGACATTACCATCAAAGCTTCCTGAGACAAAGTAGCCCCACACGTCTATTGGAGCAATAGTGGCATCATATTTACAGCTGGCAGAACATTTACATGGTACTTTACAAAAACATTTGAAATTAAATCTTAATTAATTTTTTTTTTCCATTTTATAATGATTGAAAGAGAGATTACGTTTGACTTGTATTTATGTGAAAACAAAGGACCATTGATGAAAAGAAGAAGAAAAACACGGGCATGCTAAGATTCCTTTCTGGCCAAGTCATAACAATAGGATTCAAGAAGAGCATCTGTATATTTCACAATGGCTTCAGGAAGCAAATTATGCACCACTATTATTAATTCACCACTGTGGAAAAGGCTATTCATGCCAGTTTTGTTAATTGTGAAGCACAACTATTATAGTACATGTGGTTAAAAGACACAAGATATTGTGTAAAATAAGTGAGATGAATTATTTGGGACTATGTTTGCAGTCTTTTGAACTTGTATCTATATAAACTCAGAGTAATGACCCCAACAGTTTTACAATGGCTGTACAAGAGGAGTCCTGTGCTTGCTGAACCACATTACTGATTACTTTATAAAACATTATACAGGAGTATTTTTACCAGAAGGATAATGGCAGTTTTCACGGTTTAATTTCAGAATATAAAGTTTAATATCTGTAAGACATCCCTAACCAAAGTACATCTCATGGATACCTGGTTTATTTACTCATTCTGTGGGATATATATGGTATAACAATGGTTTTGGTACGGGAACCAAATGACATAATGGGACCTGCCCCTTGCTGCCATAGTGTGAGACAGTATAGGCAATGTGGCACACAAATGATTCTTTATTTGACAGGGGGAGGTTTCTTGGTCTGCAAAATATTTCCCACATGTGCACACAGGACACATAGTTTAACAATTATGTATTTGCCAGGAAAATATGTATTTTAAAACATTGTGCCTTGCCTTTTTAAACAAATGATGTACATCAATCAGCAGCTTTTGACCCTCCAGCTATTACAGATCTACAACTCCCAGCACCCCTCAACAGCCCTGGTAGGGATTTGTAGCCAGAGAGCAAAAGTTTTCTATCCCCAATGCTGTAGAAAAAGTCAATCTAAGAATAACTGGTCTATAAACTTAAAACCTCTGGCCTCAGACAAAGCTCACTTATAGAGAATGAGACCCGATTTCTCTAAAAATTTTTTACACATACACTGTGTTATGGCTTAATAACAGTTATTCTTTTATTTTCATTAATATTCATTGTAATGATATATATTGTGTTGATTTTATTATGGTTGTATATACTTTATAAATCTTATATAAGAGAAAATACATTTCCTTTTATTTGGTTTTAGTATGTTTCTGGCAAGAAATTTATTTATATAATTATACAGGTATAGGACCTGTTATCAAGAATGCTTGGGACCAAGGGTATTCCGGATAAGGGGTCTTTCCGCAATTTGGATCTTCATACCTTAAGTCTACTAAGAAATCAATAAAACATGAATTAAACCCAAAATGGATTATTTTGCACCCACTAAGGATTAAGTATATCTTAGTTGGGATCAAATACAAAGCACTGTTTTATTTCTACAGAGAAAAAGGAAATCAATTTTAAAAATCTGAATTATTTGATTCAAATGGGGTCTATGGGAGACCGGCTTTCCATAATTCTGAGCTTTCTGGATATCGGGTTTCCGGATAAGGGATCCCATACCTGTACTAGACAAATGTATTTGGTTGTTGAATTTTATGAAAATTCACCTAAATCCACCCTTACCTTTGCAGAAATCAATAAGCTTTAGATCAAAATGGTGATGCATGTCAATAGGGGTTCCGTTGTGGGCCCTGCAGCCAGTTGCACAAGAAATCCCATTCATTAAAGGTATTTACGTCAACATGTGCACTTCTGTATGGCTGCACTTGGCACTGCTGCATTCATGCTGCCTTGGGGTGACTGTGGGGGTTGAGATATTGAAGGGGTTCAAGAGTGAGACAATAATAATCAATCAATGTACTCCACCTTGCAGGCTAAGTTCAATCTTCCTTAGTTCCTGTTCATACTCTGTTGTTCTTCCCTGCCCTCCTTCCAGTGCAAAGTTAGACAGCCCAGGGGAGTGTAACTTATTAATAAAACAAGACACAGATTTTTATTAATATTTATATATAATTTGTAATTATATTCTTGTGTTATATGGGAGCTGCAGGAATGTTTTACATAATGGTAATAGATCCTGGATTCATAAAATCCTCTAGTATTGGACTTATACAAATAAGAAGAATCATGTAGCTACAGAGATACTGTAGATCTTTTGGGGATCTCTGGATTAATTTTCCTAGGAAATGATAGGGAAAGGGAATTTTGGGCGACAGAAAAATAAATTATGCTGGAGCTTATGGGTGAACTGTTTAGCTGGAGGGATGAGAGAAGACAATCTGTTGGACTGAAAAAAAGAATACTGGGAGCTGAGTGTAAGGTAGCTGTTTAGATGGAATAAATTTGACATGTACCCATTGTAGCACAGACAACACTGAATAAAGGTGAAACCCAGCAAGTTGCAATTTACCTGAGTTTGACACTTGACTATGGGCATATATGAATTACAGGCCTGTATTTCTGTCTGTGTTCCCCTGTGCTGGACCTTCTATTCTTTCCAGTGCAGGGGAACACAGAAAGCACAGGTAAAGATGCTTGTCTGTAAAAGTCCTTAGTCTAATGTATTGACTGTCATTGCATATAGATACTTGGAATTTTTGCCCCCCCCTAAACAAAAAAATCATTATCTGCCTTGACGGTAGCTTGAAGGTTCCCAATCATGTCAGGCCCAACTGTAACTGGCCACAATTCTAGTATTTCTGGAATTCATAGGTGCCTGTTGCAATGTGGGTAAAACACATAAATTGCGGTCACTATGCTATTACTGTAAGTTTTGGAGTTACTGTGTGCATGCTGCCATCATTGCCATCATTGCGCTACATACAAGGCATACCTCCCACCTATGGAAGCAGGGCCGCCGCTCCCTATAAGCAGAGTACTCTGCATAGGGCACCAACTCCCAGGGGGGCACCATCCCAGCTGCTCCAAAAAAAACCCATTTTTATATATTATAACATACCCCCCAACACTGTCCCGGATAGTTCAATCAATCTATGGGGGCTATTGGGGGCAATTGGGGGCACTGTGTGTGGGGCCCCTATAGTAGGTGTTTTTTTTCATTTTATTTTTACTTCCGTAATATTTGGGGGAGGGGGCACAAAAGTACATTTCTGCTTAGGGCATCCATTTGGCCAGCAGCGGCCCTGTATGGAAGGGAGCCATCACAGGGCCCCTATCCCAAGGGATCCCGATAATAAGTCCACTGGTTACCTGACCCCCTGGATGGTGAACCCTGCCTCTTGTATGCATATGTACACCCCTAATTTGCCCTAGCCACTCTTCACTTCCAAACTTCTCCCCTGATTTGACCCGGGCCACCCCCCAATTATGCCAAACTCTGCCCATAATCCTTCCAAATCCTGCTCACTAGATAAAATCCCTATCCCTTTCATGATCCAGGAATCAAGCTTTAACATCTTGAGGCCCCCCTCATCATGATGCCCCTGCTTGCTGTACCCCAGATGGTATCCCTGGCTACAAGTGTGGAACAAACTGCACAAGGATCATAAAAATGAAAAGCATAGCAGTAACAACTGCCCTAGCACAATGCCTTTCAATTAATAAGCATCGCCACAGGCTTTGTGTAATTGTCACTAGTAGGGTGTCTATCCTACAAGCAGTGTAGGGCCACCATCAGAAACTTTTGGGCCCTGCACAAGTTATTTATATGGGGCCCTCCATGAACAAAACATTTTGGCCATACCTCTTGTATGTGCAATATAAACAGCTGATGTTCATATAAAGAGTTCCATTGATTAATGTGCTTTCAGAAAGTCATTCAGTTTATTGGGGGGCAGTGGGGTTTTCCCCAAGTTTAACCCCTTCCCACCTACCTGCCCCCGCTCTGTGCTGTCATTGATATGGAAGTTATGTACCTTTTTGCATAAGTTACATAAACTGCGTTAGTTTAGGGGCCCAATGATGTTGCTGTGAGGCCCAATAACTAGTCAGTAGTAGTTCATAAAAATAGTAAAATAATTAATGTGCTAATAAGTCAGTATTTGAATTGAGGGGGTCAGTGGAGTTTATATGTACGTTACGTAAGTTTGTTTGAAAGTAACGTCTTTGCATAAATTACGTAAATTGCAAGTGTCGGGGGCCCAGAGATGTTGCTTTGAGGCCCAATAACCAATCATTCCCCTTGCTTGATACGCAAGTTACTTAAGTTTCTAGTCAAGTTACATAATTTTACTTAGCAGTTGACGGAAGTTACATAAATTCTGTAAATTCTGACGTTAACTTTATGCATAACTTATGCAAATTGAGTAACTTTCATAATATGTCCGGGCCCCATTAGAAGATGATTTCACTGGGCCCGGCACAGTTATACCCCCTCTCCCCCCCTGATGGCAGCCCTGATCCCCATCACCCATTTTTTTCTTTCAAGCATGGCTTTCCTACATTATATCAAACACAAAAAGCTGAGGGCAAGATGGTGTAGTACCAGAGGTCAAGACGAGCCTTATTGCTTTAATACATCTACTTAATGCTTGCGGGGAAATAGGATTACAGTACGTACTGCTTATTCTGGAAATCCAATGTATTTTGTCGTTTATTGGCTACTGCCATCTTGTGGCAATAAAGCAAATTTGAAGGCAGTGAACAAGGCCAACTTTCTTTTCCTGATGTGCCTGAGTAAGAGAATTAGCCAGTTTTGGAACACCAATTGTCTCCAATGCCCTATGCCACATAGTCCATGCTCCTTCTGACACCCTGTAGTTTTTGTTGTTGGATGGACAAAATGCAAGGAGGCAGGGGACTTGGCTAGTGGGACTGGTATCAATGTATAATTTACTGTTACTTTAGCACTGAGCACTGCAAAAAAATAAATCCTAGTAAGAATTTCTAAGAAGGTGTAGGGGAACAGAGAACTCTTTTCCCAGTGTACTGTTGGGAGAGAAGGAAGCCAGAGTGAGATTCCCCCAATTTCCATATACTGAGCCCCTAACCCCACCCATTACACCCTCTACCTGCTTTGGCAATGCAAGAGAGAGAGACCATAACTGAGTGATTTCCCAGCACCTGTACTCCTGGCATTGAGTTTCAGACCATAAAGAGAGAGATCTGCTAAGTTGCTGGTGACTGTTATCTCCGGTGTGTGTCCCCCTTGTGTGAGGACCGGTGTTGATCGTGTGCCTGCTACGCGGCAGCAACTGCCTATCCAAAGGGAGAGGTACTTTGGGGCAGGTGGCCCTACCTGGGGAAACTAAAAGAGATCTGGGGAAGGGACTTTGTCAGGACTGAACTGGACAAGGGTATTTCCTCCAAGAGGGGAGTGTGAGACTGTGTCCTGGGAGAGACTGAGCCAGAAGTTGGCTAAAACTACACAGGTTTCCCATAGCAGGGTTATAGTATTTGCATCCTACAGTTATTGCTTTATTTCAACTGTTATTTAAAGTTTATTGTTATTGTTTGATTATTTTCCTAGTGGAATTTCTCCTGAGGTGTGCTCCTCAGTGTCCACTAGGTGGAGGCACTGCAATGTAAATCCCAGTTTCCCAGTACCTTTCACTATTGCAAAGGGGGCTCAGGGGACTAAGCACAAGCCAGATAAGTGTGTGTAATCCAACTTTTTCAGAAGTGTGCCAAGAAAGGGTTACAAAGGCAACGAACATCAAACTGTGCCAGAAATCCAAAAATAAATTGAAAAATAAATAAAATCTGAGCACATTATCTTTAGCTGTAAAGGTTTTTTTTTACCCATGTAGGAATTGCATTCCATTATTAGTGGTAGTTTATGTAATATAATAAGTTTTCTAAGTATGTGTGCCAGTACATTACCCCCTAGACATATTTATGAAATTTAGCCTGCATAGAACAAAAGGATACTTATAAACAGAACATTCACAACTTAATGCTTATAGATTGTGCTAGTTCTGCAATCAGGCACTCACAGTACATAGACTACCTCCCAGTTTGTGAATTTGTTTGTTTGTTTTTCTAAATCAAATAAACCTGCATATAAAATTCTCATTTATTAATAAATAAAATTCGTTGAAATAAAGAACTCAAATACCTCAAATTTTGCAAGTTTACAAAACTGAAAACCTTGAAAAATTCAAGTTTGAAAATATGGCTTGACTTTGCCTATGACAAGCTTCTACATGGTGAACGTTTACATTTGAGTTTTTTTTACGTATTTGAGATTAATTTAGCAGAGACAATAATTTTAGGATTATTAATAAAAGTTACATTTAATCATGACTTGATTGCCTATATCGGGTCTCACTAACTGCATAGTCATGTTACTGAAAATTTAATTTAATCACTGAGCTCAATGATTTATTGATCTACAGTGTGGTCACTTTATGTAAACTATATTCTTATAAATGATGTGTTCTGTTGCTAGAATGTGTAATTTATAACTTAAAGGCACATGTACACATCTGTGTGGTTCGCTATACAACATGCTGAACCCTTTGCTAACCTGCTGCTGCATCCCTCCCTTTGCTTGCCAGCTCTGCCACTACTTTTTCCTTACTGCTCAGGACCCATGACAATCAAAAAAGATGATTCAGAAAACTTACTGGTAAGGGGAAGAGAGCAGATGGCACGTAGGGGTGGGAGACAGCATAAGGGAAAGGGCTGGGGAAAGATCACAAAGGCAAAATGAAGAGGCCAGAAGAAGTAGAGATGTAAGGAGTTGGCAGAAACACATGAGAACTGGTACAAGACTGGGAGAGACCAGAGACTGAACAGGAGGAGCTTTCTTACAACCATTATCAAAATTACAGCCCTATAGTCTTTTGAGAATACTCTCTTGAATATCGGCAACACATTAGGAATTTGCAGTGAATGAATCCCAAAAAATTAAGTGAAGAGGTTTGGCAATCACAGCGCTAAGCTCGTTTAATACCCTGGGATGAATACCATCCGTTCCTGGGACTTTGTTTACCTTTACATGTTCAATCTGTAGGACTGAAAATAAGAATACTGGGAGCTGAGTGTAAAGTAGCTGTTGGTATGGAATAAATCTAACATGTACTCACTGTGGCACAGACAAGCACTGAACAATTTCCAATTCACCTGAGTTTGACACCTGTCAGGGCAACAATGACTGTGGTCATATATGAAATACAGGCTTGTGCTTCTGTCTGTGTTCCCCTGTACTGAACCTTTTATGCGTTCTGGTGCAGGGGAACACAGAAAATGCAGAGGCCTTAGTCTAACATGTTGACTGCCATTGCATATAGATACTAAGAATTTTTAGCCTCCCCAAACAAAAAAATTACCATTCGCCTAGGTGGTAGCTTCAAGGTTCCTAATCATGTCAGGGAGATCTGCCATTGGTCATGATGCTGGTATTCTGGGAATTCATAGGTGTCTGTTGCAATGTGAATTGCGGTCACTATGTCATTACTGTATGTGTTGCAATTCTGCATACTAGATAAACTGCAGTGCAGTTTTGGGCTCCAGTCCTTAAGAGGGATATTAATGAGCTGGAGAGAGTGCAGAGACGTGCAACTAAACTGGTAAAGGGGATGGAAGATTTAAGCTATGAGGTTAGACTGTCGAGGTTGGGGTTGTTTTCTCTGGAAAAGAGGCGCTTGCGAGGGGACATGATTACTCTGTACAAGTACATTAAAGGGGATAATAGAAAGACAGCAAAGTATCTTTTTTTACTCCATAGAAAAGATCAATGTACAAAGGCCATCTCTTTAGACATATAGAACAGAATTTTAATTTAAAGCAGCAAAGCTTCTCACAGTGAGGGCAGTGAGGTTGTGGAATGCCCTTCCTAGTGATGTGGTAATGGCAGATTCTGTTAATGCCTTTAAGAGGGGCTTCGATAAGCATAAGTATCCAAGGCTATTGTGATACTGAAATCTACAGTTAGTTTATTATAGCTACTGGCATATATAATTATATAGGTGTATATACTGTATTCATAGGTTTATACATGAGAGTGTATTGATAGGTCTCTCCACTTATAAATACTACTTACTGGAAGTCATTCAGAGGGGCTGTATTTGATTTTGGTGGCAGTAGTTTTACATTTACAATTTTTCCAAGTCTTTTTACATTTGACTGTGGCTCACGAGTAAGAAAGGTTGGGGATCCCTGCCTAAGAGAATGTGTCTGCTAAGTGGTCTGTTTATCTACAACACTTTATATCCCCTTCGCAATTGGTTAAGTCTATGCATGAATTCAACAATCTGATTTTTGCTGAAAGCTGGAGGATTCAGCAATTCCAACTTGTCCATCTAAGATATGGAAAACTTTTTGTTCGTAATAAGTGATTTAAAACAAACTCTTTTTGCCCCAAACGTAACGAAACTGGTGTTAAATTATTCCACTACCTATGGTCTTGTCCGAAGATTGGTAACTTCTGGAACATGGTGGAAAGATTCTTGAACCACAGGTTGAATTTAAATATAAAGTTATCTCCTAGTTTTGCTCTATTACACATTAAAAAAAGAGGATGTTATCAAGCATTTTACCAGTCTCCTTAGCACAAAAAATTGATAAATTATTATTTTTGTTTATGGCTGCCTCTAAAAAAGCATTATTTTATTATTGGGTAAAAGAGGAAACCCCTCCTATAACAGAAATTATTTCTTATCTTAATCCGCTTAGCTGGCAAGGGGCCATCAAAGCAAAAACAAGTGAACATAAATCCAGGATTCCTTGGTCATTTTTCTTTAATGCTATAGATATAAGTAATAAGGATCAGATTTATAAAATGCTGCATATATAGATTTATTTCAATAATTCATGAACATATAAGCAAAATTACCCTTGATTTTGCTCTCTAGGAAACTTTTCTTTTCTTTTTTTTAGTTTATCCACTGGGCAGTTAGTTTATTTGTTTTGTTTTTCTCTATTTAAATTACTTATTTTGTTTCTCTGTAATCATTCTATTTTCTTCATTTCTTATCTTTTTGAAGGACAAACTGTCGAATGTGACTATTGTTGTACAACCTATATTTAAATAATTTGTCATTATTCATCTTACATGTTTATTGCAAAACTTCAATAAAATGTTTTCCTGCAGTGGTGCATGGGTTGGCCATCTGGGGGGCTGATGGGGCACTATAACCCCGCTAACATAGTAGGGGTAATAAAAAGTGCAAAATTTGCCACAGGTCTAATCAGTATTTAATGGTCACTTGTTCAAAAGCAAACATTGTATTAGGTTACTGCACCTGGGAAACTAATTTAAAATGTTGTCCCTAAACCAACAAATGCATTTTTTAGCTGTAATATTGGTGTGTAGCATTGTGAACTGCTTTCAGATAACCTATTGTTTCTCCTATTCCCATGTAAATCCCAAGCTGGACTTGGATTGGACTACTATTGAGTGCTATTCTGATATTCCGTTTGTGTTTTTGAAAAATGGATTTCAATGCAGGATTCTGCTGGAGAAGCTCTATTAACTGATGTGTTTTGAAAAAAAAACAAAAACGTTTTCCCATGACAGTGTTCTTTTAAAGAGGTAGTTCGCCTCCAAAGTAACTTTTAGTATGTAATATAATTGCTAATTCTTGGCAACTATTCAACTGATCTTCATTTTCTATAGATTTTGAATGATTTCCATTCTTCTTTCAAATGGAGGTCACTGACTCCGGTAGCCAAAAAATGATTGCTTGGTGAGGCCACAATTGTATTGTTACTGTTGTTTTATTTTATTACTTATCTTTTTTTGTTCTTATTCCAGTCACTTATTCAAACCACTGACCACTACTAGGTGAATTTGGACCCTAGCAACCAGATAACTGGTGAAATTATAACAATAAAAAAAATTAAGACCAATTGCAAATTGCCTCAGAATATCATCCCCCAGCACTTAAGTTTATGTAAAGATGAACAACATCTGCAAAATCATTATAGTCCTAACAAAAATTAGTCACAACTTTACACTATTGGTAACTATGCATTACTGCTCCTTACCTAGAAACACTATTGAGCCTGACTGCACAACTCCATAGCTTGCTATATTATACCATCACACAGACATCAAGCAATTGGGTAATGATGTGACATTTTTAAAAAAATGAAGGTTGCAATACATAATGATATGTCTTTATTTCATCAACAGAGATGGTGTCTAGACAAAATTTAGTTAACACTACAAGTTCAAATGAATGGAAATTTGCACAATACTGTATTTACACATTTTAATTCATTAGTTCATAGCATTGCTTTTTTCTTTCCAAAAAAGGTAAAAACTTTTAGTAACATATAAGCGTAAACAGCTTTTTTTTTTACAAGAAAAAAAACCACAAGAAAAACCACAGTTACCTAGAAAAAAAAAATAATAGACAAGCTTAAGAACTAGAACAATAAAATGCTGCATTGAATTAAGTTACATCGCATAGAATCTGTGTAAAAAGTATGTAGAAAAAACACCTGATGTAACCTGTTACAGTCATTGACCAGTTATGAGAGGTACAGAGGATTTTACAGGTAGATGTGTGTGTGAGAACAGCCCATTCAGTTTGACCTGGTGAGTAGGAAAATGGAGGTAGAGCCTCCGCTTGCATACACTGATAAAACCCTGTTCGAGAATGGATTTTTTAGTCTGTAAGGCAAACATGAGAGGTGCGCTTGTACCCAACAACGTGATGACACAGGCAACCCGAGAGGGAGGGAAGATGTGTTTCTTCGGTCAAGGTGACTCTTATCCAGACTAACAGGTTTCAATTAGACAGGAGTGAAAAAACGCTACAAACAAAAGGACTAGCGCTTAATCCCTGATGAGTCCCAGACCACCAGAGCCGTAGGTGTTAAAACACTTCCCACACTGACAGTTTGCATTGGTGTTCACAGCAAAGGTTTTCATAATAAAAAGGAAGAATCTGGGCCTAGCACTAAACAAACTGTGGTGAAGGCAATGCATTGGAAGAGAGGCAACATAGACGCAGAGAAGACTCTTTTCTCATACATACATACATGGTTTCTTTCACTTCAGTATGTACATATATTTTAGTTTCGCTTTTCCCACATACTTACAGTGTGTTGAAGGTTTAGCTATCCAACATTAGACCTCAAGTCATTGACATATCTAAAAGCAAAGGGCTTCAAACACTTAGGTTACTGAGAAGAAGACCTGGGAACATGTCAGCAATTCTGTTTGTGTCTGTGTACATGGGAAATGCAAACTGCTGCCACAACAAGCAATACTACATTTAGCAAATACTGAGGAATTCTAAAATATTCCAAGCTCTTGTGGCGATTTGCATTGTAGTAATACCTTTCCTTTTGTTGTTATTAGCAAAGGTACACTATAGGCTAAGCCAAGCTCATGGTACACACACCCCTCCAACTGACACAGATCAGAGTTCTCAATTATAAAAAAAAAAAAAGTTGTTTTAGGGAAAAAAATCCCTACATCTTCTTTCACAAAAAAATATATAATTATATATTTATTAATCAGGAAAGCAGCAAAGCAACATACAATGGCGACATAAGCAGAGTTGTGTGGGACATACAGTATTTCAAATGGACATCTGTAAACATTAGTGCGCTGTCTGTTTTGGTTGGATACCACTCAGAAGCAGCAAACTGCAATAAAAGGAAGGGGCAAACTGCATGGTTCTGCTGCTTAATCCCACCACTCCCAATACTGGAGGGCAACAGTTTGCTAAAGATGAGAGGATTGCGAAAGCAGCTGGAGAGGTTGCCTGACCAAGATGTATAATGTCCATTGCCTTCAAGAAACCTGGTTAAGCTGGAATACAAATGCGACACTGCTATTGATAAATATCTAGTGACTGCAAGTGACAGTTGGTGAAGTAACATAACAGTATTTTATTTCCCAGCTGGGAATCTCATTTACCAGTCTAAGTGCTGTAAGAACCTGCAGCAGCTTTGCACTTTAAAGGGTAAATAGTGTTCCGCACTGTGCTAAGCGCAAATCGATGAAAGCAACTTTCACTTTACATGGAGAAAAATAATGTCATTGTCACATATTGCTCCTTTATAAATCCTCTATTTATTTATAATGCATGTATACTGCAATGTACACAGACAGTAGGTCGTTATATATATGGTATTACGGCATCCCACTGAATGCCATAGTCATTAAATATTACGATTTCTCTTTCTTTTTTTTTTATAAATACATAAACTAAAACTTTACTGCACATATTTGTATAACAAAACATCAACCTGAATATATATATATATATATACAATATGGGGATGAATGTCATAACTCAATCCACAAAGAAAATGGTGTAATGTGAGGATGACTGTGAATAAAAATGGCTGACTTACAAAGAGAGCTAAACGAGCCAAATTTGATTGGTTGAGTTGGGAATTGAAGGTCACAAAAAGTTTGCCTCATTCATTCCCAATATTGGTTATTTATAGTCTCAAGATAGAATTCCACGTTGATGTATTAGTGATGAGCAGGTCGCCAAGAAACCTGTAGGGTAACCCACAGAATAGGTGGGTTTGGGCCAAAAACAAATCCCCAAGTGTGGGTTCAGATGGGTCAAACTTCAGGCAAGGCTTTCCCTTTAGTTATATCATTTTACCAGCCCTTCCCTTTGGTGGTCGTATCATGGAAGATGTCTAAAATGTCATCACTACTTGAATCTATGGCCTAGCATCCATGTTAATCCCTCCCAGACACTAATCCAAGGATGACTTATCTGCATGTCTATTAAAATGCTGCTCAAGATGGAATCCTTTGTTTAATCCATCTGTCTATTACAGAAAAGTATCAGGAAGTTTCTATATTTACAGTTCCACAAATCTGCAGTTAAAGCAAGGTGTTTTTGCACTTTGGGGTGCCTATATTACTAGTGGGAAGGTTCTTCTGGCTTTTTTCCCTAAATGGTAATGAAAGATTACTAATAAGAAAAATGCTTTTTGGATGGGGTTAAACATTTCCCACTAAAATGACTAAACAAGACTTCGTTCATCATTAGTTCCGCACCTGAATTTCACACATATGGAGGCATTTTTGAAAAAACTTGAGCATCTTGAATCTATGCCTATTTATTAAAAAAACTCAAAATGGAATCACTTCTTAAAACATCAGTAAAATCACATTCTACCTTTCATTTTCAGCGAGTCTGAGTTTTTGAGAATTATTGGAAATTCGGCAATGATTTTATCCCATAAATTTTAGCTGGCCATTTTTTTATCTTTGAGTTTTGTAGTTTTTTGCGCTTAATACGTATTCAATATCGCAATTTAGAAATTAGACTGAAAATAGTTCAGACTGCATATTTTTTACCTCAAAAAAATTCAAATTATGTTGATAAATCTGCGCCTCGGTGTACAATTAGATTTTATTAAAGAATACTACTTAAAGGGAGTGTTTTTATATCTACTGGAATTGAAAGGCATGGATTCTGCATATTTAAGTGCTTACCAAAATAAAAAAAAACCCCAATATTAATTTATATATTATTTCTACTAATCCCAGAAGAGTGCTTTATTTCTCTAATTTCATTTATTTATTGATTTTGACTTAAGTGCTTCTATTGGCATTATGTTCCCTAAATACTTATACCTTTCTGATATTACCAGCCTTCCTATTAACAGCAGATGCTTCTATAGTCCCATGGCTTTATTTGGGACTTCAGATTCAAAAACAAGAACAACAGATTAACACTTTCAGGTCATAATACTAAGAAAATTCTGGAAACCTAGAAGGTATCAGTTTGACATATAAATATATGAATTTAGCTGGTTTAGACACCATTTTACTTGATCTATTTCAAGATTATTTTCTCCCACACCCAAATAGAAATGCTCACCCATTGCATGCCATTAAGATCCATCTCATACGCACACACACACACATATATATATATATATATATATATATCCAAAGGGATCTAAAACATGAAAGCTGTGTTGAATACGACACTGATATCCCTATTTTAGGTCTGTACATAAACCATCTGTTTGACTTACAGTCATGATATATCTATACTTTAGGGCATGGTTAAAAACCAATAGTCTTTTAAGTAATGCAGTCATCACACACAAACACTCAATGTACAGTATATATTTGTATGATAAAACCGTGATATACATGTAAAAAAATTAAATAATGTTTCTTTAAGGGTTAGGAAACAGTCTACAGTTCTGTTAGACAGTCAAGCATATACTGCTAAGGGAACTTTTTGCATGAACATGCTCATAGCAGTCATTTGTCCTCCGTATTAAATACAAAACATGTGTTTTATCAATACTCCAATGAATAGAGCAAAATAAAATACAAGCAATTACAAAAACAAATAATGCCCGCAAAAAAATCCCATTCGATTCCTGCAGGAAGTATAACAGGGGAGGCCATGTGGCAGGGGAAGGACCAAGCAAGACATTTCCTGGCTGTGTCACCCACTGGTCACGTGACCCAGTGACTTCCTCTGATTTTGGCAACTATTATTTAATTGTGGTGCAACCTCTTCACAAATGACTTTGCCCATCATTATGTCAGTACAACCCCACAGAGATCCAGAAACATGCCAGTCCTCAATTCAGCCACTCATTACAATAAGTCAACCTAAGTGCGAGGTGAGTAAACAATACAAATGGCAACATTCACAACTGCAGCCCTCTAGCTGAACTACAACTATAGCCTTCATCATCCTCAGTCAGCCACAGAAGGTCAAGATTGTCTTGAATTATGTTCCAAAAAACTGGAATATCTGGTATTTTTAAGTACAAAAAACTTGAAATTTCAAATGTAAAAAATTTGCCATCTAAAAGCTTGCAAGTTTCTATAGAAGTCAAAGGGAGTTGTTCAAGGCAAAGTCAAGCCATATATTTATACTAACATTTTTCAAATTTTTCAAGTTTGTAAACTCAAAAAAATCGAGGTATCCAAGTTTTTTTATTCAAAAGAGTTTTCCTTATTAATAAATAAGCGAGCATTTGATATGCAAGTTCATTTGATTTTGAAAAACAAACTCAAAGTTACGAACTCGAAAACTGGTAAATAAGCCCATTAATAATAGTTATGCACGCACAGACCAGAGTCTAAAAGAAATATGCGTCACTGCAAAGCAACAATACAAATCACTCAATGAAGGAATATTATTCATATGAGCAGGGCCCTCTGGCATCTTCCACTATTTGTGTTTTATCTGTATGTTTCCTCTTTAGCATTTTATTATACAGAGCTTAATAAATACTTTGGGGCAGATTTACTAAAACTCTTAACTTTTCTCGTTTCTTTTTTTATTAATTCGAATAAATTCATTTCCATGAATCTCTGACATTTACTAAAAAGTCTGAACTGAAAAAGTACATGGGGGAAAAGTTGCAGAAAAGTCGAAAAATTGCACTTTTTCGAATTGTTGCACCGAAAGCTCTACTTTTTTGAATCATCACACAAAAAAACAGCATCAAAAATCAGAAAAACTCTAAAGTTTTGAAGCAAAGATGGATCCTCCAGGGAAGGGAAAATACATCTGCCATTGACTGCTACATGATCTTGACAAGTTTTAGCTGGCAAATTGTTGGATTTGGATTTCTAGCCATTTTATCGCATTATAAGTTGCAACTTTTTTTCTGCGACTTTTAGTGCTAAAAAATCCAAATGGGAAAAAATTCAGACTGTTAAACTTACCAGCTTTTGGAAGGTAGTGGTGATTTCCTATTTTATCAATGTAAAACCTGGGACTATTTCCATTTATTTCTAGTATAAGTGCCACAATTTAAATATAACACTTGACATTATAAGTGCTATTTAGGAAAGGATTAAATCATTATGGTGCAATATGGCACCTTTGCCTAATATGTTACAAATGCAAAGACTTTAAATATCCAATTTAGTGTTCTGTTGAAGCTTCAAAAGTCAATATACATACTGTAGGGGCATATTTATTAAGTATTAAACTAGAGCTCGCCACAGTTCACTGGAGTTAATATCGGCCTCCCTCTCTGTTCATTTTTATCCGATTTAATTGATCTGACTTTAGGCTGATGCCACATGCGGCGTAGGGCTGATTTTTTCGGCAAGCGGAAAAACGCTTGGCGAAAATTCAGCCCTACGCCTTCTACTTGTGCCTGCACCCGAATGAATGGGATACACTCGGGTGCAGGCACATGTAGCCGATATACGCATGAAAACGCGAGACTTTGCATTCTCTCGTGTTTTCGTGCGTATATCGGCTACATGTGCCTGCACCCGAGCATATCCCATTCATTCGGGTGCAGGCACAAGTAGCAGGCGTAGGGCTGAATTTGTGAAAAAATCAGCCCTACGCCGCATGTGGCATCAGCCTTAACCCTCTGATACATATGTCCCTAAATATCCCATAGAATAGGCTAGGGGGCAGAAAATACATATCTACATAATACAAAATTTCATATCTAATAAGACTGGAGAGGCCTGCTGCTTAAAATAGATAATGGGGCCCAACAATTATTTTTCCCCCTAGTACTTCCCAATATATGTGGCACAAATGTAACTGAAAATGTATGTTTTGTTGCCCACGGTAAATCTGTGCCACCACAGACTACAAATGATCCCTAGTTCCCTTCCCATGTACAGTAATGTGAATTGCCAGCAGGATATACCATTTGCAAAGTAGCTTGAAGTTTCCTTGTGAGGCAGCTTGGGAAAATAGAGTGCATGCGATTAAGAAACTGGTGGATGCTGTTAAAAGTTGTTTGAGAAAGATTAGTGACAAGGAAGAAAGTGCTCCTTCAGTTACACTACTGAGCCCATATCTGGCTCCTAGAACGGGCTTCCATTTGTGAAGTCTAAAGCTGGCTATACACAACCAGATTTAAGTCGCCAATTTTGCCCTTTCAGGCCAGAGAATGGGACCTTCCCATCAGCCTCACCGACAAACAAGTGGCTAAAAATCAGTCAGATATCTACTGGTCAGGTTTGAATTAGTGCTTGAATGCAGTCCTCTTCAAATGGGCTGCCATAGGCCTGTGTGATCTGATTTTTGGCACGGTCAAACAAGTGGGCCTTTTTGTGTATAGCCAGCTGTTTTCTGCTTATCTACAAACATGGGATTATCAACTATTTATTACTGAATAACTATACTTATTTATTTATCTGCCTTGTGAGTAGTTTTCTGTTTTGTAAAATTGTGCAGCCCTGTGTATCCTAGCAGTGCTATATAAATAAATTTATAAACACATGTAAATTATAGTACGTGAAAAAAGCTAAAAAAAAAAAACAAAAAAAAAAACTGGGGCAACATAACTAACAATGGAGTCTCTGCAATGCAGTCAAACTTAAGACACAGATTTGTGCAAAACTATAGAATATATATATATGTTACAGAAGATTTTTTTTCTTTTCAAATCAATATTTTCAGGTTTTGGCAAACTTGCTGAAGGTATAGTGTGAAAGTACACATTTTTGTAAAAAAGCAACAGGCTTAAAACAATGTGCATGCAACTGAAAAAATTTATACATGGCAATATGTATTCTCACCAAATTTTGCAAAAAGTGAATATAAACAAATGTCTACTCAGAAGAAAAAATATGTAAATGAAGGAATAAACAGTTCCAACAAATGGTCAAACAAAAAGAAAAATAGCTTCTTCAACTTCTGTGAACTTTGTTCTAGGCCTATACTTCTGATACACTTAGGGGTATATTTATGAAGCCGAGTAAAAAAGAGAATACAACATATGTCACAACTCCACACGACACTGTAACATAATGTGTCTTTATCAAACTGTCTAATAAGTGTAAACAGCTGTGAAAAATAACAGTGCACAAGAGTGAGAAGAAATGGCTGGATACATAGTACATTTTATTTTATGGTTTTTTGGTCTAAAACATTTTACACAGCTTGATAAACAGGCCCCTTAGTGTGTGCATGACTTCCCTGTTTCTATTATTGCTAGTCTCTAACAATTCCAATCATACTTTGTAAGGAAGTTGCAGTTTAATAAGTTTGGTAGAGCTAGGCCTCATTGCATTTTTAGGGCTTATATAGTGTAGTGTAGCTACCATCTGCCAGTTTTGACATTGAATTTTTACAGCTAACTCTGCTCATTCAATTATTAAGGGAATAAAGTGCACTGATAAAGTTTGGAAAATGCAACAGTAAAGAGAAAGAGCGAGAGAAATTTATGGCAGATGCTGAATTCTTGCACTGTAACCACCATATGTACAGGTATATGTACATTGTTGGCATTCTGGTGTATTTGACACATAAGAACTATTTTTTTTATATCATTAGGCCATATCTTCATACTACAAAAACAATGAAAGTAGGCATTTGTTTTTATTTAGCACCAATTACAGGCATATATACCACTGGGCATTTGTACAAAGGAGCAGTGAATTTGGCAAAAAGGAAGAGCCATTTGGTAACTATTATTAAACATAAGGCATGCTGCCATTTATATTTGTGCGTCTGGCTTAATGATCAGCACACACAGAATAAAGGTGGAAGGTATATACTAATCCAAAGAGGGATTACCACCACCACCAGCCCACATAGTTTTATGTTTTCTAATTATCGTCTTTAATTTTAAATAGCCAAGCATTGAAAGGGTGAAAACTATCCATAGTCAAACAAGGCCTGTAGTAATCTAAATGTACCATTATAATGAGATAACCTGTAGATTTTCAGGGGACTGAAAATGACTAGCAGTTTCCCTAATACACAATCAGAATGATACATAATACCAGTGATAATTGCCACATATATATCCTGCAGGCCCTAGACCTAAAGTACTCTGTTAAGCAAAAGTTTATTATTAGATGGCCTACTGACTGAGGATGATGAGGGTTGTAGCTCAGTAACTCGATGGCTGTAGAACAACATCTGGCACCTAAGAACAACATCTGGCACCAAGGGCAACTAAAAATATGAGGATTAAAAAAAACAAGCTAGCATTATGGGCATTCTAGGGAAGAGTGGACTGATGTTAGTGTTTTCTTTAATATGGCAGCCTATCACACAACAATAATACTGCAAATATTGTAAAAAAATTATTTTTTTAAACTTAGCAAGGCCTCCTTATAAGTATGATCATCATTCATGATTGTTCATCAAACCATAAGGTTTCTCTGTATCTTAGAATATACTATTGAATAGGCTGCGAGATTTTACATAGTCAAGCCCAGTATTTCCACCGGTCGGCTGTTCTGATGGGACAATAATATAGTAAGTATCAATGCAAGGTCGCAACCAATTTCTATGAAAGACAACAGGTTACTGGAAATTCTAGTACTGGAAAGTTCTAGTGAAATTTTTGCTAGAGGCATTACATGTTGGACAATAAGAGCAAAATTATATAATGGGCACATTGTATAATTGGGCTTATCAATACTGCAAAAGTATTTAAACACAAATTACTATCATTTATGGAGCAAAACATTAAAGCCTTTTCAGGACAAACATTCATTACCACAAGCACATTTCAAGTCAAGAAGCCTAGATGAATGATTGCCACGGATTTTTTTGAGGTGTTCACAATCTATGATATAGAACATTTTGATGGCAGCCTACGCACAAAATCATGCAGAGTCCATGTCTTAAGGGTTCAAAGCTTATCATTCAGATTACTCTTAATTCAAATCTTCAAGGGTTATTAAATAAAACCTGGCCAAAACCAATTGGTACGCATTAACAAGCTTAATAAACTGAAAGGTTGCCTTAAAGCTGCAGTGCAAACGCATCAGTTAGCATTTGTACTGCTTGGTCATGACATGTTTTCTTGCAGCTAGGAGCAATGAAGGCTAGCTTCACAATTACACAGTTACTTGTAAAAAAAACAAAAAACAATGCGTTCCTCATTCTTCTTCTACCAAACAACAGCACAAAGAAATATTCCTGCATTTCCAACAATGCTTTTTTTTGGGCAATACAGCTTTTTGGCCAGACTATTGAGTCCACTCTTTGCTTGTGCTGCTGAGGGGCATTCACAGGAAAAGCACAACAAGAGAATGTTTTGAGAACTCAGCTGCAAAGCAAATACATGCCATTGGAGGAGAAAAGATTACACACGCACGCTAAACACACGCACAAATACACACACACACTCTATGGCCAAAAGTAAGTGGATACCTGCCTGTCACATTTAATTTCAAAAGCAAGGGTATTTATATGATATTGGTCCTATCATTGCTGCTATAAATAGCCTTTACCCTCTGCTCTTCTTAGAAGGTTTTCCACTAGATGTTGAAACACAGTTGGTGGGATGTCCCTCCATTCATATGTAAGAGGTTGGCCTCACATCAGTGTTACAATTCATCATACAGGTGTTGAGTTGGGTTGAAGTCAGTGCTTTGTGCAGGTTAGACAAATTCTTCCATTTCTGCAAAACAAATCAGTATGAACTGCACTTTGTGCACAAGGGTCTTCTCCAAACAGATGCCACAAATCGGGAAGCAAAGAATTGTCTTTGAATGATGTAGTAACACCTATCGTCAATGATGGGTGTGACTTTAATAGCAAATTAAAATAACTGGAAGGGATGTCCACATACTTTTGGCCAAATAGAATCTGTATATCTTTACTGTGGGAATTGTCTAGCAAGATCATAAGAAAAAATATGAAAAAAAGGCTTTTGGCATTGTTGATATGAGGTAACTGATTTCCACTGGTTGTCAGGGCTTTAATCGATTTGCACATAAAGTCCATATATTAACCCTTAGATCGATAATAGCTATCTCAGAACAGGTATTTGCAGCCCTCGAAAGCAAGCTGGTCTATGCCACTGAATTCAAACTTTTCCCCACCCACCCAAAATATAAATTACATTAAATACTGCTCAGTTTTTAGGAACAGGCATTAAGTTTGAGGGGAATGGATCAAAATAAAATCTAAACCAATGTAACACTACATGGTGAATGCAATATTTGGCAAGAAATGTTCCTATGTTATATTCTCCTGAGAATTTTCTTTTTTTTGTCTTCCTTATTTTACATACAAGGTAATACACAAAAAGCCTTGTTTAAATTACAGCAAAACTCAGTGCAAGTGGCAAGAATGGCAAAAAAATGTACAGTATCAGCAAGAAAAAAAATACCCGCTAATAACTTGCAGTACTGAAATGGTGCATGATGGGAAAGTCGTGCCCTATCTTAGTTGAAGAAACCATGAGCTGCTGATGCTTTTCATAATTAAATACAAAAAAAAGAAAGATGCAGAGGAACGGTCTTAAAAATACTTATAAAGTGTAGCTGATAGCATCAGTGTCAAAAAAGGAATGTTATATCTTGCTATTACAATACAGACACGAGCGTTCCAGTTTTAGGGTGTGAAAATCATGGGGCGAGTCTACTTTTTGCATATGGATATATAACCTATTTACAGTTTACCTATAAAACGTTGAATTTTGTTTTAGCGGTTTTCAATGAAAACAAAATGAACATTCAGAGGAAAATTCCTGAGATAGGGTTTTGTGACACATGGTCACTGAGAAAATAAGCTGCTGTTGGGTCCTCCAAGGTGTTAGGTCCATCCCTGTTAATATATGAAGTTAATATATATTAAGAAATAAAATAAAAAGATAAGGAGGACAGTGACGCTACTGTTCAGTTCCCTGCATGAGCAAGGTGTATATAGCACCATCGTGAAGAGATCTCCTGCATCCAGAGAGGAGGGAAATACTTTATAAAACAGTATTGCTGCTAAGACTGCTGTAGTGTGCACCAATAATGTTTCCAGGAGGCAGTGGTGGCCAATGGCTGACACAAGACGTTTTGTAGATTATACAAACCGCACAGCTCTAATGTCACTAGGTGAAATCTTTCCTCGGTTGTTCATCTGTTGTGCATTTGTCAGTCATTTCCTGACAGAAGTCCACTGTCACTGTTTGGTTGATCTGTTCCATGCACTCCCCCCTCTCCATGTAGGTACCATGATCAGATCCCTCAGGAACGCTTCTTGCTATACAATTTTCTGTGATGTTATTAGGAAGTGAATGAGCTCCTAGCTGTACTGACCCTTGCTCATTGCAGCATGGCATGTTTTCACCTACATCCTGAGCTGTTACAAGGTTTTGTTCTCCTCGTGCTGGCAAGGAGTTGAAAGTGGCAGCTGTGGGTAGATCCAAGGGCTGTAGCACAGGACAATATCTGTGCAGGGCTTGTATCTGCTCAGGGCTTTGGATATCCCTACAAACTTCCTGGGAAAGACAAGAGAAATTGTCCAGTAATTCTCCCATGCATGCTTTCAGTTGGTTCCTTTCTGTCAGCAACTTCTCCTTTTCACATACCTGAAGGAATGACAGCAGACAATAACAATGTTGATTTTTATCTTACACGTCTAATTTAATCCTTACAGACATCTGCTACACTAAAAGGTTCCAAAAAACACTAACAGTCAGGATGCCTTTATCATATTTTATAAAGTAATAATTATTTGGGCAAATGTCTCATTTCTCCTTTACCCGACAATACTGTGAAACCAGTTGCACATGTAAACAGCACAGGAAAGTCAAAGTACTCCTCTAAAGGAGAAATAATATGAGCAAATTCAGGTTAAACAATACAGAGGGCATTCTTCCATTTAAATCAGCCTAAGTAATACTAAGTGCCCATTAAATATTGCTGGCCATGAGGAGACTTGTTCAACAAGTGAGTGAGGTCACTATGTGGACCAGAAGTTCTTAGTCTGTCATAACTCCACTGATTCACTTGAATTGTTGCCAAGTTATGTGGCACTGTCTTCTGCTAATGATGGATGTTAATAAATGTTAAGCAATAGCACATGTGCCACATAATAGGTTGCTCTATGACTTAGAAGTTTTTTGTGCATTTTATCTCAATACAAATAGTAATACTTCATACAATCATTCATGCTTACCATTTCTATCTGCGAGCCATAGTAATGTCTCTTTAATTTATAGTATCAAAGTAGTTAAGGACATGAAGTATCCCATTTTATCCACCATTTATGTTCTAATAAACAGACATTAAAGATCTAAATCTTAAAAAAGGATTCTGTCAGCTATTGTTGCGGTACAGTATATTACGATATATGGGATGTAGAATGTTGGCTACGATGTAGAATGTTGGCTACTGGCAGGAGAATAACTTGGCTGTGGATTCCTCATAAGGAATGGATATGAAATACTCACTAGTTTGTGTATTTCACATTCTAAGTTCTGAATGCAGTCTAGTTTCCTTTTGCGACAACGCTGGGCAGCAATTCTGTTTTTGCTTCGGCGACGCACGTCATGAATAAATTCCAGCTGCTCGGAGGAAAGCTTGTGCATCTTTATCATCATCTGGAAATCGTTGCGTGGAAGATCTGTGATTTGATCAATAGGGAAGGGCAGTTTGACCTATGGGGCAGAATAAAGTACAAGATAAAGAAACATGTTGTAATACACAATATTTACTCTTTTTTTAGTACAGATAGCAGCATAAATGTTGAGCTAAGGTCAGTGCTGGTTGTTGACCATAGGATTTTCTTACAAGACTTTGTTGCTTTCTTATTGGTGCAAGACAAAATACACGCATCCAGCATGGCACTATTTCTAATCAAGCAACACAAGGCATACTCCACTGAAGGCAGCAGTAGCCTAGGCCACTGCCATTATGTTCTGCTGAAGATAGGCTTAGGGTCAAAGGCAGGATAGTTAAGTTAACTAAAGGCTAAAGTTATTTAGTCATTGAGGTTTAACAAAAAAAGGTCAAGAAAAGAACAAGGTTATAAAAAAGCAAAAGGGACAAATCCAGATAAAAACAAAACCAAACAGGATCCCCCGAGGGTGAGGTCAGGGAACACAGAAGGACTGCTGAGCCCTCTTGGGGTAGTAAATTCAAGTACTTGGCCAGGGAAACCATTCTAATTCCCTAGCATAATTTCTGTCACTGTTATTTTCTTCACTTTTACAATCTAGTTTTACCTTCCCAGATGTTTGGCTGATTTTCTAATTTGCTGAAAGTATCTTATTGCTATAAGAAGAGGTGGATCCTAATGCCCTCAAATACTTTGATATTAAACTATCGAGGTGGCAGACCCTAGGGCTGCTGAGAGGTCCAGGAGGTAACATTTCCATAAATGTTTATAAAAAAAGAAATCATATTCCCAAAGGTTATACGTCCTTAAAATTATTTTGCTTGGGGGGGGGGTAGGGGCAATAACTTCTAGTTATGCAGCTGGTTACTCCCCCTGGTTACCTATTTAAGAATGCAAAAATACTTACTGATAAAAGATACTGAATAACAAAACTAGTGAAGTATAGCTGTTAAACTGCAAAATCCAGCTACCTATGAAACAGCAGGCATACAATCCTACCACTAGATAGCAGTACATACACATGATCCGACTTACATCAGTTACATCAAGATCAATTCTATTATTTAAATGAATACCAGCAAATGTGTCTCTCGATAAAAAAAAGCAGACTATCTTTCTTGGAATATTATCAAAGTGCCTGAGAGAGTTCCTGCAAATATTCCTATGATTCATACTGAAACACAAGTGCACACACAAAAAGACTACTTGGTAGCTAGCCAAACCTGCGAAGCGCTTATAAATAGCCTGCTGGGACAAAATTGTTTCTTTCCCCTTCACTCCAATCCATTTTTATTTTCAGACTTGGGAAGTGAAGCACAGCATGGCCTATTTACAAAGGGCTAGGCGCAAGACTGGGAAGGGCCACTTGCATTAAGCTACTGTCCCAAGCCCTTCTGGTGCTGCTTCTGCACTGAGCCAAATTCAAATGATAACCTTTTTGGCAGAGAATACATGGTTTGCAAATTTTTATCAGATGATATATTAGAGTCCTCTGGAAATATTAGCATTTAGCAATAAGACAAAGAATAACTGCATGCCGTTATATAGGAAAGGTTATATTTGCTGATCTGGTGTATTAGCTGCTAATGACCTTAGCCCCCATTCACACAACCAGTCCTCACTAAACTTTGCACCTTTCCTCATGCGGATGTTGTATCAGCTAACAGACACCCAAATAAAAACACTGGCTGAACATTAAACACGGCAGGTGACCTTAGGTATGATGATGTGGATATTTTCTTATTTACAAAGGTCACGCACATTTTTGGCAAGAACAGTTTAGTCATTTCCTTAAAGGAACACTCATAATGAAAATGTTTTTCTTCAAGGGCAGCTAGCATGACCTGACTGTCTAAGTCAATGTACAATCGATATAATAACAACTTCTTAATTTGGCATCAATGTGTATTTATTTTATATATCTTTGTTACATATTGGTGCCTTCACGACATCAGGAGGTACTTAAATATTTAAAAACAGACTGGCCCGTAGCTCCTTGATTCCTTCACATGGTAACCCCCTATTTCAATACACTGTATGGTAGACAGGGTAAATACAATATACCCTATACTAACTTTTCCTTTTATTTGAATGTCAATTCACCACTTAAAAATATATATACAGGTATAGCATCCCTTATCTGGAAAGTTCTGATTTACGGAAAGGCCATCTCCCATAGACTCTATTATAAGCAAATTTTTATAAATGATTTCCTTTTTCTGTGTAATAATAAAACAGAACCTTGTACTTGATCGTATCTAAGGTATAATTAATCCTTATTGGAGACAAAACAAGCCTATTAGGTTTATTTAATATTTAAATGATTTTTAGCAGACTTAAGTTATGGAGATCCAAACTGCAGAAAGATCCCTTATCCGGAAAACCCCAGGTCCCAAGCATTTTGGATAACAGGTCCCATACCTGTATATATATTTAATTCAAAACTATATTTTATTCGAAAAGATAATGCAAAAATTATCAAGAAATATACTAATTTAGTTAATGGGACACTAACAGCCAATCAAACCAACATATAAATGTTATAATAATTGCTATTTATAGTTACAATAAGTTGAACATACCTAAATGGAATAAGATGGCAAATGGTTGCTTTATACCATTCATATTATAATTATAAATGTGCTTTGCAGAAAGTGTGGGCCAAATGCTTTACTACAACCCAAATAATTAGTGCAGAAACATTTGTAATCCTTTATCTGCTCACTTATATTTTGGCACTGATGTTTTTATATGTGGGTGGTAAAGACAGTTACATTTCTGGCTGTCTGTGAACAGCCAGTAAATTATTCCAAAGCTGAATCCACAAACATATGAATGCTACAGCAGACAAACATTCATCCAGTGTTAGCATAATGTGAGATTCAGAGGACTGTATTAAATACTCAAATTATACTTACTGCTGAACTCAAAGCTGAACTCAAAGCTGTCCCCATCCCATGTAAACGCTATAAATTTGTATATGCACACTACCTCCCTACATGTGGAATTTTTACAGTCCTTGTAAGGGCAATAGTGCATGTTAAGTTTTGGTCCCATGGTTAAAGGAACAGTAACACCAAAAAATTAAAGTGTATAAAAGTAATTACTATATAATGTAATGCTGCCCTGTACTGGTACAACTGGTGTGTTTTCCTTAGAAAGACTACTATAGTTTATATAATAAAGCTTCTGTGTAGCCACGGGGGCAGCCATTTACAGGAGAAAAGGCACAGATAACAGATAAAACCCCATTATATTCTACAAAGCTTATCTGTTATCTGCTATGTGCCTGTGCCTTTTCTCCTTTTTTCCAGCTTCAATGGCTGCCCCCATGTTGACACAGCAGCTCATTTATATAAACTATAGTAGCGTTTCTGTTGCAAACTTACCAGTTGTACCAGCGCAGGGCAACTGTACATTATATTTTAATTACTTTATAACACTTTCATTTTTTGGTGTTACTGTTCCTTTAAATCCGTGACCGACTAATCTCTGAAAATTACTTGTCACAGTTTAATTCAAGAAAATGAGAAGGGAGGCAATTGCTGCAAGTTATATGTTTTACTTGCGGTGATCCTAATTTCATGCTAGGGCAAGCCATTTGCAGAAGATTTCTTGCCTGCAGTAGTGCAGATTTAACTGCAGGCAACAATTCTTACCATGTGCCGTTGCACAGAGAATGATTCAGTCCTATTCATCCTCCAGGTGAAGGTATGATAAGTACTGTACAGTATAACGAGATCCTACAGCACTCTTTGGGTTATTTGTGATCTCAGACATTATACAATACAAGTTTGAAGAAGTAGTCTTGGAGGGAAAGGGGACTTAATCATCGAACTAATGTGCCACTGTTTATCCACTAAGAGAAGTGGGTCTCTCTTTTCCTTCCACCAGTTTTCCATTTGTCTTTCTCTCTTTTCTTCTCAAACCATGGCCCTTGTTTCCTTGTTGCTCTAACTGTTTGGGTTAAAGTCCTATAGTACCTGGAAATAAAAAGCTAGCTGCACAAAAAATCTTATGAATCCTTAGCAACAGTAATCCTATTAGAAGAAACAAAAGCTTATCTCTTTCTTTTCTGACTCAGCATGTCCTGCATAATTCAGTCCTGATATCCCACCTTATTCACTGCAAGAAGCATTCTCCAACCCTGGATTCAAAATTTCTCTCTCAGAATCCTGGCTCTCACCAGATGCAGCTACAACAGGGGGCTCTAGTGTATAGTGTAAGTGCACACTTTTGTAGAGCTCTACATCGGCAAGCACGAGGCAGCTCTTTCCATGCAGCTTGCCATATTGTGCCCCTCTGTGGCCAGTGCTGGTACATCTAAATGACATGCAAGGTAGAGGAAGAGCAGGGGGCAAGAGAAATGATGTTTATGTGTCTTTTCCCACTCCTCATAAATATAGTGTTGCCAAAGGAAGCAGGACTGTATTCATGGGGGAACACAGGTCTCGGTTCTCCATTTGGGAATGCAGAGACCTGTGCCATTTTATAATAGTGCAGGTTAGGAAGAAAACTGTAGAAAACAATGGTTTCATATTTGCACTGCACTAAGTAATTGCTCTAATATGTTATTTTTTTTATTTACTTCAAGTCAGTAAATTCAAATTAGAGCCATATGCGAGTCAAAATATTCCTATTTTACCATTGGTTCAGATAGGTACAGATTCATTTTTTTCACTGCTTATATCAATCTTAGAATTCCTAGTCACATTAAACAGATCCACAAATAGAGAACAATATATATAGAATAATGCCTTTTACTATTTTCTGTAATTTTCTAGAAATATACATGTTAATTTAATATCCAGGACAATTTGTGCTGTTAGCTTGGAATTAACTGAAAAACAGAGACACACAAATTAGCCTTTGTCTCTACAAACAAGAGCTAAATGAAGGGAAATAGAACAGTGGGAAAGGTCTGACAATAATGGCACTGTTTGAATACATTTTTCTGTTGCTTACCTCGTGCCCTCTGTCCTGTACAGGACACGACTCGCTGTCTGCTTCTGAAAAAGATCCAGACTCATCACTTGAATTAGTTCCATATGACTGCTCACATTTTATCTGAGGCCTAACTTGGTTATAGTCTGCCATTGAACAAACTTCTTGATGGTCATTGGTTGGAAATCTTGGACCCTGGGAACAGGGAGATGATGAAAATTCACAGAGAGGAAGGCTACAAGGTGAACCACCACTGCCATCTTCTGCATATGAATATGATGAGCACGAGCTAGATGTCCTGGTTCTGGTTTCCAATGGTGGTGAACGGGGGCAAACTTTAATTGGCACAGGGCAACTAGGGTTAGGCCGCAGCCTTCCCGGCAAGGGATCTGCTACCAGTCCACTGTGGGAAAAGGCATGTGAGCTAGGGAGAGATTGGCTACCTCCTGCCCACAAACCCTTTGGCACATGCTCAGAAAACTCTTTGTCTAAGCAGCTCACACCAGAGTATGATTGCACCGGAGTGCTTATTTGGTCACAAGCACTTGAAGAGAATATGACACTCCTCCTGTCTAGTTCCACCTCATGTTTAGAGGCCAGTTCTGAACCAGACCCCCTGAGAGGGGATGCTATTAAGAAATTAGCGGAATCCTTATGAGGTTCAAAATTCCCAATAAAAGAGTTGTATTCAGTTTTATGGTCACCCTGAGTTGCCCTCTTTTCTACAGGGCATGCAGGACTTCTAGCAAAATGCTGTTGGGAAGCAGCAGGGAAATCAATTATCTCTGCCCCTTTTGTTCTGCTAAAAAAAGTTCTTAAACAGGAAGGTGATGATACACTTTTGGGGTTATCAATACAAACAGGGCTGGGCTGTTTCCTGACCATCTCAACATCCCCATCTTTGTCTCCGATGTCGGTTTCATCACCGGACAAGCAAAGAGTTATACTCTCTTCTTCATTGTCATCATCACGAGGCTCACTTTTGATCTGGTTTAAGGGGAATCCTGGTTTTAGACCAGTTTCTGAATTCTGTTCACTAAATGTGCTTGTTAAACCTGAGGTACTGTGGGATGCATTGTCGACATTCTTAGTACAAGCAAGCTGGTATTTCTTGTATTTTGGATAGCGGATTACTGGATCCTTGTCTAAACTCTCTTTGTCCTTTTGCATATCACAATTAGGCAAAATAATATCATTTCTGTCTACCACCCTTCCTCCTGCATTAAAATTAAAAGACTCCTGATGCATTCTTTCCTTAGGGCAGGATATTTTTGAGGTTTCAGATTCCATTGTTTCCTCTTCACAATCAAATGTATCAATATGCATAGGCTGGCGTGAGGTGTCTTTCTTGCACAGAAACAATCCATCCTCATTGTTTAGTAGCTGCGTCTGAAGAAAGCGGAAGCAGGAGTCTTCCAGGTTGTGCATACGTAAAAATTCAGCACAGTGGATGACCTCTTGAATATTTTCTTTGCTCAGTAACAGCTTAGCAGTGTAGGCAAACTGCAACAATGGACCAAATCCTCTAGCGGTGACCTGTAAAATAAAAACAGGGAAATTACTAGTGTTCCAATCAGCACAGCAATTGTCCTGAAGCCTTCAAGTGTAGTTAGGTAAGCTGACAGCTACACTATCCATATACAAACACAGTAATGTATCAGTTAATCTCTTATTGGGTCAGCAGTGATTCTGCTGTTAATATGTAATGCTGCTTGTGTCTACACATCATGCCTAAGTGAGGACATAAAAAGTATGGCTCTGATTGCATGAACTTTAACAATCTGGTTCAATGATAAAATTAAAAGTAAAATAAAAATGAATTAAAAATAAAAGTAAAAATAACAGTTTGTAGAATTAGAAGATACATGATGACAATAAAAGTCTACCATTGTCATCCCCTTGATTGGGGGACATTGGATCACCAGATTTCCACCACCCTGAACGGGTGAAGCCAAATAAGCTAATGAAGTTACGGTGACTGATTTATTACCCATAACAAAGCCTAAGGGTGGTGAAAGAGAAGGTGGAGAAAGGTTTGGTATCTCAATTAACATTTTCTTTTTAATTAGCAGGTAGAAGAATCCACTTTTAAAAATGTCATATTTAACCCTCTCTGTTGCTCTGCATAAAAAAGGTAAGAATTATTGGATATGAGGGATTTACGGCCTCCTACCAAGCACACTGGAAAGACAAATTCAAGAATACAATAGTGCTTGAAGACAATGTTGCTTTTAGGAGTAGACGTGATTGTCTCCAGTGGTGCAGGAGACCTACTATACAATTTTAGATTGTAAGCTCTATGGGACAGAGACCTTTATTACTGTGTCTCTAACCACATTTCTGTATATTTAAAAGCTGTGGCTTTTTTTCCTAATTACTCCTCTGCAATTGCACCATACATTGGCAGATCTACTGCATTGGCAGATAAAAATATCAAACCTGCCTAGTTGATGATCTTGAGAGATATTTCTGGTACAAAGTACGTACACGTACCGAAAATGGTACAAAACCTGTAGCCAACAGATACTTACTTTTTTCCTGCATAGTTTTCAAAAAAGGAAGTGTTTTGGGACTTCATTATAGATAGAATAGAAGCAGAAAAGCAAAGTTACAAAATTTGGAATGATATTGTGTCACTTTCCAGGATTACTAGTAACTTGAATTGCTTGTTGGATGATGTATTTCTCTAGGCATTACCATCCCATAACCCCACAAGGTATCCCCAGAGAGGTGGCACAGTTCTAATCTGGACCCAGTCCCTCCCACTTCCCTTGGGAGATCACCTCAGGGTGAAAAAAACAAACAGGTGTGAGCTACAGTGCTTTTGTGCAAAAAAAATCCAGAACTTGACAAGAAAGGATAAATCATTCAGTACTGGCCAGGGTAAACATTTTTGACTGCTTATTTTCTGGTGTCACCTTTAATGTAGTCAGCACTGCAGGCTGTGGAAGGGACAGGAGGAAGGCATAGAACGGGGACTCAGTGCTGAAGTCTGACTAGGAGAGATACTTATACTGGATCAAAACTGGACAAAAAGTGGCAACCTACCTGTGCCTACCTGTTCTGCCACAAAGCAATATGCTACACGTACTGTTTCTATTCACTACCCGGTAAAAACAAATGCGCACCTGATACTAGCATGCCCAATTATGGTGGAATTCTAGCAATGAATAGTGTATTGTGGCTAAACACATGCCAGTTTTTGCCACTTTGCCCAGCATAGTAAATTAGCCCTACTGTATTTTAATAAATGTAATAATCAGATCATTTGCTTTTAAATGTGAGCAAGGTGTAAAAAGTAATGGCTTTAAGTCCATAAAGAGCATAGTTAACCCTATTAGTTTTAACCCTAATTAATGCAAGCTTGGGTGGCAAAATTAATGAAGACATAAACTGTTATATGCTTTGTATTATTTAAATAAATAAATTACATTTGTGAATCCCATTTCCTATTTTTTCAGTATAGCTGCTCCTTTAAATAACCCATGGGTTAATCGCTCCAGGGAAGGGATTTTCCTGTTACACCACAAATTAACCATAAACAAACTCATAAGGATTCAGAACATTCCGTAGTGGAGCTAATTCATCAGGCGGCTTGCACTGAGAATCATTGACATGAACAAAAACAGCATTCATTCCAGTTCAGGCATTCAGTTCTCTATACTTTCTATTCACTGCAGAGTCACTGCAGTTTCTCATTCAGATCTCTCCTTATGTTCAGTATATGGAAGCAATCAGATTTAATATAATGATATTAGAAGTATTCAGAATTATTAAGAGACAGTGTGTTATGTTTATAGCTGAGAAAGTTTTTGATGGAATATAGTCCCATTTGTATTGGTTTAATATACAGATCACTATGAATTTTGTCCACAATATGTTCTTCAACTTGCCTGAAAGCAAAACAGTAAGCACTGCACCATTACTCCCAGACATTCCTATCCACACACTGCTGAGTCACTGGAGCCTAAGGAAAACTCATTGCTCTGAACAGTAAGAGCATGGCAACTGCTCATGCAAATATATAATAAATATGCTCAAACCTGTGCCCATTACTGAACATGTACAGAGAAAAAATAAAGTGTATGTACAAATGACTTTCCTGATGTCTTGGTTAAGATTTCATGGGGGACCTTGGACTGGTAGAATATGAAAATAGTATTTTTAGCATGGTACTATTAAAAATATATAATAATAATAATCATCATAATATTAACTATAACATTCAGTGTTCCTGAAGGTTAGGGACAACAATAAAGATTGTTTTTTGAGTGAATTTGAAAAAACAGAATTCCTAGTCAAATTGAATTGCTTATAATCCTACAAGAAACCCGAGGGCTCACTTACATCTGCTAGCGCAGTGAGCAAAGTGAAATTTCGAGCGCACTCACCATGGTTTTTCCCACAATTGTGTCCCATTCATTACAATTAATGCAACTGTTTGCACATTTCCTTGCAAATTAGATGCTGATGGTGTTTGGCATGCAAGTTATGACGGCATCCTATTCTTTAGGTGCTAGTGTGCTGCGCCTATTGATGCTACCGCCTAGTCAGGAGGTGGTGGTAGCTTCACGGTTCTTCTGTGTCCATTGGCACAGAAGTGCTCAAACCAGAAAGTAGAAAGGACTTAGTGGCACCAAACACATTTATACAGAAATTCAAGGAGTGGAAAGTGGTTTTATATGCAACTGACTGGGAATACTGTGTGGAATGCAACTGAACTTGCAGACGAGAGACCTCTGATATCTGAAAAATCTGCCCCACTGTATATAAAATGGCACTATATACAGCAGCAGAATATTTAATGCAAAAACCGGCTCAAATGTTGCCAATGACATGTTCCCAGTTAAGCAAAAGTAAAGGGATAAGAACATAAATTATGAGCAGACTTCTGCTAGGTAAATGCAAAGGAACAAGAAGTGACAGGACTACAAACACAAGCAGGTCCAGTTGAGCTTAAATATGAACTGTAGACATGCTGCCTGCAAAATTCTTAAGTTGTTTTAAGATGCAGAATTTTCATAGAGTATTGAGTTTGAAAATTAATAAAAAATCAACCCAAAGAATAGGGTGAAATGAATTTTTATTAGTGGTGGCTTGGAGAATAACTTTAGGATGTAAGGAAGCAAGAATGCACAGATCTACTATTACTATGAGCTGGATTGAATGCAATGAAAATCACACCTGCCAACTATGTTTCATTTACTTCATGAAACGCAAATGTTGTCTGTGGGGAAATCCAGACATACACTATGATGTAAATGTTGAAACTGGCCATAAAATAGTCAAAAAACACTAAAAATTAACACAGCTAGCATATTACAGTAATGATCATAAAGGAATAGTCTCATGATGTTTTATAAAGGATTTTTGGGAATAAAATTCTGAAGCTGTCCCTCTGGAGCACATTTCATATAATAAACAGTTAGGCACCCCCACAACTGGAACCAAAGTGGCCCCCTGCTCCGTTCAATGGTTACAACCACCCACCCCCATCCCTCATGTGCATCAGTGCCTAAGGCATAAATGTGCATAGCCAGTCCACCCTTTACCACCTAAAACCCCAGTCTTGTTGGAGACTATTACAATATATTTGCTGATGATTTTTATTGACTTTATTAGTAATAACCTGGCAGCAACCATAGTAAAACTTGGCACACATATTCCATTATGTATTAAAGGATGCATCCAGTTCAGCTCTAATCACCTTTACTGGTGATTACTGGCTATAGTATTGTTTGCTATGGGCAGACTTTGCGCCTTTTATTCCATAGGGAGCATAGTGTTTTCTCTGCCAGTGGAAATACACTTCTTAGTGTCTGTGCTGCATTCTATTGAATTGAATTGGAGTATTACCACTGCCACCCGTAGTGATAGGTAGGTTTTGGCTTAAAAACTATGTTTAATTATCCTTAGAGGGTTTTCTGCATGAAAAACCCCAGCATGTTGCCTATTCAAATAAATAAAGGCAGCAAGGGGTGATTCTGTGGCTTTAGCAAGGTAAAATGTACCTCTTTGGCCATAAACATTTGTTTTTTTTTGTTTCTGTTGTAGCCATTGTATATTCATTCTTACTCACCCAGCTGCCTGGTAATGTATGTCTCTTTAATTTAATTGTCTTTGGGGTATAAATTCACAAGGACTTGGTATTTAATCTATTTTTTTATTCCAAGAAATAAATCTGTTCTATCTCTACTTCATAATATGTCAAACCGCTTGCATTATTTCCAATACTTTCCTTAGTGCTAAAGTGTACTGTTGCTTATTATTCTGTATGCTAGATAAAAACCTAACCCAGTTTCAGATTTGTTATGCACAGGGGCTATTAAAGGGCTACTGGTGCCTCAGGAAATACTTTGAAACCTACTCCACATGCAAGCTACTCATCATTAAAATTCAAAAACTAAAATTCAGCATTCGCTTCCCATTGTTCTTTCACCTCGTGATAACGGCCCCAAAGGAGTTCTGCATTCAGGAGACAGAGCTGCCAAAAGAATAATGTTCTGACAATGTTGCACATCTTTCTAAATAAAGCTTAAATAAATCTAATATTTTTTCATTTATAGAACTATTATTTATATGTGGCACTATGCACAGGATGTTTCAGGAACAATCAGAAGCTAAGCTCACAATCAGAGTTTGGTATGTGAGGCACAGGGAGATTAAGTGACTTGCCCAAGGACACAAAGACATTGATGAAGGAATCAAACCTAGAATAATATCAGAATGTAGTGACTTAACCAATGAACCATCTATTCTTTTAATGAATGCTATGGGCATTGCAAGTATTCTGTCTCCAACATTTATAACAGACACTGGTTTAACAAAGCCTACCAGCATTTATTGAACAACTGGCTTTTTCTTACATACACAAGCAATATACACGGACACACACATTTATTATATATATATATATTTTTTTTTTGTTAGTGGCGTGCACCATTATGATCGCTCTCTCTCTCTCATATATATTATATATATATATATATATATATATATATATATATATAAACAATCATGGCAGAAAAGAAGCAGTCACATCAAAAAAGGCCGCGCACATCAAAAAAGCCAAATGGTAGCTGCATTTTGTGAATTTTTCAGCAAAGTGAAATGGGGCAGATTTGCTCATCACTACACTTGAATTTTCCCTGCATCCAATATATAATCAGATCACTGTCACAGTTAAATAAGAAATATGATTGTCCTGTTCTGTGTTACATCTGACAGTGATGTTGTAAATGCACGTGGAGAAACAAGGATTCCAACAATTTAACTGAATCTTGCCCAAAGGCATTTGTTGCATCAGTCCCTGTTCGTTTTTTCATGCATGCGAGGTGAATGAGTAACAAAAAAAAAAAAAAGAACCCCCACATAGTGTAAATGGACTATGCTCATGGTGCTTAGATAAAGCTAACTTCTGACATTCAGGTACCATTATGGTACTTTGGCCATAATCCATTCATAAGGGTTCAAAGACAGTAGTGTTAGTTAGAAACAGAACCCCAGCTTGTGTTTAGTAGTTTGTGTGAATGGATCACTTGATTCAGCTGGAAGTGGTTTATTTGCCTTATTAGTTATTAAAACATAAGTGTTTGGAGAGATGTAATTTACTAGACACAGTCTAATCTTCCCCATGGTATCAAATATTTGTCTGGTATGGCAACAAAATATACCTTCTATGTACCAAGTTCCTGATGCAGTTTTAACTTTGAAAGTAAACACCCAGGCTGATTATCTCACAGCTTTCTAAGTATGACATATATACTGTATATACATCAGGGGGCAGGATTGCAAGCCCTATTTCAAGGCTATGTTTCATGCATTTGACTGCCCATGCTCTCTTGTGTATGAAATAATTACATTTATGTGTCTGATGTAGCTGCCCAGTCCTTGGTTTACCAGTGTTCATCAATCACACAGTCCAATTATTTATATTTTCTTCATGTTATTTTGGTTAGAAAATTTTACATGCAGTGTTCCCACAGACTACCATAAACTAACCTGCATACACTTTTATTTTTAATGATGTTTTTAATTGGTTTTCAAAATAAGTTACAGAATTTGCGGACAAGGTTATCATCCGTTAGACAAAAAGTTGTAGAGATACAAACATAGGAAACTAAGAGGAAATTTCAATTTAAAATAGATGAACAGGATATTCTTCCATTGAGTTCACTGTAGATAGGATGCCAATCACTTATTGATGCAGTAACTCCTTCTTCTGCTTCCAGTCCCAAGGGATATATTCTGAATATATTGATTTATTTCCAAAAGTAGTGAGTTTAATTTTAATGTTTCCACTTCATACCTTTTTTGTGTTTTGAAAATTATAGACTGTCATATACTTAGTTGCCTGTGGGAGGGTATTTATGCGAGTGAACCACGTGGCAAAGTTTTTTTTAAGTGTCGTTCCCTATGGTCATGGTTTCCAGCTATGTGAAAGATATGATGTAACTTCTGTTTTGTGAGTGTGATGTTGCATACACTATTTTATATACTAAACACTTCCATTTCTTATGATGTTTCTAATGATGAAACTTACATTTTACATATTATTGGATGCAAAATATCCTGAAAGGATCATCTCAGCTTTGCTCATGGGAAAATAATATCATGCTATTAACTATAAGCAATTTGTAATTTAGCATCCGTGCCAGGCTAGAAGCTTCTGAACACTGTACACTGAAATCTGAAGGCTGGAGAAAAATTCCTTATGCCAACTTGACTTTTCTACGAAATGCTCATCTTATTGTCTGTGGCATGCACAAGTTTTCTAATAAGTTATGCCCTGTCAGGCCTATAAACAACAGTGAGGTAATACCCTAGTCATGTTCCTAGCCCAGAATTTCAATTACCTCTGCTGTGTCTATTTTCAGCACTCTCATTGCTTGGCATACTGAACATACATGGAGGAATGAAGCACAGCATGCCAAACGTTTGGAATTAATTTAGCTTCTGTCAACAGCTTACGCTTGTGCAAAATGCAGGCTTCCAATGCCCTGGCAGAAGAGGACATATACGGTAACATAGACATAGCCCAGAGACTTCAATTACAAACTCACACAGCTCGGCCAGACACCTGCTTTATGCCTGTCGAGTTGCCGATTGTGAATGATGTCTGACAAGGCTCTAGTATACTGGAGTGGCACAGGACACCTTCCAGACTGAGGGCACCAACTATTGCAACATGCAATGTGAAGAATGCAGAAATAAGAATAGCTACTCTCCTTTTGTGGATTCATAGTAAAAAATATGAATAAGCATGTTATTATACATCTTAACATCCATGCTATATTTCTTATGCATTTGATGGGAATGCTGCATTTTGTAGAAATGTATAAAATATAGAATGGTATAACTTGCACAGATGTTATTGCAGTATAGACTGATGCAACTGAAATATATGTTGCTCCATCACCGCTATAGGCACGAAATGCGCTCAGCAATATGATATAAATTCATGTGCAATAGAATCACCCTGTAATCTATGGAAGTTACTTATGATCATGATTGATGCCTTGGTGTTCACCTTCCTGAATCAGAAGGTTATACACATAAAACAGGATTTACAAGTGGTGTCCATCTTTGCAGCATGTATTAGTGTCTGCAGTAAAATAAAAGCACTTGCATGTATCATCTGCTCTGCCTTGAATATATTTGTCACAATTTATGAGATGCTTAACAGCGTCTGCTGGAGGCCAATATAGAAGTGGGAAATCATTCAACATATGATTTCTTAAGCAAGCATTTGCCTTTCTCCTTCATCAGTTTTGTAGCACAGTCATTTTATCAAAAAAAGCTAATGTCTGAAAGTTAATGAATTTTACTTATATGGATAGAAATAAGTAAAACAAACAACAAACTTTTCATTTATATATATATATATATATATATATATATATATATATATATATATATATATATATTTATATACAGGCATGACTTTTAAGGCCTGGTGTATAATATTTACATTTTTTTTTTGCTTCAATTTTTCTTTTCTAAAGTGAAAAAAAAAAAAAAAGTGTCTGCTTGTAGGTCTTATGTTTGCTCACTAGAGGGCATGTGTACTCACACTCAGCATGTATAGTATTGTATGAATCAACTCTAGATTATCGTTCTTCATGCCAAAGATTCCAGTTCTTATCCAGGGGTCAAACAGTATACGTCAAAATGCGTACCTAGGGAACATACGTTTTCATTGTTCTGATCTACTGACAGGGCATTATCGGGCAGGGAGAGGATTCTGCAACCTTTAAACTCTGATATCCTCAATTATAATAAATGTGTTTCAACAATAACCTTATAAAGGGCTGTAAATGATATCCTGATAATCTCCTGGTGCTGGTATCAGTTTTTGCTTATTGTAAACTCTGGATTGAATGGAACAATAAAACCTTGTGCGTTTTGTAATTGTTAAATTAATTTCTGTGTTTTTACAACAACACAGCCACGATTTCCTGATAGAAAATGATCTATTAAGCAAATACAAGAGGCTTTTCCCTTATCAGGCGGTAAGGCTGCATAATTGGTGAGAACTGCATGTCCTGACTTATTCAAACTTATTATTTTAGAAATATATGTAGATCAGATCAGCCCAAATGCTTACTTTTCTTTAATACTATGATGACTTACGAGAAATGACACATTTTATAGTCCTAATTTAGTGATTTGGAAACTAAGAATGTTAATCTTATGTATTTTAAATACTTGGGTGTCTGTTGAAATGAGTATGCAGTTTTTTGGTTAATCATAGTCAAAGCAATATAGCCATTAAACTCCACTTAATTTCTGTAATCTAAATATACATACGGTACACTGAAGGTCATAATGTTTGCTGATGGAGAGAAAAGCAAAATGAAGGTCAGTACTCTTCTGTAGGTTACCCTGGGAATTGTACTCTGCAGACTTTCTTTCTTTACCCCATATGTGATAAAGACACAAAGTTTGCCCACATGCAGTAACTCAAATCAACAAGTAAGATATTTACTTTTAAATAGGTGACCATTTAATGTTACCTGCTGATTGGCTGCTATGGGTGACAACACCTTTAGAAAACTTGGCACCTTTTATTATGTGTTCATTATGTAGCTGTTAAAGTAGAGGAATAAGCAACATCAAGTTGTTTTGAATAAAGACCAGATGTTTAAAGGACATGTTAACCCTCCACAAAAAAATTAATTATTGAACAGCCTCTTTAAAATCTTTAAATACCTGCCACTCCTGTTGTTCAAAGGTTAATAGTAAGGCTGCAGTATCCCCTCAATTATGTGGGATTCCTATTTCTCCTTTAACTCACTCCGCCCCCTCCCATAGGAATTGACTTTGGCTCTTAGCTAACTGAGCATGCTCAGTTCTCAACTCATGTTACCAACGCACCCTCCAGTCTGGCAGTCAGAGAGACTGCATTGCTGGTTTCCATAGTAACTCTACTCTAGCAGTTAACTCTTCTGGAAAAACATGCTTTTTCTCATAACCTCTTGTCCTGAGATCAGATTAACCATTACAGGAGACAACCCAAACAGGACTTTTTATCAAAGTAAGTTCTGCCTGTGTAAGATCCCACACTTTTCCCCCTCGGGCTAAATGACTGGATCATGAGGTACACCAGGTAGGGCAGACACTGAAAACCCTTAAGCAATAGCTAAATAAACTGACATTGTCAGTTTTGCCTTATAAAAATATGGCCAATCCTCTTAAATAGAACACAAGTCCCTGTGTGTAGCTGTAATGATTAGTCCACAGGACAGGTGGTGCTCTATTTGGTACTTCAGTCGCTCATGAAAGGTTTGTACATATACATCTTAATATAACTATATGGCCTTTACACTAGTTTACCCCATGCAATTTTTCCAAAGTATACTGAGATTTTAACAAATGCTAAAGCACTTGAAGAAAGGATTTGCCCCAAAAAGTTTGCTAAGGGCCATTTGGTTATACCAGTTTCTGTAAAAGGTTGAAGACCACAATCAATTTGTATCATAAAGTAGGTTTTCTGCTCAAGTATAATAGAAGCCACTTGAAAATATAGGTGTTACTGATATTAACACACTAATCATTTAAGTGGTTGGCTTTCACAGTGGCGTATCTTTCCAGCTGACTTTCCTTAAATTTTGCAAGTTATATTCAAGCCATATATCTTATACACTTCTATGCTAGTAACATGTCTGCACATTTTTTACGCCCTTTTTTATATCTTCCAGCATGGGGAGTATCTGTTTAGCTGAACATTTTATAAGGTCAGTATTCATGAAAATAGGGAGGACTTGGTTTGAATATCTAACCCATTATTTTTAGAGGAAACTCAACATCTGGAATGCACGCATGCTAAATCTGCCATAGGTTCTTTGTGTGTAGCCATAAAGGACCCAATTATGGACCTTTAGAAAAGTGACTGAACAGGCAGTGAGTGATATAAACATTAAGCTAGCATGCTGCTAATAAGGCTGCTCATTGTACATCACATTATACAAACAAACCATTTTAGGATCCATTTCATATACTTAATAATCTATTCCTCTCTATATTATTTTATGATTTGTGTTATTTTAACCTAAAGTTCAAACCTGAGCAGTTGTTAGACTAAGAATAAACCAGGGAAGACAAGGAGCTGCTGAATAACACGATAGGGGAGACAGTTTGACATCTGGACCTTTGCTTTTTCCATGCCTACAATATACAGCACATATGATATGCCAATTTGGCATGATCATTAAGGCTCAATAACTAATATTTTCAGAGTTTGGTCACATAGTAGAAACCAGTCCTCTTTCCAGGTTAATATAAAGTATGTGGATATGATAGGGACCTAAGGCTGAAGGCTGTAAGCTGCACTGCACTGGCACTGATGATAATCTTTGTAAAGTGCTGCAGAATATTAACACCCAGAGAGAAATATCACTGATGATATTTCTCATAGCAATCAATCAACAATTAGGTTTGAACAGTCATTTTGACTGTCATTGACATTTGAAAACAAAAGCAAAGGTCTGATTGGTTGCTATGGACAACATCACTGGTGATATTTATATCCAATCTTATTAAACATGCCCATGTCAGCACTATAAATAAAGGCTAATAATAATAATAGTTTTCCATGCTAGAATCACTGAAACAGCTATATGTAATGAAGCCAGACCAGACTTTGTCCTACACTGAAATCTAACCTATATGAATTATATTGGCTGGTAGATTCATATTGCACTATGTATAGGGACCATTGTGAAAATGAGTATATCCTCTTTAGCCTTTTTGTACCTCTCTGTCCCCAATTTTTGTGAAGTAACTGCCAGATGAGGATCAGGTTTAGGTCAGGGAAATGGCTGTATGCTGTGAGTGCCCATGTTCATTGTAAACCCTCTCTAAGCAAGATAGTAAATATTTACCTATCAATCAATATAACCCTTAAGGTGCATGAGGGAAAAATAATTTTGCTACAGAATGCTGCCATACATCTGCTTGTAAGGACTTCAAAGTTAATAGCAAAACTTGTCAGTATCTGTTGGTAAAGGCAGGAATATTGGTGAAACAATACAACTGCATGCCGTGACAATAAAAGTTTAGTAAATGTTCAATAAAATTTTTCTGAATAACTACATCAAATTTCATGATTCCCATAAAACCACAAGTGGCTTCATGAGCCTGTAATTAGGAAGATACTTCCACTGAAGGATGACACTGTAAATAAAAGGCAAATACAAGAGAAATGTAAAGACGTTTAATGTATTCTAGTTCTTGTAGTGAAACTCTAAACCAAAAAGTAAAAAATCATATATTATATAGTACAGCAGGAGGTTATGTGCAACAGTATCATGTACAGTTAGTATAATTCAGACAATGAGTCAACAGAACCAGTGCTGACAATGAGCAGAGAAGCACAAGAAGCACTGCAGGCTTTGTCTCAATCATTTTTCAGATTGGATTTCTCCCCAGGAGAAAAGGAGTCAGGCACGTTAGGAGCTGCTGGCAAGTAAGTTGCTAAGCTACTTGTCGTCCCCCTTGTTGTCACTGTCACCTTCAAGGTTGTTTACTGCCAGTAAGCACTGCCAGGAGATTGAAGTACTGAAGAAGGCTCTTCATGCTAGCAACCAGAGAAGAAGCTATTTATTTTTTCAATTGAAATACTAATTTTCCCCCCTACGGCCACTAGAAATGGTTTGTCTTTTATCCTGTATGGAATGTGCAATTTCCAAAGTCAGGGACTAATGGGTAGGAAAAATTACAATCTTGAAATCTGAATTCTTATAGTCTACAAAGACATGTCAATTTAAACAATTACCAGATCCTTTAAAAAAATGGAAACCTGCAATCTACTGTCCTTACACATTTTATAAATCCTCTCATCCATGTTCTGTTATAGAAAAAATGGCAATGTTTAAAAAATATATATAGCGTGCTGCCTGATAGCCAACATGGAAGCTCAATCGATCAATGTGATAAGCAACAGCTCTAACACAGGAGCATCAGATAATCAATTTTGTTTCTTGTACATTGCCTGCTATATACTGGCTTTGGAAATAGAAGGCTACATTTTCTGAATCTGGATTTATCAAATGTAAGTTAGATGGGAACATCCATCATCAAGAATTACACGTGGCATGTCTTCTTTATAATTCATCATACAGCTATAACCCATCAGCAAGGGCAATACTGACAAAAGTAGCATAGCTCAACCCCAACAGTTCAAAACATTCCCTTTAAATTGCTTCTAAATTGGGGAACACCACCTCTTTTTTCCATTTAAAAAAACAATATGTTGTAGAGCTTGTCTCTTTTATTCCTTTTATGCTGCAAGGTATATGATGTTCACTGCTTGTACCAGTGTATGTGATTTGATTACAATAAAAATTACCTGAAAAAAAAAAAAAAAAAGGAGCCTCCATTTATTTGTATTAGTGCTAGCAAGTTTTGCAGTGCTTTATATTCATTATAACAAACAGGGGTCTTACAATAATTTAACAAACAAAGGTTACATAATAATAATAATGGTATAACAGTGGTTATTTTCACAAGAGCTTACCCTTAGATTAATCAAATCTTATGTGAACACATATTATATATATATATATAAACAGGTATGGGACCTGTTATCCAGAATGCTCTGGACCTGGGGTTTTCCGGATAAGGGATCTTTCCGTAATTTGTATCTCCATAACTTTAGTCTGCTAAAAATCATTTAAATATTAAATAAACCCAATAGGCTTGTTTTGCCTCCAATAAGGACTAATTATATCTTAGTTTGGATCAAGTACAAGGTGCTGTTTTATTATTACAGAGAAAAAGGAAATCATTTTTAAAAATTAAAATTATTTGCTTATAATGGAGTCTATGGGAGATGACCTTTCTGTAATTTGGAACTTTCTGGATAACGGGTTTCCGGATAAGGGGTCCCATACCATATATATATATATATATATATATATATATATATATATATATATACATATATACACACTTCAGAATTCATTCTCATACTTGCCCACTGAAATTGCTATTAGTACTATGTACTAATGCGCCAGATAAGGTGCAAAGTGAAACAGACACAAGCTGCCATGTTTTTTGAACATAGCACCTCTCCCCACCCTGAGGGGCATATTTATTAGAGTGTGTAAACCAACATCACTGGTGATGTTGCCAAAAGCAACCAATGAGAGATTAAATTTGATCAGTCACCTACCAGTTATAAAACAAAAGCAAAGATCTGATTGACTGCTATGGGCAACATGACCAGTGATGTTGGCTTACACAATATCTATAAATATGCCGGTGTCAATAGATGCAGGCTTCAAATTAGAGATCAAATGAAGCTTAATCCTGAGAGGCAGGCTTGGGCCATCATGTAGGCATTCCCTATCCTGTCCCTAATTTGCATGTCAACAAAGCAGAGCCCTGTACTTAAAGGGGTTGTTCACCTTTGAGTTTACTTTTAGTAGAACACAGGTAACGTATTCCAGTCCCACTATAGAAACTGTATATCCCAACTTGCCAAAATGGATGCTAATTTTGTACTGATACCGGTGCCTTGTGCGCAAGTTGCTGCCGATGCTATGGCATCTGGATTGTTCTGTAAACCTTAAAGAAAAACACTGCATTATGGGTGAAAAAATAGATTTAAGTCTAAAAAACAGCAATATATTTATAAATAAGTCTGTATGTGATGTAGTTTACAACACTCCATGTCCCTTGCTGCTGGTATATTTAATATGAATGTCTGCCCCACTGCCTTACACTGCCCTCTTTCTCTCACTCACTCTGACTCCGCAGGGAGGAGATTTCAGCTCATTTCATGTACAAATGAATGTACGCTTGATTATTTTTTGGGAAAAAAAATGTTTTATATTTTACTGTGTTTATTTGTGAAAAGTCACCCACATAGGTAAAAATTCATATACATATATTTTCCCTTTGCAAATACATTTATGGGTTTATGTTATTTCTAAATTCATTTGCAGGTTTCATATGGGAAGGCTGTTTGTTGCCATACATAAAAATAAAGAGAGCAGATGAAAAAAGGAAAAATCCGTTCATTTGAAATCAATGTAGCATACTGAAATGCTCCCCTACAAATAGGATTATTTAATTTAAACCTTACATCTGTCAAGCTCTGTTACTTCAAATGGGGCCTGTCATTTCTGGACTTTGTTATAAATCAAGCTTATATTACAATTTATGTTCAGTGAAGTCATCACCTCGATAGCAGAATTAGAAAAAAAATTACACAGCAGTTAGTAATTGAGCAAAGTCATTGTGCCGCTCTGCGATTCAAAGTCATCTCGCTAAATGAGGACTCAAGCTGTCCTATGCCATGCCTGTTACTAATAAATAAAAGACCTCTGGGAAAAGTGCTGAGCGTAGGTTGGATCTATTTTCAGCTTACATCAGCAGCTGCTACCCCTGAGATGATGCTTACCCTATACCATATGTAATCACTTCAGAGCTGCAACGAGTAAGATAATGAAAGAGCATGGCAGGAATCTCTACTCGACTGGAATACTAAATGAGAAAAATAATACAGAAAAAGGGGGAAATAAAATCGCATTTCCAAGTCATTAGCAAGAAAGACTTTGACATATGAAGCGTTGCAACCATTAATAGCACTTATCATACAGAGCAGAGACAAAGGGGCAAATTAATCAACATGACAGAACTGGGCCATTTTATGCTAATGCGGGCTACTGGGTTTGAGATTCAGTTCTATGGCGTCTGGAATGCAGATACCATTACAGGCAGAAAAGTAGATGGACATGGACAGCGAGCAACAGATCACAGAGTGCAGAGGCACCGCTAAAAATACCACAAAACAAGTGAGCAATCCACAGAGACACTTAGTGCAGATTATAGGGTCAGCAATGGTATCCATTTAGGAACAGTCATGTACAACAGAAAAAAATAGAGGATTAGAGGTGAACTTCAGACATGGATGAATAACTAAAGTTGGAAATTGATGTGCCACCACACTATCATGGTAAATCTTGTGTTTCAATATTCTATCAGTGGGGCTCATTTATAAACACTGGGGATATTTGCATTTGGAAGTAAACCATAGCAACCCAAGTTCTGGGGTCCTAGAAAGATTTTATTGTAGGGCTCATATGTGTTAGTTACTTATACTATTGTAAATCCCAGCAAACAGTCACAACCTTCAGCTGTGTCTGCAATATGTGGCCACCTGTGTTTTCTAGGAATGTTTGCAGGCTTTGGCTACCAAAATAAATTAACACTGGAATCAGACAGAAGCAACCTTAAATGAGTTCATTGGAAGGAAGGGGCACAATGTTCTTTAGCCTAAATATTGAAGACTTTTGACCCAGTGGCCCCCCAGCTTCTTTGGTCTACAAGTACTTTTTATATAGGAGGACAGCTAAGTTGTTTTTTTTGGTAGTGACAGGGGCACATGCTGGACCTCCATTAATAGTTCCCCTACTATTTGTTTCAAGTTGGTGCCCAATCTTCCTGCACTGCATCTTTTTTAATTCTGGACCAAGAATTATATAGCCTTGCTATAGGTTGGTGCATCAAGAAAAAGAGCAATACTGCCAACAATATTAATAATTCAGCAGGACCCTCTGAAAAACATACATGGATATTTAAATCAGAGAGAGTCAAAGCTGGCAGTCCCCCAAACTAAATATGGTGTTACTATCAGGTAAAATAAATATTTTCTGCGTGTAGGTCTGAGAAAAACATTTACAAGACTGCTCATGCTCACTGCTTTTTTTCCTTCTCTTATGTCACCACACAAATTTCCTGACTGGGGGGCAGGGGAGAGCACATTGCACTCGACTGACAGCTGCATTCCCACAATGACTTTCTGGTGAGAAGTGGAGCTTCACTCATTACCCTGCTCTGCAATAATAATGCTGCTTCACACTGACAGAGAAAACACAATTTTAACCCTTTTTTGACAAATGTGGGAGGAAACAAATCGCAAATTAGCTTAAGATTGATGCAGCGTGCATACAAATTCATAGAGCATTCCGCTGTATCTCTATGGAGGGAAAAACGAAGGATCAGTTTTCTTTAATTTTTTAAAATAGTAACAAACGCATACAAACAATTAAGGAAACGAAGAAAGAAAGTGTTAAATTGGGTTGGAAGAAGTGCAGACAGGATTATCAGCATCCTGAATGTACTATGGTGCAGGTTTTTCTGCAGTTGAAAAAGATTTTTCCTGGGAAAATTTTGGTTTTCCTAGCTGGTTAAATATATTTTTCATTTATTAAAGCTTTGCTGTCATTGTCAAATCGCTTACTGAAATTCTAAGTGCACATGGGCCAGTGTGCTATAAATAAAGAATAATATTGATTATCAGTCTGACATTATTTGCCACGATAAATCCCAAAATAGTTATGGACTGAGTGCAATCAGTATGCAACTTTGGTCTAACTCAACTACTCAGACAAAAATGTGGGTACCCACTGCTAAATTATTTGGTTAGTACAAACTACTGCAGGAATCAGTGTGTTAAAAAAAACATATTTCCAAAAGTTAATGCACATTTTATTTCCAGAACTTTAAAACACAGAAACAAAGAAAATGGTAATTGTGACATGTGCAAAATGTGGCCACCCTAGTATGTCGTTTACTAACATCCACTTTGGCACCGTTCACAGTTTATAAACAACTTTTGTGTCCAACTAAAGCTGGCCATACACGCACCGATAATATCGTACGAAACCTCGTTTCGTACGATATTCGGTGCGTGTATGGCAAGTCGACCAATATCGCAGGAAGCTGCTGATATCAGTCGACTCGCCGATCGAGCCAGTTAAAACATTTTGATCGGGCGCCTGACCAAATTCTGCCTTCAGCGCTGAATCGGCAGAAGGAGGTAGAAATCCTATTGTTTCTACCTCCTTATCTGCCTGTTTCAGCCCTGAAGGTTAGAGGCGGATCTGACGATCTTTCGTGCGACCGATGATCGCACGAAAGATCGTCAGATCGCCACGTGTGTGGCCACCTTAAGAGCCTTCCAGTTCTTGATGTAGGGATTTTTGCCCACTCTTCCTTGCAGATCGTTACTGCCAAGATCTTCTTGGGCCATCTTGCATGTTGAAGATCTACCCACAGATTTTCAATTATGTTTAAGTCACATGACTGTAAGGACCATTCCAAAACCTCCAAATTGTTTTTCCTAAATTAGAGCTAATGGCGGCTTCTGACGTATTTTTAAGTTCATTGTCCATTTTTCTCTAAAAGTACGTTTCTTTTGCCAATCATGGTCAAACAACTCCAAAATATAACAGATTCACCCCCACATGGCAAGGTGAATTTTTTTTATCAAATGCTGAACAGCACTTGTCTCCATTTGGCGTGTCTAGATGCAGCTTTGCATACCTCAGATGTTGAAGGCTGTGATAGGGTCCCAGGTAAAGTGCCCTACTGATGCACTGTACTGTACTGCATTCAACTGTGTATATATATATATATATACTGTGTATATATATATATATATACACACACACACAGATAAAAAATCTGTTGGCAAAAAGCTTTTCACTGTACCTACTGAAGCACAAAATACAAAAGCCCACCTGGTTGTTCGCTTCTATAAATATATAATAAAAAGCATGTCATACAATATCAGTTGTATTCAATCGGGAGTAAAAAAAAAAAAAAAGCTGCTTTTCCTGTCAGCTATAACTTTCTTCTTTGTTATATGTGTCATAATGCTAGAATTAGTGGATCTGTCATTTATAACAACCTACCAACTTGTTTTGGATGCTAAATTAGTTTGATAATTAGTCTTTTGTTATTTGTTCCTTGTAGATATGATATATTTAATATTTCCTATAGCTACTTTTTCCCTGATACAGGTATTTAACTTGGAATGCAATTATTCTTCATTCACTCATGTTGTCTGCCCCTCATAAACAGCATGCACCTGTATGTTACATGAAGGAAATTACTGGCTAGTTAAAGCAACCACATACTACCAACATTCCCCTTGTACAACTAACAGACTCATAATAAATGTCAATGACAAACAACATGAAAGATTCTGTTGAGTCAGGAAAAACAAAGTCAGGAAGACCACCAATAAAAACTATGAATATTAATAGAGGGTGCTATACTAAACTGGTTTAACAGCTAAGCACTACACTGCAATGCTAAAAATACATATATATAATGTACATACAGCATCTTCCATAGCAATGAGAAAACGACATTTAGTATTGTTATTTATTACATACCCAATAAAACCAACACATGGTTTAAAGTATGACAAGCTTACCTCACACAGTTATTGGATGTTTTATAGATTTCTGCAGAAATATATGGAAGAATTTTGAATGAACACAGACAGGGTAGCGCCTGTTTAAAATACCAACAAGCTAAGAAATATAACTCCATGGTTAAAGTTATAGGACTGATTCATTTTTTTTGCGTTTCAAAGGAGAATCATTTGCAAGTTAAGAGTGTTCTGAAGAAAAACTTGCAGTCAGATGTTAATTAATGAAAAGCTTATGACAGGACACTGTAGGGATTTGGCACATTAATTACTAGCTGTTGGTAATTACTACGCCAAAAAAACGTGTTGATGGGTAATATAGAAACGACCAGTACTTTGTAACAGCACCTACTTGTTTAGGATTTTAAATATGTCATTTTCTGTGCTCCATGACATTAATTACTCCTAGGTAGAGTGCAAATGTTATCATTGTGCATTTATCAGTAGTTTGGGGATAACAAGCAGCTGAGATGAGATTCTAGCATAGATAAAGATCATTATAATTTTATGATAAGGCACAATATGGGAGTTTTTTTTACCATCTAAGGAGACACTTTTTTTTTTATTTTCTTTTAGAAATAGTTGCAGAATGATCTCATCCTACAGAAAATGATGTGAGTTATAGTTCAACCACAAGCAATAGGATTTTTTTTTTTAGAAGTTAATGAACATAAATGCTCACCCACAATGCTTTCAGCCATGGCAGGGCCATTGACAGGACGCACTGACATGCTGTGTAGCCCACTGTGTGATTCAGTGTTTAATGGACCGAGACTATTTGGCAACAGAAACACACTAGTATAATTCAGCATCATCTAATTAGATTTAGGCTGCTATTCATGCATTATACATCAAAAAGGCACACAAGGCTTGCTACAAAATGCTCACAAAGAGCTCAGAATATTTCTTTTTTTTTTATTTTTTTTATTTGTTATAGCATTTTTTACTTTACCGATTCACTGAATATTTAATGTGTGTTCTCTTTTCTAACAACACCCGTGAGACAAGCTAAAATGTTCTACTTGGCGGAATGTTCTCAGAGTAAAAGTGACTTCCATCAGACAGTGCATCTGTTGGGATTTTTTAAATGATGTTCTGTTTTAAGAGATGTATTAACCCTTGCAGAGAAAGCAAATGGCAAATTAATCATTTTTGCATTTTCATCACTAACTTTCTATTTATATAAAACTGTGAGGATGATGTTTTTTTTCAAGTTACATTTTAAAATTTCTTGAAATTTTACCAATTAAAAAAATAGTATTGCTTGATTAAGTAAAGAGTGTGGCAAAGGAGCCACATGGGCTGATAAATGTATACCCTCTCTGGAACAAGCCAGTAGCTTATTGGCCATAGGACCATATCTGGCCAAAATTAGGCCAGATTAGAAAATCTGAAGAGGATTGCATTGGTGCACTCATACCTCCTAACATTTGAAAAGGGACAAAAAGAAATGCTGTGTGTATTGTGGCAATTTTTTAACCATGCCCTTTTTTGAGACCACGCCCCTAAATACCACTCCCATTTTTCCTACATTTGGCAGGTTATTTAAAGTTTGAACACATTTCTGGGGGTTTTGTGGTCTTGTTTTATTTGTTGTTACAGTTTTGCTAAAAGGTGAAATTCCCCTTTAAACTGCAAGTCTTAGTTCCCCCAAGAGACCTGTTTAGCTTATTAGTTACAACTGTATCTAAGTGTAGGTGAAGCTTGTTATGTTTTCTGTACTCTCTGTCAAAAGCCCACTTATTTAATTAAGTTTGAGAAACTTTGTTTCTTTTTTAGTGCTCAGTGCGGGAGATCAAAGGGAAATAATGAACTTTTCAATAAGAATATGACTGTGAGCTGAACTGTTAAAATTGGGACTGTCCCATGAAATTCAGGACAGTTGGGAGGTGTGGGTACACTCATTCATTATGTGCTGATCATTGGCTTAAAGGGTCCAACAACTGGATCCGTCCATCATCTCTGCATGTAGGATCACCAGGGTTTTTCCAATTTATGGAAACAGCGCCACCTTATTCATTAAGGGAATATATATAAAAATATATTTTAACTCTAATAAAAAAATTATTTAAAAGGCTGAAGACTTTTAGTTTTCCAACAGTCCACTAGGAAATCAAGGACCTGACATTTGGGGGCAGATTTATCAAAATGTGAGTTTACAGCTTAACTTTTTAGTTAACTTTTAGTACGTCATAGAATGGACAAATCTAAGCAACTTTTCAATTGGTCTTAATCATTTGTTTTTTTTATAGGTTTTAAATGATTTGCCTTCTTCTTCTGAATCTTTGCAATGTTCAAATGGGGGTCGCTGACCCCAGCAGCCAAACAACAATTGCTTTGTGAGGCTATAATTTTATTGTTATTGTAACAGTCTCTCATTCAAACCACACCCTGGTTGCTAAGGTAATTTGAACCTTAGCAACCAGATAACTGGTGAAATTCCAAACTGGAGAGCTGCTGAATAGAGATGGGCAAAAAAATTCACCACACAACAATAAAATGCACTGCACGTCAATTTTTCGCTTTCGCATCGCTTTCTCTGACGCGTGTGTCCAAAAAATGACTCACACGAAAAAAAAACTATGCGAAATGTAATGTTGCTCGGTGAATTTTTTCACCCATCCCTACTGCTGGACAAAATGTTTAATAATTACAAAACCACAATAATAAAAAAAGGCCAACTGCAAATTGTCCCAGAATATCACTCTCTACATCATGCTAAAAGTTAACTCAAAGGTAAACAACCCCTTTAACACATAAAAACTCACCCTTGTTGTATTTATTCCTATGGGATGTTTAGAAGCATATTTATCAATATTTATCAATGTTAGAACTCACTATTTGATAAATATGGTTTTAAAAATCCAACAGGAATACCTAGAACAAGGGTGAGTTTTTGTGTATTAAGCTCTAAACTCACATTTTGATAAATTTCCCCCATAGATGTGTGCTATTATGTTACTGAATTATTCAATTTAGTGTCATTTTTATCAAATTTAGGGCTAGTGTGGTGCAGTGTTATGAATTTTAATACTGTTATTCTATAGTAACCACCATGCTGAACCACAGCAACAAAATCTGCACTCACATATTCTGTTCAGGCTGGGTAATTTGCTAAACATGGGGCCCTACCATATGGCTATAACAGTGCAGAGCTGCTGCTTTCAAGGAATTTATCTTAACACTGAATTCTGGTTTGCACAGAATAGTTCATTGTAAAAAGTAACTGCTGGCAAGGGTTCCTTTTAATAGAGGAAAAATGCAAATGATTTCAGGTATGTGTGTTTAAGGATTTTAAAATGATAAATGTACTATATTAAATGAAAGTTTAATCTTCAGCTATGCAGAGAAGGTATGTTCTCTGAGCACAATAAACTATTCAGTTATACATTATTGGCTATTTAGGGGAAAATTAATAGACGATAAAATGGTATGTTTTCTCTTTAAAGTTGCTATGGAAACTTGAAATACAGTTACTGTATATACTCGAGTATAAGCCTAGTTTTTCAGCACCCAAAATGTGCTGAAAAAGTCACCCTCGGCTTATACTCGAGTCGGGTGCCATGGGTCCCTCTAGACTAGCACCCTCTGTCCTTTGTGTGCAAATTAGGCCACCTGCAACCAGACCGTCCAGTGCCCTCGGCTCCCACTAGCAATACTTATTTCCCCTTACAACTCCTCCGGGACCGGGTCTGCTGCCAGTTTGCCAATGTGCAATGAGCGTGGGGTAGTACTCATATTGTTTTTGTTGACCCTCTTCTCCACTTACAGAACTAGTTTACTGTTTTTCTTTGAAATAAATATTGAAAAACATATACCCCACTGATGCCTCAATTAATGTAATTTTATTGGTATTTATTTTGATGTTAAAACTTAGCAGTAGCTGCTGCATTTCCCACCCTAGGCTTATACTCGAGTCAATAAGTTTTTCCAGTTTTCTTAGGTAAAATTAGGTACCTCGGCTTATATTCGGATCGGTATATTATGCAATTCAGCTCCAAGATGTAATTGTTTTTATGCCTTATATACAGAAATAAAATACAGTCGTGGGCAAAAGTTTTGAGAATGACACAAGTATTAGCTTTCACAAAGTTTGCTGCTAAACTGCTTTTAGATCTTTGTTTCAGTTGTTTCTGTGATGTACTGAAATATAATTACGTTTCAAAGGCTTTTATCGACAATTACATGACATTTATGCAAAGAGTCAGTATTTGCAGTGTTGGCCCTTCTTTTTCAGGACCTCTGCAATTCGACTGGGCATGCTCTCAATCAACTTCTGGGCCAAATCCTGACTGATAGCAACCCATTCTTTCATAATCACTTCTTGGAGTTTGTCAGAATTAGTGGGTTTTTGTTTGTCCACCCGCCTCTTGAGGATTGACCACAAGTTCTCAATGGGATTAAGATCTGGGGAGTTTCCAAGCCATGGACCCAAAATTTCAACGTTTTGGTCCCCAAGCCACTTAGTTATCACTTTTGCCTTATGGCACGGTGCTCCATCATGCTGGAAAATGCATTGTTATTCACCAAACTGTTGTTGGATTGTTGGAAGAAGTTGCTGTTGGAGGGTGTTTTGGTACCATTCTTTATTCATGGCTGTGTTTTTGTGCAAAATTGTGAGTGAGCCCACTCCCTTGGATGAGAAGCAACCCCACACATGAATGGTCTCAGGATGCTTTACTGTTGGCATGACACAGGACTGATGGTAGTGCTCACCTTTTCTTCTCCGGACAAGCCTTTTTCCAGATGCCCCAAACAATTGGAAAGCGGCTTCATCTGAGAATATGACTTTGCCTCAGTCCTCAGCAGTCCATTCACCATACTTTCTGCAGAAGATCAATCTGTCCCTGATGTTTTTTTTGGAGAGAAGTGGCTTCTTTGCTGCCCTTCTTGACACCAGGCCATCTTCCAAAAGTCTTCGCCTCACTGTGCGTGCAGATGCGCTCACACCTGCCTGCTGCCATTCCTGAGCAAGCTCTGCACTGGTGGCACTCCGATCCCGCAGCTGAATCCTCTTTAGGAGACAATCCTAGCACTTGCTGGACTTTCTTGGACGCCCTGAAGCCTTCTTAACAAGAATTGAACCTCTTTCCTTGAAGTTCTTGATGATCATATAAACTGTTGATTTACGTGCAATCTTAGTAGCCACAATATCCTTGCCTGTGAAGCCATTTTTATGCAATGCAATGATGGCTGCACGCGTTTCTTTGCAGGTCACCATGGTTAACAATGGAAGAACAATGATTTCAAGCATCACCCTCCTTTTAACATGTCAAGTCTGCCATTCTAACCCAATCAGCCTGACATAATGATCTCCAGCCTTGTGCTCGTCAACATTCTCACCTGAGTTAACAAGACGATTACTGAAATGATCTCAGCAGGTCCTTTAATGACAGCAATGAAATGCAGTGGAAAGGTTTTTTGGGATTAAGTTAATTTTCATGGCAAAGAAGGACTATGCAATTCATCTGATCACTCTTCATAACATTCTGGAGTATATGCAAATTGCTATTATAAAAACTTAAGCAGCAACTTTTCCAATTTCCAATATTTATGTAATTCTCAAAACTTTTGGCCACGACTGTATATACATTCTAACACTTATGATCATTTGCAATATGGGCAGCATGATGTCTCAGTGGGGAGCATTGCTGCTTTGCAGCCCTGGGGTACCAAGGTTGATTCCTGCCAGGACATGATCTGCAAAGAGTTTGTGTGTTCTCCCAGTGTCTGCATGGGTTTCCTCTGTGGACTCTGGTTTCTTTCCACACTCTAAAAACATATAGGCAGGTTAATTGGTTCTACTATATGTGATTTTGACCTTAGGTTGCAAGCTCCACTGGGACTGGGACAGGGACGGATAATAATTATGTATAATCTCTATAAAGTGCTGCTTTGTAAGCACTATATAGGCACCAGAAATAATGGAGTAGAGATTTAAATAAATGTGCATTCAGCATTACATTGCATTGCCCTTTAAAGTCAATACAGAAATAAATTAGAGATAAAAGAAAGAAACGGATCATCTTGATTCTAGTTATTTTTTTAAGGCATAGAGCAGGACTGACATGCACTTGATAACATACTTGTATAATTTTTAAAATTATAAAAAATTCAAGGACACATTTTATGGGACCTAGAGTAAGGCAAGATTCTAAATATTAAGGGGGCTAAGTAGTAGCATGAGCAGATTACTATTCTAGTAACCCATCAGGCATTTGCTTTAATAAATATAATTGCACAAAATCATTAGCAAAATCATTAGCAGAACCACTGGTTATTAGACCAGACCAATTGTAGCCTATGTTATTAAACAACCTGCAAATGTAGAAAGATGTATGACATTGCTCCAGGTCTTGCAAACCAGAGCAAGCAATTTGCAAATAGCAGACCAGCAAATTCTATGGCTAACTGGTGGCTATAGGCTGCTGAAACTAGAGCACGTGTACTTTTTATTACATTAACCTATTAGGCAACATTTGCCTCTCTAGTTGTTGCAAACCTGAGCTAGGGGGGGTTGGGATACTGTTGATGCCATTCTTCTACAAACAGATATATATAAAGGTTACTGTCCCTAAGGAGATGTTTAGAGAAAAAAATAGGATCCCAAAGAAATCTTTTGTACTCTCTCCTAATGCAGGCCACAGCAAGTATGGAACTTAGCAAAGACAAACCAACAAATTCCTTTCAGGTTTTGTAATGTGTTATTTGTGCCTATTTCAACTGCTTCCCTAAAGCCTTTTTTCTTTTTAAATTAGGCTGAAACTGCTTGTGTCACAGTAAGTGACTGTGTAATAGGAGCAAACAAAAAAAAAAAAAAACAATGCAATGGGCTAGGATGAAGGACATTAAAAAATGTAATTTCTACATACAGTCCTCATAACAAGCTGAATAGAAACACTGAGCCAATTACAGTGCAAGCGTATGCAGTAATTTGTATCACAGCAAAAGCTTCAGGCTCAGTACTGAGGTTAAATAAGGTATAAGTCTAAACCTGCACTATGTCAAAATATCCTACAGCAATATTTCTTTATCACTGAGAGTTTAAATAGAATGCCTTTACTTCATATAAAAATGTATATTGTTGGAATTTAAACTCAATCTAAGATATTTATTGGGCAGCAATATGCAGGGTTTGTCTTCACCTATGGAACTACAAATCAGCATGGCAAAATATGTGTTCCATAGCCATAAAAATGTAATATTTGCAATAAGCAAGAGTAGACAGCCTACCTAAGGTGCTTGCTGCTCCCTGGCATACAAAATATCATTAAATGTTCACCCTCATATAGTAAGCAAATTATTTAATGAATGTAGCAATAAGCAAGGTTTGATGGTTGAAATCAGCCACACTCTCTCTATAGTCCTATTAGTAAAATAAAATTAAATTCTGCCGTTGCAATTTATCAGTTCAGCAGCAGGCTTGTTCTTGGTCTCTTCTAACGTCTCACTAAATTCCACAAGTTGAATATTCCTCAGGGACAGCCAGAGCAAGGATGAAAATATTTGCTGAGTAAGTCACACGCAGCAAACTGCAGACCTGTTCAGAGACCCTCAAGAGAGTACTTTATGTTCCAGTAGCGTTGAGCACTGAAATTAAATGTTCCATTATCACTAAGCATGCAGTAAAAGGCTGTATATTTGACGAAGGCAGGAGGAATAAATATGTTACTATGCTTTCCATCGTTTGTATCTTGAAAAACACAAGTGACCTATCATTGACAGATACATTGCAGTCCATTCAAAATGAAAATAGTCTATGGAGTTGGTGTTGATGGAATGTCTTTGCCGTACATAAATAGCCACTAGGAACAAACAGCGTCTCTGTTCACAATCTATATGCAGTGAAAGGGGGTAAAAAGCATAAGAAAAACTGAGAAGATGATGTTGGAAATACTATGATTTGTTTTATGTTTATCTCTAGAGTACCATGATTTTTTTATGTTAAAAGCCTGTGATTATGGCACATCAATGCAACTATTTATTTGCTGACAAGGCTTGAAATCTGTGCTCCTTTAGTTGTCCAACCAAGCACTGCTCTGAATAATATGTGCACTATTGTCACATATGTCTAAGACTACAAAGAACACACAGTTTTTAAAGCACAGTAAATCCCTGCCACATACAGTTTACAATCCAAGTTTCGACACCTGAGGTTCACTTTAATAACAATAGGCAGTTGGTGCACCAGGAATTTAACTCAGGTTCTTTTTGTATTGCAGTCCAGTAAGTTATAAAGAGGCAATCATTCAATGATTTTATTTTCTCTTTATATTTAAGCACATGTTGGATTATATGTTTGTATGAGTAAGTAAAGTGTAGGTGGCATTTGTGTTGATTAAGTGGAATGTTCTAAAATTCTATCCTTAATGGAAGCCCTTGATACTTACAGTGGTTGAGTCCAATTTTAAACTGTAAATGCTGGAAATATTGAATTCTTTTTGTGCATTGTCACATAAATTCAGGTTTCCAGCAGCAGCATATTAGTTAAAGTCTGCACTGTTTATAGCCAGATTGTATGACCAAGTTAAGAAAGGAGCATGCCAATACTAGAAAAGCTGGCTTCTCTGTGCCATGCCACACATGAGTTAACCATCTACTCTAGCTATTAGTAGCAATGATGAAGTAATGTTAATTGGATAATGGCCGTCTGCCCAGAACATTGGCATGACCTAGAGTGTCCTTGGCGAAGAGCCATTTATGTCTCAGACACCTCTTCAGAATAAAGAAATAGTCGTATCAGGAGACGTTGAATCCAATAAAACAGTACGCTTATCAGAAATGTTATAAAATGAAAGTACATATGATTGGTGAAAATTATGTTATAAGATTTAATAAATCTGAGTTATGACACAATGTCAATCAAGGCCCTTTGAATTAGCTTCATTTTATAAAATGAAGTAGGGAGGTCACAGAAAAAAAGCCTGACTTTCAAAGAGTTACCACTTTAGTATTCAAAGTAAATCTAACTCCTCCAGTCCAATCACTATAGGGAACTGCTATGCATCTACGCTCGAATAATAACCCCTGCTTCAGTGCTAATCATTATTGAGAACAGTTGTAGACTCCAATAATGGTAATTATAATTTCCACTCATCATTAGCATTCAAAGAGTTCCTGGTGGCAGTTACTGAAAAGAGCTACAGAGAAAGGTGTGTGATCTTATTGTGCAATGTTACACAGACCCAGATGGTCATGTAAAGCAAAAATATAAAGTCCAAATGATCAGTGGATGGCATTATTTCAAATTAGTTTTAACATCTGCTGTTGGTGGAAAAAATCCCATTTCATTTTTTGACTATGAGCATTATTTTCCTTTTCAGTACTGAATATTGAGTGATCCTGTAATCAATGTTACTTACATGAGTCCTTGAAAATAAGGTGAAAGTACACAGTACTGTCAATTATACTGATATCAGTTTCCAAGACAACAAACAAAAAAAAAAACTTATTTCTTTATAATTTATTATAGAACATACCTCATCTGGCAAACTGACAACCAAGCCATGTTCAGTCTGCCCAACCAATACTTGCAAGAAGTATTCACTGCATGCTGCAAGCACTGCACGGTGGGCTCGAAACTCTTTCCCTTCAACTATTAATGTAACATCACATAGAATGTCCTGCTTCCACTGGTCATTGAGGCACTGAAGAATATTAGTACAATGGACTGTTGATTCATACACGTACATGGGGGATTCAGTCTTCTCATCCACAGACATTCCGTTCACACCCTTAAAGAAGTAAAAAAAATGAGAAAACATGAAATAAGATTTAACAGTTAAAACATGATATGCAGATAGATGTATAGATAGATATAGGATCAATCCACATAAAGCAAAATGCCCTTGACAAGAAATATTGATAAAACGAATGCACAAGAACCAAGTTCTTACAAAGGCTTGCTCTGTTCATGGGAAAAAAGGTGTACATTCAAAGCGAACTTACCAAACAGTGTAGAGTAGGGAAACAGTGTATTTAATGTCTCAATCAAACACTGGGAACTTGGCAAGAAATAAAAAGAAAGTCATTGCTTTTTATTTTCCTACTATATCGCCTGAAGTTCCAACAGTTTCATTACACTAATGTTATGATTAAGTTTAATCTACCAATTTTGTTTTCCAAAAGGAGCTTATTGTGTAGATGTGTGTGATGTAAAATACAAGAGGTCTTCCATTAGGCATCTTTAAAACTATCCTGGAAAACTGGAGGGAATTTTTGTGACCAGAAAAAGAGAGCATGAGGTTGCAGGCGGAAACTCATTACACAGCTTATGGACCTCAACATGACTTCTTACAATGTACTGGTCTGGAGGTTTTGTCATGCTACATTCGGGGTATATTTATCATGCTGTGTAAAAAGTGGAATGAAGCATTACCGGTGATGTCCCAGGGCAACCAACCAGCAATTAGATTTCAACAGTTAGAAAACCAAAGCAAAGCATCTGATTGGCTGCTATGAGCAAATTCACCGGTAATGTTTCAGTCCACTTTTTACACGGCATGATTAATATACCCCTTGCAAGTGTCTGTTGCAGCTGAGAAGTTTAACCCATTAAGTACCACAGAAAACAGAACTGATGGAACAGACGTCCCAGAGCATCACATTTTCCTTTTCCAGTATACTAAAAATCCTATATATTGGCTAGAAACACATGGTGGTATTTCAGGTGGCATCTATATAATTTGTTTTTGTGCAGTAAAATGGCACCTAGGATATATAGTAGTTTGGTAGTTCTTACACTGCACATACTTTTTAAAATTTAAACCCGGACCCGTTCTGGATTTTACAGAGTTGTATCAGTACAATAAGCTTACTTGGACTATTCAAACTTGTTAAATTAACATTATGTCTTATCCCAGCCCCTAATATTTACTTGTGCTTAACTTCCATAATTTATTCAGTCATGGCAGCTTCAGCAATCACACATCAGCTTTGGAGGAGATGAAAAAGACCTGGCTCCAAGTTATAAGATTTTTATCAAATCTCAAGCCTGACATCACAACTGTAGCTGCCTCGGATGAAATGGTGTTGGGAGTCAGACACAGTCACATTACAGGGCTGGGGGCAGTCAAGGGGTATTAACACAGTATCACTTGGAAGCCGAACAATAATCACATGTTCTAGTTGAAAACTGTAATACAGGAATAGGAACTCTTATCTGAAATCTTGTTACCACAAAGCTCTAAATTCCAGCAAGGCCATCTCCCCATGAGTCCATTTTTAACAAGTAATTCTAATTTTAATAACCGATTTCCTTTTTCTTCATAATTATAAAACAATACCTTATACTTAAGGGTAACTAAGCTGCATGAATCCATATCGGTGGTAAAATAATCCTATCGGGTTTACTTAATGTTTACATTTTTTTTAGCAGAGGTAAGGTATGGTGATCCAAATTACGGAAAGATCCCTTATTCAAAATACCCTAGATCCCAAGCATTTCAGTTGTTTGTGCTGTTTACTGGAATATAAAGAAAGAAAGAAAATCAGGCAGATATAGCTGGCTATAGATATATAACTAATAAGGTATAGGAGTGTCACTTCAAAAACTTGCCTGCATGACCATAAAATATGAAAGTCTCACATAAACCCTGAGGCTGATTCCCCTCATGTAAATGACCACACTTATGGGTGGTTTTTGCTCCTATCTGCCATTTTACTGCCAGTGGAAAAACAGATGGTGTGCCACAGGTCTGATATTACTGATCTGACCACTCCTGTTTTAGATTGTAAGCCTTAACAGAGTATTTGTAGGTCATCTTAATTGTATTTGTTCGCAAATTTATATATAAAATTAAAATCAGATTACTATTGATTCTATTGTAAGTATATGTGGTAAAAATAATACATAAAAAAAAATTAAAGCAATTTTCGATAAAAATCTTTTAGAACTGTAATGTTTCCATGGTGACAAAATACTTCTGACTGCTTTTATCATGAACGATCTCTTTTTTGCTTTTATAAATAAACTACAGATTAACATTTTACTTTACTATTCAGTAAATCATGGATTCACAATTACTTCAAAGAAAAAAAGCTGATTTGATGTATACAGGATAGAAATAAAAAACAGTGTAACAAAATCAGCATTAGCAGTAGTATATGGTTTTGAATGCTTTGAATGCAGTAGCCATTTCATGATAAATGTCAAAAGAAAAAAAGAAACCTTTGGTATTGGCATGAATATTTACTGCAGGTTACTTATCAGCAAAATTACTACTTTCAGCTTGTCCTCAGTGTGATGCTTTATGTCAGATGTAGAGGTTATTATTATAGGTCTGCTGGTAAAATGCAATACATATGGCGGCCTATTATGCCATGTTCCTAAGCAAGGATGCAAAACAAATTGCTGCACTGACAATAAGAGGTAAAATGAGTTATTTACGCTGTTTTCATTGGTAAGCGTATGCAAAACCTGCCACCCACCTGAAACTCCTACACACTTTAACCAATTAATTATCAATTACAGCACAGTAAAACACAAGCACAAAAATAAAAAGTGATGCGATTTAATTATACGCTTTTTCTTCTTTGTCTCTGAAAATTCTATACAACACTGATTTGGATTAATAATTCATTCAGCAATAAAGTTGCAAGAAAAGATAATTATACAGTACAACAATTCTCACACTGATTTCGGTAATTACACATTACAACTGTGTTAGCATTTTAAAAGGTTAGGGAGCTGCTGCAAATTGCTATGTCATACTTTTCTTCTTAAACGGCTACTTCTGGGGATACAGAGAACAAAAATGGGAAAATCTGGTTGATTACGTCATGTTATAGCACAGGCATGTGTGTCTGCCCCAATCCATAGTTGATAAGCTGCACTGAAGGTAAAAAGCAGCAGTATTATAACAAAACAAATAGACAAGTAATGGCTAAAACATAAAATAATGTATTTGTTTCACAAATATATCTTTTATTTTAGTCCAGCCATACTAACTAATGAGGAAAGAGTATGTATCCAGAATAAAGCTCTAAGCACATATAAGGTCTAATTCTATTGGTCCAGTGCCATGAATTACAGGAAGTCTTATAATGAGGAACATGTAGCAAACCAAAGACAGCAATAGAGGTACCGCTATGGAATAATCCAATCAGTGCCTTTCTGCATCTGGCACAAGTATTTAAGTCATTCCTTTCTGCATTTTTCTAAGTAATGAGACTGAAAAGTCCTGAAATGTCCTCATTCAACAAAATGTAATATAACGAATTGAATAGATATAGTGGTTATGTTCCAAGGTCAAACAGTTCAGGCCCGAATTTATAAGGTAATTCATGCGATACTAGGCTTTTTGGGTAAGGTCACATGGGAGTATTGTCAGACTACGGATAATCACAGGCCGTCAAAACACCCGTACGCTTGTTGTACCTGTACCTGGAAGCATTGAATCTACCCAGGTGCAGGCACACACAGGCTGCGTGTGCCTGCACCTTGGCAGAATCAATGTTTCACATGCAGGCACCATTAAAAGATTTTTCAGGCATAAGGGCAAACTGTCAGCCTGCCTTGTGGGGCCTTACCCTTAAACGGTACATACAGCACATAAAACACCCTCCTTATGTAGCCCATGATACACAGGATAAGGTACTTGATTCAACTGTGGTCTAAAAGCAATCTTTAAAAATGTGTACCTTTTGCCATCTGGACTGTTTTTGTAGATTGTAATCAATATATACTAGAAGGGTGCCTAAAATTAGCAGTTAGTATAAAAAACAGGAATGCTACTGGTCTCTCCACCAGGCTTGCTATTGTCTTTCAGAAGTGAATCTTGCAGTAAAAGTAGTTTAGTATGATTTAGAAGTGACAGCTGCACCAGTGTAATATATACCGTAGTATTACACACATCGCATTTATGTTCTCTTATACATAATTAACATACCCCTTCCACACTTGGTACCGTATTACTAAGTATGGTTACAGTTGCTGTAAACTAATATTAAAGCAGATATATAATATAATAATCTTCCCGATATGACATCCCACTGGCGAGAATGTAAATCGGTGGTGGGATGGCATACGCGGCGCCGCGATTGCGGACGTTGCCTCTCGAGGCAAATTTGGCAAATCACCGGCACCACGTATGCCATCCCACCGCCGATTTACATTCGGCGATTAGTTGCCCGTGTCACAGGCGACTAATCTCAGCATGTCCTACAGCCCTAATACAGGACCTTTGTATGTATCTTAGACCAAGGGCCTTTAACTATATTGCTTGCCCAGTGCATGGTAATATTTATTATATAAAAAGACCAAGGGTCTTTGCTGCATGTAGAAATCTGCATTCAGTTGATGTAAAACAAAATCCTGCACTGGTCTTGCAAGCAAAAAGTGGTTTATTTAGCGACAATGAGAGTGAAGCATTTTGTTTATTTATTCTAGTCTTCTCAGCAGGATGAGGCCCAAGACTGATCATGAGAATCAAATTCAACTCTTAAGCTGGCCATACACGTAAAGGTCCGCTCGCCTGGCGAGGTCGCCAAGCGAGCGGATCTTCTCCCGATATCCCCACCTATGGGTGGGCGATATCGGGATAATTTAGGCTTATTTGGTCATTTGGCCCTGGGGACACCAAAACAGCAGGAGTCTCTTGCAACCAGGCCATGTGTTTGTAGTTCCCTGAAGGTGCACTAGATCAGTGATTCCCAACCCCCAACATGTTTCTCACCAACCCCTTGGATGTTGCTCCCAGTGACCTCAAAGCAGGTGCACATTTTTACATTTTTGACTTGGAGGTGAGTTTTGGAAGCACAAAGACCATGTATACTGCCACACAGAGCCTCCTGTGGTCTGCCAGTCCACATTGGTCTACTAAATAACCCATAACAGCACTTCTTGGTCACCCATTAGAAACTCTATTTGGGTGCAACACAAGCATGAAAAAAGTCACAGGAGATTTAAAGACATTTAGAACATGATCTGGATACCTGTTAACAGGGTGTTTGTAGTATTATAGTATGGAATGGTTTTGTTTTGTGGCAGGAATATAACAGAGAAAAAGTTGATCTGCCTTCTCCTAGGCATACTGATTCATTGCCCCCTTCCAGTCAGAGGAAAGGTTTCCTTCTGCTACTCTTACTACAAAAGTATTCACTCAGCTGCAGCTCCCTGTTGCATTCCACAGAATTATCACAACCAGCACTAACCCCAATCAATCCTGACACCTGCACCAGCCCTTTCATAACTCACACAGACACATGAACACAGATATTTTGGGTCACCCCATTTTCCCCCCCACCTGGTCAACTACATTAAGAACCCAATCACCCACAACATGCTATTTTCAACTGGTAAAGGAGAACTGAAATGCTGCATATTATATTTTGGGGTTCTGTACCAGCCCAAGGCAACCACTGCCCTTTAGCTGTGAAGATCTGTGCCCCCAAAGATGCCCCCAGTAGTTCACCATGTTCTTTTCTGCTGATTTACTGCAAATGGTCTGTGATGCTTTCAGGTACTGAGTTTAGGGTCCAACTCACAATGTACAGAATTTAACATTCACAATACAAGGCTGATTAGTAATTCATTCTCATGACATAGTAGCTGAAAAATCCAGTACAAATTGCATCAGAATTTGAAAAAAAAAAAGCCCAGTAGCATCAGATTCTACAACATGCAAACCTTATTTTTTGCTGTATTCAAAAAGCAGACCCTCAAATGACCCTAACTTGCCCACTCCCAACCCAGCACCCAAACTGTCCCCACCTCTAACGTCACAAAGGAGGCAGGGGAAGCAAGAGCACACCTACAAATAGAGGCTGCCAGAGGCAGAAGGTGAGTATTCTAAGGTCAGGGGTGGGGAGGCTAGACGAAGAGCTTGGTCAGAACCACTCTGCAACCTGCAAATCTTGTACATATGACAGCCCAAACACACCCAAAATGCAATGTACAAAACCACTGGGTTAGTGTCTCTGCTCATGAGACGTGAGAAGAAAAAGCTAGTCATCCATGACAACCCCTCTCAAAAAATCTCAGGTAACTTCGTCATCACAGATGACGTGGCCCATCCCCACAGCATAAATGGGCAAGCAAAATTTCAGGTCCAAGAATTAGAAATGAAAATTGTGGAATTATTGACACTTATGCAAATACAGTAAAATATCTCTATATATAATTTAAAGATACTATTCTGAATGGCCGGAATACCAAGAAAACACATCTACATATACACAGTAGAGGAATGTTCCTTGCTGATTCCCAATAGAATACTTTGATTGGCTGAGAGAGGCACACCTCCACAACGCTTCACCTGATCACGGAAATATTTTCAGATCAAAGGTAATGCTACATGTAGATAAATGCAAATATGCACCACCATAAGGGCCCTCTGTTCAGACTAATGAATCACCAAGTTACTTCTGTTCTGCTTCTAAAACTCAAGGTCTCCTTTCTTGAGCAGAACAAGGAGGGAAATGCTCAAATTTAGTTTAAAAACAGCTGGAGATCAGTATGTGCATTATGAATCGGTTTGCTGTGTCTAGTTATTTTTTGCATATTTGAATACAACTTTTTCAAACTGGTTTCACTTATTTCTCCATAGTGAATGTCTGAAAAAAATATCCAGTTTTACAGTTCCAGTATTTCAGACAAAGGTATGATTGGGTGATTTATATATATATATATAGCCAAACGCACGCTACCAATACAATATATATACTCTATATATACACGCACACATATATTTACACATTTGTTCAGAATGTTTGCCACACTAATGTCAGCATCACAGGAGCATGTAACTAACGTTTTTAAAGGTTACCAACAATCATATGACAAAAGACCTCATTATTTAAAATTCCTGGATACATAAATCATACATAAAAGAACTAATTGTTCAGATGCAAAAAGTCCTAGTATTACTGGGTAGTTTTTTCCCCCCCCTTTTAACATCGTCATCCCCCGCCTTGCTCAGTAAAAACAAAAGTTTCTTTTTCCCCACTTCTGCTAGTTAATGTAAATGCCAGTTAGAGATCAAGAAACTCTTCTCAGTACCACTAAGAGTCATTTAGCTAAGAATCATATTGCGTCTACACAACTCAGCACAAAGAATGTGGCATCATATAGACTTTTACAGGCACAGTGCCAAACTAGTAAGGCTGAAATGTGTCTTACTTACAAACTTATTTATATATGTTCAATGAAAGAAGTATCTGCTATATAGCAATAAACAATAAATTTAGTAAATACATTTTAGATAATTTAATAAATTATATCAAGGGCATTCTCAAATGCCAATGGCATAATCTGTGTATATTTTAGGTGTATATTTAACTGGTCAATGGACATAAACCAATGTATTTGCACATGACTTCATGGGATAGCAATCATATGTATAAAAGATTTACTGAAAAAGTGCTCACTAGTAATGGCTTATACACCCATGGGTTTGGTTGGTCAGCAATAAGACAGTAACAATCATGAAAATTGTTCTGTTTCAGATATAATTTTCTTTAGTGTATAGGTAAAAGGTCTCCCATACAGTGTGGTTTTTTAGTTTATCTTAATGAGAAAACAACTGCCTCTTTATGTTTATTCTTTTTTGGTAGATTTTAGGCCTGGTGTTTCATATTACAAAAAGACACCTGATCATGGAAATCCCCAAATCCCAATTATTGTGGTAAAAAGAGCCCATTGTTTGTTTTAGTCCCCTTGAGTGGTTCATCAACACTTTTTACATCTGCATGTGCCGCACGAGTAAAAAAGGTTGGGGATCCCTACTCTAAAGCAGAGCACTGGAACTTATATTTAATATGAAATATGCCTAACAAACAAGATAAATGCACAATAACCGGAGAAAGGCACTCACCTTATTTATACAAGAAGAAAGAAATGATAGTTGCTGTAGGAACAAACATGTGGGCATCTATCTTTATTCTATTGCACTTCACTCCAATAAATTTGAGTCTCATGATCAGTGAAGGAAACACATGGTTCACTAGTTAATGGTAGATCCTACTAGTCTTGAGAAGAACTGCTAGCAGCCTGGAGGGGGAATGTTATTAGTCCACTGAATGTTAAATGTGAGATAAAATCAATATTTTAAACAGGGCTGCAGCATTTTTCTGCTTGTTGCAATTTAGCAGACAACTTAAACTGTTTAGCTCTGCCCAAGAACTACTCTTTAGAGCTCAGATGTCAATTTTATTGCCATATAAAATGCTGTAATGTTGTTACATTGACAGTGTTAAATGCCATTTATAAGGCAGGTATATCTGCTTCAAACTGACATGATTCAGCTTAATGCTGACTTATGACACATAATAGAGGTATGGGACCCGTTATTCAGAATGCTTGGGACTATGGGTTTTCTGGTTAAGGGTCTCTTTCTGTAAATTTTAATCACCATAATTTAAGTCTACTACGGTAAGTCTCACGTTAGTTCAAGGATCTTGAATGTGTGTGCCTGCACCCGGGGCGGATTCAATGCTTCCGGGTGCAGGCACAACAAGATTTTTTTTAAGCACGCAAGTGTATTGTCAGCCTCCCCACAATACGCCTGTGTAAGCTTTTCCACAGGCAGCTCAGATTCACAAAACAAGCACCACCAGTGCTATCTAAGCTATCTCAAGGGGAGATAGCACATGTTGAGGCATGAGCTTCATGGCTTTAGTTGTGCATGCCTAATCTGAGCAAATTCACATCCTTTGGCCTACAAGGAGTTCATCTCAACTCAATGATAAATTTAAAACAGTCTTTCACAATGACTACTGACTTTTTCAGGCAAGTCAATTAAGGGACAAGGCTTTCCAACAGACTGTGTTACAACCTACACAGACACAGTAAGAAATGAGTGCATTATCATCTTACCCATTAAATAAATAAAAAAAATAGCATTAGGTAAAGTATTGATCCTTAACAAAGATGAATGTAGACATTCTACACACATGGCATACTATGCTTTATTATTTAGGCCTACAACACAAACAGTTCTGTGCTTTTGAGAAATGTAAATGCCAGTGACCTCAAACTGTAATAAAATGAAATTAAATACATACTTTTTATCCGACTGATCCAAGGTCATGACAATGGACAAAAGCACTGTACAGTACTTGAGTATCACCACAACAACATTACTCATGAATGGTACTGATACTGTAATTATGTAGTCAAAAAAGGCATAAAAATCAAAGCATCAAATGGTGCCGAACAAGGGCTTATGCTGCACATTAACACACTTCTTTGGGAAATACTGGGAGATTATAATAACCAGCATTAAAAAATGCACAAAGTTTTCTCTGTTACAACATAAATTCTTCTTATGCAAGTACTTGCGGACACACAGCAATCAAATGCCAACGGAACATATATCATCCTTTTTGTCATTTGCAATACTAAGCAATAAGACATCTGACTGAGAAAGCCTTGTACCCAAAAATGAACTATTAAGAATTATTATGTGATTGTGATAAACTGTTATAATTCTTTATATATTTTTACTATGTTCACTTCTTTTACTGCATACTGCTCAAACAGTTTGGATTTTTTTTGAGCCCTTAACCTCTTTAAATTACTAGCTCAGAAGACCTGTACTAAATTGTATTTATACCCTTCATTAAAATATTAACAATAGTTACTCACTCTATTGTAGTATAGTTTGCAGGGATAGTAAAGCTAAGTAACATATCTGCATTACTTTAAAAAATCCATACTATTTTGAAGACTAGAACTCCTACATAGCAATCATTTTGCACTTTAATCCACAATGCACAATGTCTGTTATCTCATACATGCTAATCCCAAATTACATGCTCAGGGGGGCTCATTCTGGGCCAGACTACTGAATAGATGAGTGAAATCTTCCTGAATGTTAACTATAAAGATGATTGTGAATCAAACACAAGGCTTGGGTCAATTTAGACAGTGCACCTGATCCATGATGTTAAACCACACTAAAATGTATAGGAGCTCATGAAATTGCACCCACTATTCTGAATATTCATATGATAAAGGCAATCATGTTTAATACTGCAGGTAAAATGTTTTGTATAATTATTATGTTTTGTATGAATCCAATTAACCTACGAGAAGGTTTTGTACTGTGGGAGGAATTTGGAGCACCTGGAGAAATCCCATTTACACATAAAGAGAACATAAATATTTCATGAATAAAATGCCCATGTAGGTGTTCAGACCAAGACAAGACACTAATAGTAGTTAAACCACAATGTCCTCCATGCCTCTTTGGCATCCACGCTAAATATACCAATAAGGCACTGTGGAACAAGCAGACATACAGGACAAATAAGGGAGGGGACATTATATATCTGATGACCTTGATGCTTTTCAATCTCTTAATAGCATGAACTGGTTGAAGAGAAGTCTTTTTACTCATCAGCTGGTCTTCTAAATGTAAAAAAACCCATATGCACCATATCAACTCCTTCCCAAAAAAAGAATAAAACGTATTGAATTAGATGCCTCAAGCTAGTTCCATAATAGCTAGAAATGTATGCTGACAACAGTTTCTTTCCTTCACCAATTCAGATACAACGCCTGTGGGGTTGCCTCAGTAATGTCATTTAGTGAAGTGGAATTCCCATGATGCCTTCTGCAGCACTCTCTTACATGATCATTAATGGATACCGCACTGTCATGCAATGACACTGATTTACCAGTTCCTTCCGTTCAGCCTTTCTATAGAGAGGGCAACGTTCCTAATCATACAACTTAAATTTATATCTGTATTTTTCTCCCTAAAATCCAAATTTTTTAATGCACAGCAATTATTAAATATTTATAGGAACCTTCTATAGCTTTACACACTATGTCCTTTTCAATGCTGCAATAAATCAGACTGCAAATACAGTGGTTCTGCCACCATTAGCTCTGTAGTTCAGTAAATCTGCTTTCTCTGCAGCTTTAGGCTGCTGTAATGACTAATGAAGATGACATCACTGGAGGCCTGCTAGTAAGCAATAACATTATGATGAGCTGGCAGAATGCATTCCAGCCCTTTCGTGCCACTTTCAAACAATATTACTTGTCTGTGGCCATTCTGCAAACCAGTCAGAACAAAATTTGTTTTTCTGGGGAACAGAAAAGTAATAGGGGGATGATTACAACATATTGTACAAACACTAAAGCTATTCAGCATTCAGTGCATTGAAGAAAAATTCCTGAAATTCGTGTATATCATGTTTCCAAGGCCTATTGATAGTTACTATGTTTACTGGCTTATCACAGAATCACCCAGATTGTTGCTGTTGCTTTTCATTTGTCTCCCCTTTTTCCACTATACAGTATATACATATATATATATATATATATATATATATACACATGATACAGCTATGTATGTACGACTTTTATTTTCATTTTACCTTTTTAATGCATGTTTAAAGGGATACTATAGACGGCAATTACAGATTTAAAAAAAAAAAAAAAAAAAGATATATTTATATAAATGATATATATATATATATATATATATATATATATATATATATATATATATATATATGGGTGAGTGCAGAGGATCTCTTGTTGTTGTTTCTATGTATTTCGTGGTCACAACCTCATTGCACCCCCGCCTAATGGTTTAAAATTTAGTGGTTGAGCACAACTTTCCCTTTTTTTGCTATAGCTTATACAGGAGCAGTGGCCAGCTCCTTGTTGTAGCTCCCACCCTTCCCAGCTGCAGTCAGGTGATCCCAGTGGAGCCAATAAAAGGGCAACCATATGGGGGTTTTAACCTTGAAAGCAAGAAAGTTGCAGGTAAAACTTAGTCCCTTGGCTAAATGTATATTGAAGCAGTAGAATTCTTAATGAATCGCATAAGTCAGTGTAGGAACTGGTCAGAAGGGATGACTTTGACGCAGTTGGCCAGCTTGAAGTATATTGCAATATATGGACAAACAATCCCTGTTTTGCTTAAAGGGAAGGGCATTTCTTAGTAGCTTAAATGCACCAAATGTCTTAATGTTCTATATATTGATAATGGGTGAGTGCAGAGGATCTCTTGTTGTTGTTTCTATATATATATATAAATATTATATGTATACTATATATGTATTGTATTTGACAAAGATCTGAGTATGTGACTGAAATGTTGATATTGCAGTAATGAAAAAAGTTTTTTCAAAAGTCCTGCGAGTGCTGTGGTATTTCTACTTCACACACACACACACATATATATATATATTATTACAATATTACGGTCATGCTTTAGAGACAATTTATTGAAATGTTAGTGATGGGTAAGGAAGGTCAAGGAATAACGAGAGGATGATCAAATTCTACTAGACTTTACCAGTATTAGTACGCCCATGGATGTGACCTGTTGACAAATCAGCATTTTGGAAGATATTGCTTTCGTCGGGGTCAGAGGAAAGGAGAAAAAAAAAAGTCTTTCATTTGAAATTGTGTGTGTCTGTTTCCATTATTATTATTAAAGTATTCCCTTTGCTATCGTATATGCCAGTCCACTCTATTCTTCCCTTATCATATCCCCATGATGGCATGCATTTTTCTAAAACTGTATTCATCCACAAAGCTTTTCCCCTAACATGGCTACTGCTGCAGTCTAGTCCATAGCATATGCTATGTACTCTTTGGAGTGGATCACCAAGGGCAAAAATGAAACATATGAAAGTCATGGTATGACACTTTTTCTCCAGAGTAATTGTAGTCATTCTGCACAGCTCCCCCCTCCGTATTCAGAGACTGTTTTAGACACCTTTATTTCCAGCCCACCTGCAGAATCTCTTGGTTAGCAATGCCATAATCAGTGTGCAAGCTGGCTCACATAAAATGCATTCAACAAACTGACAAAGATAATTCCTTCATTTCTTAAACCACGCAGAAATGAATATATTTTAAAGCATTGCACTGAAAGGAATGCATTTCATACATTCATGGAAATGCAAAGAATCATAAATGTGGAGTACGACACTAATCAATGACAGTGATGAGTGATATTATAAAGAGGCATGTCCAACTTGTGTGACTCCAGCTGTTGCTAAACTGCAGGGTGATGGGTTTTTTTTATATATTGGGCTTGCATTAAATAAAATAGATTCACTTTGTTTTAATTGGATTAGATTATATCTGCATTTTCTTTTCCTTGTTTAAAAATGTGAATGACAGTTACAAATGAAAATTAAACCGCCTGAGCTCCTGGCAGGGCTTAATCATTGTAAGGGCCACATAGTTTGGAGCAGCAAGAGAGCACCCTTGATTGAACAACCGTTTATAATGTGTGTATATGTATATCAAGGGGAAAGCTGTGGGAAGGATATATATATATTTATATATATATATTTTGTAAATAAACATATATATGTTTATTTAGAAAATATATATGTTGCAATAGCCTAACAAGTACTTATATCAGTGCTTGAGTGCTTGTTATCTGTATGCTTTTTCAGGAAACAAGCACCTGAAAGGTGGCAGTACAAGGACTTGACAGGCAATTGCGTTGTTAGACTATGGGGGGCCTTTGCAGTTGCCTCTATGCTGTATTTTAAGCTTAACAATAAGTGGACTTCATGTATCTGAAACAGCTTTGCATTCCATTAACCTTATAAATAATGTAAATTGTAGTCAGCCTTCATCCACCCTTCCTCCACAGATAATTGACCCCTGTTTTGAGGGCAAATAAAGATAGGCCCGTCTGAAAGGTTTGGCCTACTGCAGCATGCATGCTGTATAAGCCCTGATTTGTCTGGAGAAATTTTACTATAGAAATTTAGTATGCTCACTATACAGCTTTCTGTAGGCTCAGCTACAATTGGTCTCTTGGTGGCCCATGGGAGATTTTCTTGATTAAAATTAATTGCGCAAATTTTGTACCAGATCGGGATGTGCGCTGCCACAAGGCAAATCAAGAGACTGTCCAACTGCAACCTCCACAGCTGAAAGCACATGCTCTAGTTCAGTGCTGTCCAACTGGTGGCCCATGACCCCCCTCTGTGTGGCCACCTGTCTGGCTGCTTTGATGGCTTACCTTTATGTAAGCTTTAAATTGTATCAGTACAAATGTCAAAGAATTCTGGGAAAAACTGTAGAGAATAAAGTAACAGCAACAGTATTTGATCTCTTTATATACATGTTGGAGTTGCACCATCGAATAAACATCTCCCATAGTTGACAAACTGTCCTACCTCCTTATCCAACCAAGCCATCTGGGAATAATTTTCAAGCTAGAACTACAGAAGGAAACTGCAGGTGTCAAACCTCACCCCCGTTTACCCTTAGAAAGTTAATAAAATGAAAGAAACCTTGTAAATCTGATACTATTGCTTACTACTTAAAAACATGTAATTTTCCTAAATGAAGCACTACCAGTATATGCAAGGGGTTACAGAAATTCTATTCCAAGTTTTTTGACATCACATGACAATTTATAGGATAAGATGCTACTCCCTGACTAGTTGTATATCAGTATTCAAGCATACAGCATTAATAATAACCAGTGGGTGATGCCATACAAAGCAGTGTAGCCCTGGGTAAATCATATTGGCAAATTACTAGCATTCTCAAGAAGATCAGACTTACACCTGCTATGATCTCATTAAGAATTGCTTTCCAATGTTTCTGCTTTAGGACGCCTCACTTTACTGCCTGGAGTGGCAATTACTGGAAGATTGATTTCTCCTTGTATAGCCTTTGCTAGACTGCCTTCTGAATTCTTGAGCACAATGTGAGTGGGGAGAGTTTCTATAAACCTGATAGCTCTGGACTGCAGAATAAAAAGGATGATGTTGGGCCACTGCCAGAGTGCTTGACTCATCCTTTTTCATGAATTACAACAAATCTAAAGCAGCAAAGGCTTGAAGAAAGGCACATTTTCTGGAAATGATTCAGCTATTCGGTAAGTGGAACAGGGACTGTACCATAAAAAGCAGAGGGTTATGAATTTCTGAAAAAAAAGGAGACATGGGTTCTGTTTAGCGTGCCTTCTGGCCACAAGCTGACATGCTATCAATTAAACCAGAGTCACAGTAGATTGGTCAGCCCAATAAAAAGGCAAATTTTCACTAGCTGTAACAGACCCCAGAGCAGATGTAAGTATCAGAGAAAACCTGCTGACACAAAGATGAACAGCACTTTCAGCAGTACGGCTGCGGATGTGCACTGCATACTGATGAGCAACATTACGGGATTTAACTGTTACCTGTAGGTATAACTTCTGCTATGGTGTATCTCTTGTTGTTTCGAAAAATAATTGAGATTGATCTAAAGATATTCACAAATATATGGAAGACTTTAGGACCTTATTTATGAAAAACAAAGTTGATATTAAATAAAAAGCATATTTATGAAGCTCTATTGTTGATGTTCTGTGTATGTTAATGACACTCATACCAATCACAGATATAATCCATTAGAAAGAGGTGCCAGGTTTATTTATAAAGGTGTGGTATTTATTATACACTAAGTGGCAGATTTATCAAAAGGTGAGTTTAGAGCTTAATACATAAATACTCACCCATGTTGTGTTCATTCCAATGAGATTTTAAGAAGCATATTTATCAATGGGTGAACTCTAACTTCCACCCAATGATAAACTTGCTTCTAAAAGTCCCATAAAAATGACTAGAGTTTTTATGTATTAAGCTCTAAACTCACTTTTTGATAAATCTACCCCTTGGATGTTTTGCCACAACACATTAGTGTACAAACAGGCCAATCTGACTGATCTGACCATTACACCACAGGCCCACATTTTTTATTTTGTTTACAGTTATCAATAACTGGGCAACTCTGAGAAGGTAATAATAATTTAGAATAAGCAGGGGCACCTTTAGGGCTCTGGCACACGGGGAGATTAGTCGCCCGCGACAAATCTCCCTTGTCACGGGTGACTAATCTCCCCGAACTACCATCCCACCGGCGAAAATATAAGTCGCCGGTGGGATGGCACACGCTGCGCAGGCGATTTCGGCAAATCGCCGAAGTTGCTGCGCGAGGCATTTTCGCCGATTTGCCGAAATCGCCTGCGCAGCGTGTGCCATCCCACCGGTGACTTACATTTTCGTCAGTAGGATGGTAGTTCGGGGAGATTAGTCGCCCGTGACAAGGGAGATTTGTCGCGGGCGACTAATCTCACCGTGTGCCAGAGCCCTTAGCCTTATTTGCTGTAGCCTTTTACTGTTAATGTGACACATTATGGCATATATTATAATGTAAACATGGCCTCAACATCATGACAAATTGTGCATTTCACCACCCACAAAAATGTTCATGAAAAAATTCACAGCTAAAAAACAAAAAAATGCAACAAAAGAAAAACAAAGGCCCATTGCCTTCAATGTATTTTGTGTAAAAAAAACAAGTGAAAAAAAGCCTATTGATTTCAATGCATTTTGCAAAAGTTTTTCAGCAAAGCAAAACAGATTTGCTCATCACTATTAATGAGTAAGATCAGCCCGTATCAATTGTCTTTAAACAACTAAAGTTCGAGTTTGCACCTTTTCCCGTTCCAAATAAGCTAATTCTTAGTGGTTTCCAAATGTTCTCTCCAGTGTCATATCAGTAACATTTTAGAGCACATTTTGCCTACTTTAGAAAAGACCAACAACAAGCCTCATACAGAACTTGACACTATCTGTTGCCTCATAAGTTATACCATAATTTTATTTGTATGAACTCTTTTAAGTTGAGGTAAAAAAATTCCCTGCCACTTCAATATAAAGGAACAGAAACATGAAGTGTGGCTCTGGGTAGTAGAACATTATCATAGTTTAGGAAGGCCTTCTACTTTCATCAGGTGATCTTTACATAATGTGAGGGCTTGTGCAAAGATCTGATAGGCACATTTTTATATGGTCCTCCAGCCAATTAGAGCTTTACATTGCCTGAGCCCATGTGGTAGCTAGATTCTTCTCTTGCTTAACTAGAATTAGCTATAATGCAGATGTATATTCTGATTCCATTTTTATTTTAAAACATGGAATATTTTATGTCTCTGTGTATCTCCTTCAAGGATACATCTTACAGAAGGTTAAGTCGAGAAATGATTATGCAGAAGAAAATTATTGGCATGTCTGGGGCAAGTCCAAACCACACCGAAAGAAATACAATAACAGAACTGTGGTATGTAAGATAAAACCACAATAGGACGAACTGGTAAACAATGCAAGCTTGGGTCTACAGCAAAGTAAACAAGCCCTGCAACATATAAGGTATGTTCAAATCTGTAAAATGATGTGCAGTCATAGCTGACCTAAAAACAAAACTGACTACACGCAGGACAACATTATGTTAATTTGCGGTCTGCAAATAGAATGAGGTTTCCCTTTTCTCTTACCTGATTTTTACAGAAAAGTGGTAGCACAGTTCCCTCATGGTAACACACAGCTTTCATACCAAACGCACCAAGGAAAATGATCTTACTTATGAAGAAATTCTATTCTTCTACTCTTTACAGCTTTGGTGACAGGCTCTTAGATCTCAAGACGACATAGCTCAACCTGACCAATCATACCTCTCTGAGTAGGCACAAAATGACTGTACTTGGCTGTGAATCACTGCTACACTGAAAGTGAAACTTCATGTGGTAAAAAGAAAATTAAGCAATTTCCACACAGGTATAAGACAGTAGGTCAGAAAATGCTTCTGATGGTCAAAAGACAGCTGCAACTAAAATCACCAATAAAACCTTACATTTGTAGCTATAACTTAAAACTAGCACAGCTTGTATAATAATCTTTTACAATAAATGCAGACTGTGATCTACCAGTAGATCTTAAGCTGCTGACTAGAAAATCATGGAACAATAACCAAGAATAGTTCTACTACAACAACCTTTTGGGTAATTTTTAAAAACACTGGTGCTGTTTATTTTAACACAATGTAATTGCTTTCAGTGTAAGGCGATGAAGTTATGTTATCTAGTGGACTGACCTACATAGCTACTGCTTAGTTTTAGGAGGTTACAAGTCAATCCTTCCCTTGAATCTTCTAACACAGTCATGTTTTTATTGTTTTATGTTTTATTGTTTTTTGTATTGCTCTAAGTACCAGCATGACAGTGCTCTATTGAATATAAGCTGGGAATTGTCTCTCAGAACATCACTGGACCTCGGTATTAACTGAAGTCAGGGATCTATTTTCTATATAGGCACCCAAGGGTCCATGCCAAGCGTGGTAACTTTAGAGGGATGGCTCTCAAATGCCTAGATATATATAAAAAAAAATTCCTTCCACCAGATATTCAGGTGGTAGAGCTGAAGGGGAGAAGAGCTAAGACCCAGCGCTTTGGGCAGCTTTTCCTTCACTAATGGCAGTGGTACAGGTATGGGATCACTTATCTGGAAACCTGTTATCCAGAAAGCTCTGAATTATGAGAAAGGAAGCCCTGAAGCTATAAACGCAGGGGCTGCATGACAAGGGATCCGAATGACCAGCAGCCAGATTACACTGGTTTATTTTAAAAGATTGGAAAAATCAGATGCAGCTGTGATTGAGTGAGAAGCAGTAAGTTAAGGAGGGGAAAAGCTGGGCCGGGGGGTGGAGAAGGATAGGGACGTGATGTCACAAGAGGAGGAGTTCACTTCCTATCTTCTGAACAGGTAGAAACATCCCACCCACCCTCCCCTCTTTTTTGCATATTTTGTAAAATGCCAGGATATTTTCTTCTTTATGCTCTCATATTATCTATTAATAACAGAATGTGAATGTTTTCCTAAATGCACTGTTATATTGTGGTTTCGGTAACACTATACAGTATGAATGTGAGAGTCTGCATGGTATTATTTATGTTAAACAAAAGTCAAATCCTTGATCCAGGGAATTTTCCGATCGCCAGGTGGGGTCAGGAAGGAATTTTTTCCCTCTTGAGGCATAATTGGCACAGGCTTCAGGCTGGGTTTTTTGCCTTCCTCTGGATCAAAACAGTGGATATATGTTAATGTATTTTAAGTTGTTTCTGTCACAGCAGCAGTAGGACCTTGCCAGAGTACTGCACAGGAAATTTTAGAAGAGGGAGAAAGGAGCTTCTCTCCTTTGAATGCATGGTGGGTTGATTGATACAGACGCTACTACTGCTTGTGCTAGGTGACAGCCTGCTTGGATTTCCTATCATCGAGGCATTGCAGATTCAGGACCGGCAGCAGGGCTGCTGAACTTCTCTCATGGTGGGAGATGCAGCTCCTGCTGGTAGCAGAGTTTGGGGCCATCCTCTCTGTAGGTAGAGGCAGCCTAATACTCAGTGGTGGATATAATGACATAGTGCTGATCTCAAGTCTTCAGTAAGGAACAGCAGAGCATAGTAGCGATCTCTTATAGAATTCTGGCTTTGAATATTGCCTTGGGTGAGGCTGGCAAGGTCCTATTTATTTGATAAAATGTAAATAAATGCTGTGGCCTCTTTTTACCCATTTCCGGCTCTTGGTGTTTTATTAATGTATGTAACAATGGGGTTCAGAGGGATGGCTGAAGGCGAAGGGAAATTGAGGAGTCCCCTTGTCAGGCATAGACTCCATTTTAAACAATTAATTCCAATTGTTTTGCCATTATTTCCATTTTTTAACAATAAAACAATACCTTGCACTTGATGGTAACTAAGCTGCTTGAATCCTTGTTGGTAGCAAAACAACCCTGTTGGATTAATTTAAAGGAACAGTAACACCAAAAAATGAAAATGTTTTAAAGTGATTAAAATAAAATGTACTGCTGCCCTGCACTGGTAAAAGATGTGTGTTTGTTTCAAAAACCCTACTATAGTTTATATAAACAAAGCTGCTATGTTATCAAGGGGCAGCCATTCAAGCTGGAAAAAGGAGAAAAGACACAGGTTACATAGCAGATTACAGATAAGATGTGTAGAATTCAAAGGGAATGTACACAGCTTATCTGTTATCGGCTATGTAACCTGTGCCTTTTCTCCTTTTTTCTGTTTGAATAACTGCCCAAATGGCTACACAGCAGCTTTATTTACTATTTAAACTATAGTTGTGTTGCTAAAACAAACATACCACTTTTAGGGCTCTGGCACACAGGGAGATTAGTCGCCCGTGACAAATCTCCCTAGTCACGGGCGACTAATCTCCCCGAACTACCATCCCACCGGCGAAAATGTAAGTCGCCGGTGGGATGGCACACGCTGCGCAGGTGATTTCGGCAAATCGACGAAAATGCCTCGTGAGGCAACTTTGGCGATTTGCCGAAATCGCCTGTGCAGCGTGTGCCATCCCACCGGCAACTTACATTTTCGCCGGTGGGATGGTAGTTTGGGGAGATTAGTTGCCCGTGACAAAGGAGATTTGTCGCGGGCGACTAATCTCCCCATGTGCCAGAGCCCTGACAAGGGAGATTTGTCGCGGGCGACTAATCTCCCTGTGTGCCAGAGCCCTTATAAGTGCATGGCAATAGTACTTAATATATTAATTACTTTGCTAAGGTTTAATTTTTTGGTTTTACTGTTACTTAAGATATGTATGGTGATCAAAATAACAGAAAGATCCCTTATCCGGAAAACCACAGGTCCCAAGCATTATGGATATCTATATGATAAACCCCATAACTGTACAGCCTGACAGTAAGCAGTTGTTATGATATGTAACACAAGATGCTGGTACATCTAGTAAACCTGCCCAACACATTACATTGTTGGGTCCTGACATTATGGGGCCCATTCATTAAAGCACAAATTTTCGCTACTAAAAAGCACAATTGAAAAAAATTCAGTAACCGCGATAATTTCAAAAATTGCACGAAAATTACTTTCTTGGTCGTACGAAAATATTGTGGTTGAGATCCGAAAGTCACAAAATGTTTGTATCCAAACGATCGTAAACAGTACGAAAACCATTCTGGCTTTGAAACAAAATGTATGATGTTGGAAGCCTTCCATAGGACTCAGTGGCACTCTACAGACCCAACCTTGCGAAAAGATAGTCACGATACCAAAGCTTGAATGAATAACAAATTTTTCATAGTCGTTGCAAAAAATACGACTTTTTCATGGAATAACAAACATACCATGAAAAAGTTGTGAAATTTTACCGAAATTATTGTGGATATTACGAAATGTTCCATAAGTTAGAAAAAATATGATTTTTTCTCAATCGTACTTAAAAATGCATTCTTAATGCTTATTTTACCCAACTCTTAGTTATCTTATTTCTTTTACATTTGAAAATCAATAAAAATCATATTAATAAACATGTTCCTGGCCAGCTGGGAACAAGGCACATGTTGACAACACATCACAGAACCTAAAAAGCTGTGCATTCAAACCAAACGATCTAAATGATGCTGCTGGTAGTGCACAAACAACCCGTGGCTTCTTGGGGAAAAAACGCAGTAATGTATTGTGTGTGCAAACCAAGACATTGTTTCGAGTTCTTACCACAACAAACTGCATTATCTCAAATAACCCATAGGTTCTGTGCATCATGTATTTTTTTTCTAAAGCAAATATGCAAATCTGTGCTCTCTGCAGTACTGTGTGGCCTTTAAAAAGTTCACTATAGCAAATCTTCCATAACCAGGCATGTTTTTTGTGCCCTTCAGAGGAAAGTAAGGACGGTAGATATAGAATAACAGATGTTACTTATCAAATTCCCTTTAGCAATATTTGCAAATAATGCAAACTATGTGTTCAGGAAACTATTTCCCAAATAAAAGTATAAATGCAAACACAGAACACAGCACTCTATAACGTATCAGTGTTAATTCAAAATTTTACACAATCTAAAAGAGAAGCTTCTATTTTTAGCTAGTTTTCTTGACATATGTCTTTTGCTTACTTTATGATCTGCATGCCCTTATTTTCTTGCAAGGCATTACATCTGTGCCCCCCACCATTTTGGTAAGGTAACAAATGTAACCAATATGTAAATTAAATTGTTCATGTGGCAAGAAACAGTGGCCAATTAGAGCACTGGAATTTTCGCAATGGCCAGTTTGTTGTGCCATTATATGCAACTAGCTTACATTACATATTCATTTTGATTGGTTTGGGTATTTGGAGTGTTAATATTTTGCAAGAATGAAAAACTTTTGTTTGCTTTGGAAGAAAGAACTTAAATCTAGAAAAAAGAACTAAAAAAAACAAAAAACAAACTGGCAATAGATACGTGGGAACAATCGACAACTTCCATAATAGTAATGAATCACTGACTGACTCACAACTTTCCTATTACACTAAAGTACATACAAATCAAAGGGAAGAGAAACAGAAAAATAAAGAATATTATGAAATTATCTGCAACAGTAGATGGAAAACACTTGAAGTCAATATGTTAATATAAATGAAGATGTGTATTTTTAGATCTACTCTATAAAATGTCATTATGATTCTAAAAACATTTTTCCAAGGGCACTATAAGCAAGAAAGAGAACAGACTTCAGGAGTTCACCAACATCTTTTAAAGTCACTTGCTTAAAAATAAACAAACACAGACCCATGTTCAAGCTTGTAAATACAGATATGGGATCCGTTATCTGGAAATATATAATCTAAATTACAGGAAGGCCATCTCCCATAGACTACATTCTAAAAAATTGTTTGTTTGTTTTTTTAAAATGATTACCCTTTTCCATGTAATAATAAAACAGTGTATTGTACGTGATCATAACTAAGATATAATAAATCCTTATTGGATTATAATGCAGCTGGACAAAAAACAGAAAAAATCAATAAAATTAAAAAAGGGATCGGAAAATGTATGTTTGTACCAAGGGAGGCATGACATGTTTTGGGTTTAATTTATTGTTTTTTCTTTTAGTAGACTGCATTATGGAGATCCACACAACAGTAAGACCCCTAATCTTAAGGACCCAAGGTCCTGAGTAACAATAGTCAAGGGATATAGCGACTATATATAGCGACTGTTGCTGATAATAATATCAACATCTCTTGAACAAGATTCCAAGGCAATACCTTAATGTTTATAAAATTAACTATATGAGCAGTCTTATTGGTCGTATGAAAATTAAAAGGATATATTCTTTCAAATCCCCTAATCATTCCTACCATTATGCTGTTGGGGCAAAAAACCACTTCTTCTTTGATTTGATTGCTAGTGCAGTCTGAGGCCATCAGGTAGCCACCCAATGCCTGTTGGTTTGGCTCGTGCTGCATGTTGATAAATTTGAGAAAAGTACTTGGGTACTGTCAAGGATTCTGGCAGTAGAAATGTATCTCTATTTGTTTCTCTCTGTTTGTTCATGTTAGTAATGTAGGGCCATATAGGAAAAGGATATATATATTTATTTCTGCCATGGAACTTGTGTCCCTTGAAAAGGAGTAGCCACAGGGAATCAAATTCAGGTCTCTAGCTTGAGATCAGGTAGGACATTTCTGTCTGATGGGTAAGTTACAGTTCCCTGCAGGATTTTCACTTTAACTATGTAGAATGTGGGAATCTGAAAACTAGTCAGGATGCAAGAAGAAAACAATGATTCATAGCCTTAAGCTTTCTGTGGCAATTTATTTCAGTGTCCATTGCAAAGTCACATTTATGGTAAAATTGCTACCTGTGGGGATGATCAGCTCTTGCATAAATCAGCATATTTTTATGACTCTAAACTCTCAGGCATATAACTTAGTCAATTAATGGACAGATCCAAAAATGCAGCACATTTATGATCCTGATTTATTTTTTTAATACAAGCGTTAACAGTGCTCTTTATCAGATTTCCTACAATTACATATTTTAAAAGTTCAGTAGTTTGTTGCTGTTTTTTTGTATCACAAATAACATTTTCCCTAAATGGTTAACAACCAGGAATTTATTTACATTTTATCTCAAATGAGAACTGTCTTTTTTCCTTCTTGTTCTTTCTGGTTTTGATTCATTTAGACAATAATCAACCAATATGTACAATATACCAATAAAACATTTATGGACCTTAAGATCAAACAATATTAAGCAATTTACAATATCGTCACCGACCATAAAACAACCATAAAAAAACAAAACTACATTGTTGTGAATATGTGAATTATTTTTGGCCATTAGATTGTTACAATGCAGCTGGACAAAATACAGAAAAAATCAATAACATTAAAAAAGGGATCAGAAAATGTATGTTTGTACCAAGGGAGAGGTTGGTGGCTGATACTCTTTTTGTCATGGAGAGGGCTCCACATGGTTGAGTCCATAGGGCATCAAAGTGTAACATTAATAAACACTTTGAGGCTTTAATCATGGGATTCTACTAGATAACCATATTTTGAAAAAAGTACTTTGCTACTTTGTACATTTCACTCTGCTGGTTTATAACAACCCTTTCTAATCTTAATATTATCACTTGTTATCTCTGTAAATAATATATTAGGGTTTACACCATTATGTGTGCTTATGTGAGAAGATGTTCAGGTGTAGGATCCATTATCCGGTGACCCATTATCCAGAAAGTTCTGAATTATGGGAGGGCCATTATACAGAGACTCCATTTTAATCAAATAATTCTAATATTTCAAAGTGATTTCCTTTTTCTATGTAATACTAAAACACTGTAATTGATCCCAACTAAGATATAATTAATCCTTACAGGAGGCAAAACAAATCTATTGGACCTGTCCCCCTAAGAAAAAAATCCAAATAATTTTCTATTGTGTTTGTCAAGCAAAATAAGCTTCACTTACACTATAGAAATAATAGAAATTTTGTTTACTTCCAGTATTGGAATTACACAATCACAGCTAGCATCAATTTTCATGTACATCTGTCTATCTGTGGTTTTTAAATTATGAGCCTTCTAAAAGTATGAATTTGAATGTGTTATCAATTAGTGCAGGTTTGTACTGCATAATTGTTAAATTGTTTTTTTGGTTATTCTTTAAGACACTTCTGTCCATTGCTAATGCCCTTTCCCATTATTGCATATGTTACAAAACACTATATTTGGACTGTTAAACAACAGTGATTAAAATTATATTTGCAAATAAGGATTCTGGCATTCTATAGTATCTGTACAAACCTTATGTGTAGGGTTTGGTAGCATTTAGTACTATTTATTACCTGTTATTTAGCAATGATACCTTAACACGGAGCTTTATAGACACATCATTCATGTTAGTCCCTGCCCTAGTTTTGCTTACAATTTTAAGTACCAAATATATATATATATATATATATAATGTTGACACTTGAATTTATCCATTTCTGGTTGTGTTGGGTTTGTGTCCACTGGTTGCCATGGTTACTGTGGCCGTTTTTTGGTGCAATTTTATGTGGTGGGGGTATTTATTGTGGGTGTTGGGATATGGTCTGTTGGTTTGTCCCTGGGGAAGAGCACTGGTCATGCTTGAAACGTTGGAATTTTCAATAAAAATGTTTTTTCTTTTGTATCATGTGTGTGCACGGCACTCTTTCTATTATAATACACACACATAAATACATATATATTATATCATATAAATAATTTGGAGTAATAGTGTAATGCTGAAGAGGGCATTCAGTTTCATTTCCCAGGCAGCCATTTCTGTAGAACCTGCATCTTTCATTATTTGTGCTATGACCTTCATTCAACCTTGTATAATGCTGCTCTCAGTATGGTGATTTGTATATCTGTGGGGCACTTTAGGAGTCCTTCAGTTAATCCAGATTTAGAAAAGAAATAAGTAACCAGAAACATATTTAGCAAAAAAAGGTGAATTTAAGTGGTTCACATTGGTTCAGTAGAAACTACAATAACCGATGTTCTGAGCTATTTGTTGAATTGAGTACACGCACACTGAAATGCAAGCAGAGATAGAGATGCTGCCATAGTAACCATGGCTTCCCCATTGCTTTTGCTTTTAGTAGGAAGAAATGACAGAGGGTTAAAGATTAAACATGTCAGAGCAAGAAAACTTGCTCAAAATGTAAAACTAATGAACTGATTCTCAAGGCTGATTGCAAAGAAGTGACAAGCACATGCAGTTTAATGGAATAAAATTTCTAAAATCCTAATTACAAGGTAATGGCCAGTATTTTAGAAAAGGTCAAAAATGAAAATTTTTAGAGAACTTCCAGCTGGATCAAAGAGACAATATAAACTAAGGGATATATACTAAGATGATCTTAAGTTACGTTGGCGCTACCACAACAATATATAGACACAAAGGCAACAACCAACATAAATACATGTTTTGAAGGAAACACTTACTAGTAACTGCTCTTCAAAGTGGTCCTTGTTGTCTACCTTTACCAGCATCGTCAGAAACTGGAACTTATCAAAGGCTTTATATTTAGCAACATTAGCCAAAACTGACCAGCATGGCATGCACGGCATAATAAGCACATAGGGAAATGTTAATAAAAGATATGCAAGAGTCTACAACATTCCTAAACTGTTGCACATATCCAGATTAACCAGCATATGTAAATTACAGGGCTTTTGAATTTTAACAAGGGCCTGGTCCATTCACTATGGCTTAACATCTTAATTTTTTATACATGCAAGTTCATAATTTCTAGTCATTGGATGTAAAACAGGATAAGACAATGAGACAATATATTTTATGGAAGGCAGTCTCCATTTTATTTTGGCTCGATAAATGCAATAAATTGCTGTGTTTAGAAAAACCCAATTTGAATGCTCTCTCAAATCCTCAGACTGACATGACTGGATAAAAAATGAGATGCTGTAAAACTGCCTCTATAATACATTGTAAGAAAAATAATCAGACGGAATGCAAGAGCAATTCGCTAGTTGCCAACCTGCATACAATTTACCTCTACAGTGTTTTTCTAAATTTGGGCATAACTGCAAATGAGCACCTATAAATCATGCATGAATTGCAGTGCCAGTTTCCTTGCAAATACCATGGTTTTGAATGGCATTAGTGTATGAATCACTAGATGCAAACAGAGGTTGCCCCTTGCAACCATGTACTTTGCATCCTCTAAAAATGAATCAAAGGAACCAGTGCATTGTTGCTAAGAGCAAGTCAAATTGGGGCTGTATATGTGAAAACACCTCTGTGAATAGCTGTTAGGTGCTTTGCCATTCAGTTTGTATTTGTAAATGAGCTCTTCGGTCCTGTTGCTATAACAATGTTGGGCCCATGTCAAAGCACAAAGTTGTGCATGTATATGTTACTCACAGAGATGCGTTTCTGAGATGTTCCTGTACAGAGAATGTTCATCAGTCACTGCCATGGTGGAGCTTATAATCTAAAGCCTCTATCAATTAGCCTGCCTATGATTTTGGAGTGTGGGAGGAAACCAGAGTACCCTCTGATAAATTGTGCCAAGGAGCACAAGGGATCCCTGAAATGAACACCTGTCTTAAGGAGATTTTACTGTCAGGGTACCCTCTATGCACCACATTTACACATGCAACTCATTTGCACCTGATGAACTGAATTCTGAATTCTGCTTCGTTCCTCTGTATATCTATGCCAGTATATTTATTTTTACACAATGCAAATAACTTAGGGCAGACGTTTTTGTGTAGTCATTTTTTATTGCAAATGTATTTATTTCTATTCCAAAATTGCAAGATTGTTATTACAAAACCCAGTTACTATTTGTAAAAAGCAAATCCCTATTTTATTACAAAATTGGATTTATATTTTTATGCAGGCCTTGTCACCTGTTTATTTTGTTTTAGCCTTTCATCTTGAAATCATGCGCACCCTTTAAATTCCTTTAATCAGGGCATGATAAATAAATCAATAATAATCACATTATAATTTTTACTACCATTTTTTTTTCTTACAGCCTGTTTTATTCTGGTAACACGATGTCTATTTTGCCTTTTATGTAAATATGGATATATCTTATATAGTAATATTATAATTCATGGTCATTTTACTGTCCAGTAGAAAATTGGCAACTATGTTGCAACTATGAAAACTGGACAACAAACATATTAAACATATATTAGAGCTAACGCCTTAACCTCTTAGATACCATAGACATTTTTCTTTGTAGCTGCTTCTCATCCAAGGGGTTGTCTATTTTTCCCCCCCGGTGCCGCTTTAATAACTGGAGCTGGCAGTAAATGCTGACTTATCTGTAGCACAACATGTTGATGTAGACAAGTGTCAAGGACAATGACAGAAAACCAGCTTGTGAACACTGCCTGTCACGTCTGAGATTTATTGGAGAGCCAGTTTCAGAATATGCTGTGTAATTTAATGAGGTGAGAACAACAGACAAGCAGTCATCTGAAACGTCTTCCAACAGAATGATAGAATTTGCCTCCTTATCAGTGCTTAGTGTTCGGGGCTTTAAAGAGAATAAATAGCATGTAAATCAGGGATGTAGCTGTCTCTCTCGACACTCCAGCAGATATAAAAGCAGCAACCAAAGGCTATGGAAGTTCACAACAGCTAAAGGAATGTGTGTTTGACTTGGTCGGTGGGTGTTTTTCAACCAGTACTGCAGTTGTATTTGCAATAATGTTGCATTCACTAACACTCTTTTGTCTTTAATAAATCCTTATTAATGTATCCACAGCCCACCACACAGATTGTACCAATCATCATGCTTTGCTCCAGTGTGACCTTCCTGAAATGACCTGATGCTATGCAATGAATACACCTGTCTGTCTTCTGACTTGCACTTGGACACTTGCATACTAAGTACCAAAGGAAGAGTATTGAAATTCTGGCCATGAAAAAAAAATCTCGATACCGTGTGTAGCTTAATCAGTATTCATGACATGTTTGCACCATGCTACATTTGTACACTCGTGGTACATGGGGGGTGGGGTGGGGAAACTGCTACCAGTTTTCAGATGATTTGTACTTCTGTACTCTACCTTTTTTGCCAAGCCATAAAAAGCATGTTTCAGGCAGTAACATTAATATGTTGTTCAGCAGTCATTACTTTATGTTAAAAAAAAACCTGGGTATTAACTTTAATTCACTGCAAAAAGAGAGCCACAGGACTTACATAATCTATGAGACAATACATTGTAGGTCTGCTAGGCATATCCAATTACAGACATGTAAAGGACTCTTTCCATTGATCTTACATTCTGTTCCTCTTTATCAAACCATCATAAAGAATGTAATCACACAAGCCTGAGAAAATAGATTGCTCCATTTTCTTAACTAGGAAGACACAGTTCTTTCAGATGCAGGAAAAAATCTGCTGACCAAGATTAAAACTGTGCTAAAGTAGCCGAAAAATCTCCCAAAAATTGCCATCCCTTTTGCTAACATTATTATTACCACAAATAAAATTACATTACTCGCATCAATTCTGCTTAATCACAAGGAAATGTCTTCTTTCACATTTTCCTACGATGAAGTTGAAAAGGTGCAGTAACCCATAGAAACAAATAAGATGTCTGGTAACCAGTAAATGCTACTGCTGAATGGTTACTATGTGTGATTAGCCTATCTGCAAACTTTGCACCTTTTATAACATAACTCCATGGGGCTGATTTATGAAAGTCCGAATTTCGGACTTTTAAAAGTACATTTCGAAAAAATTGGATGAAATACGAAAATTTCTGATGTGCGTTAATTGTGCAAAAATTAGCATCATGGTCGTACGAAAATATTGTGGTACAATCCGAAAGTTCAGAAATTTTCGTATCCAAACAATCATAAACGGCATGAAAAACTTTCTGACTTTGAACCTTCAGTGCATATTTTTGGAAGCCTCCCATATGACTCCAGCTCCAACCTGGCCAAAGGAAAGTCACGATACCAAAGCTTGAATGAATAACAAAACTTTCGTACAAATATGATTTTGTCGCACAAATTGCCGCAAATTACGAAAAAATTAACGGAAATTAATGAAAAAATAGCAGAAAATACGCACAGTTCTAAAAGTTAGAAAACATACATTTTTTTTCCATTCGTACTCATTCAGACTTTAATGAATGGGCCCCCATGTGTTTAGCTTAGGCTAATGCCACACGAGGTGTAGGGTGGATATCTTCAGCAAGCGGAAAAGCGTTTGCTGAAAATTCGCCCTACGCCTCAAACATACGCCTCCAACATACGCCTCCCTACACCTCCTACATGTGCCTGAACCGGAATGAATGAGATTTGCTCGGGTGCTGGCGCAGGAGACTTTGCATTATCTCGCGTTTTCATGCGTATAACGGCTAAGTGCGCCTGCACCCAAGCGTATCTCATTCATTCGGGTGCAGGCACATGTAGGAGGCGTAACAGAACAGAAGGAAAACAGCATTTCTGCTAAAGTGGGCAAAATGTTAGCACTTGTATTTCGAAAGATTGCAAGTGCTGAGAACACAAGCAATAGAATAACTTATTGGGACAGTTTAAATCAGGACGCTATGAGTGTGAATGAAGTATGGATATATTGTACCATTCTGAAAAACAACCAACACCAAATCTAGAGAGTTAACACTTCTATTTATACTATATAAAGTATTATGAAAAGAACTCTTATGTGCAGAGCTGGCAACATTTTCCTTATCTTTCCTTACACAGATAGGACAGTGGTTTCTGGATTGTGCATCACAGTGCACATCATTCTGTACTATCAATTCAGATTTTTAGTGAAGGCATTTGCATCACATGTCAGTAAATCGAAGGGAAGTTTTGCAATAACTGATTAACGTAAGCCAAAAGTCACTGAATTAAATATATGCCTAAGTGTTCTATTTGCTACAATCCCACACACTTCCCCTACCACACCAAATGTCATTTACTGCCTGTGTTTTAATAAGTGAAAAGAAGATGCACTTTAAGGTCTACGACATGCAGCAAAAAGGGATGGACAAGATGAAATTACAGCATAGACGTCAGCAATTGGATGGCAGAAGAAAATGATAGGAGATTCTTTTTTCAGTGTCACTGGTTTCTTGGAAGGTGTGATTGACGGACCCGCATGTTAAGTTTAGTAGGTTCACGTCACCTCTCTCCCTTTCTCTACCATACATAGACTTTGAAAACTTAGTCATACCGTGTCCCAACAAAAGGGGTAAAGCCAATGCTCAAAGCTTGGACATGAGATACTTCTATAAATAAAATGGCATTAATAAAAGCAAAAGGGAACATTACAAAGTGTGCAAATTTGTAAATTTTTTAATTTATATTTCAAAAGGAGTACAGCTAATGCTTAATGGTATACCTATCAGTTTTCCTAATGTTTAAAAAATGTACTGCTTTTGAATTGTTAAATAGTAAAGACTCCTTCCATCCCTTACCTCTTTTTTGTTACTGCAACATCCTACCCGTGGCCAGAGATGGAGAGCTAAACACATTGTTTTAAAAGCCAGAAGCTGCAGCTTAGCAAATAAAAAATTTAACCTATACTCCTTTCAACAGTAATTACATGAATATTTGAAACTACTAAAAATATTAATTCCTATTGTTGCTTAGAATTAAGTTTTCTTTCTAATGCAAAAAAAAAAATTTTGGAGTTCCCCTTTAAAGGAACAGTAACACCAAAAAATGAAAGAGCTTTAAAGTAATAAAAATATAATGCACTGTTTCCCTGCACTGGTAAAACTGGTGTGTTTGCTACAGTAACACTACTATAATTTATATAATAAGCTGCTGTGTAGCCATGGGGGGCAGCCATTCAAGCTGGAAAAAAGGAGAAAAGGCACAGGTTACATAGCAGATAACAGATAAGTTCTTTAGAATACAATAGTGTTTTATCTGTTATCTGCTATGTGCCTGTGCCTTTTCTCCTTTGAATGGCTGCCTCCATGGCTACATAGCAGCTTATTTATATAAATTATAGTAGACTTTCTGAAGCAAATACACAACTTTTACCAGTGCAGGGCAGGAGCACATTATATTTTAGTTACTTTTATACAGTTTCATTTTTTGGTGTTACTGTTCCTTTAACTGACTCTATCAAAAGAATAAAAGCATATTAATTCGATATGCTGAAAGTAAAAAAAAAAAAAAAGTTTTGTGCTTTTCTCTTCAATTCTGATGTATGAACATAGAGAGTAGTTCAGGAAAATATGTAGCATTCATAGAAAATCTTTGATATTTGTCATTATCATTTTGAGTCAGGGTTTTATAGGAAATGACAGGAATGGTGTTATCAAAGTTATAATTGCTATGTACTGTAGTAACATGTAACTGGGAAACTCCACTATGGCCCAAAACTCTCCCCAAGCAACCCTCTACCTTTTCTTCTATACCTTCCTTTTCTTTCAGGGGGGGTATTATGACACTTGCTCTAGCTTGGCACAATGCACCATGTTTACCATTCATTAATAATGTAATTGCAACAATTCTGTGTTGCAATTTTATATTTTAATAACCTAAAAGACTTGACTGGTTGAAAGAGCCTAAGGCAAAACACAGTAATGCTGTTGGTGGCTGTATGGTGCTACACTAGGGCCCTGGTTGGTATCCCCTCAAACAGCTCTATTGATATCTAACAAACAGAATAAGACCAATTGTTTTCTTGCCATTGGCAGATAGAAGCATTAATATGCAGATGGTCAGTTTTGAAAATCTGGGATATTTCAGTAACAGTAATAACCTGTGCTGGATCTTAGGTATGAGTGTCTAAAAAGTAGAGGTTTGCATAGCATGGGTGTTAAGTAGACAGTGTTCTAATTCCTTCAATGTATAAATAAATCAGGTACCAGAAATGTCCACAGTGGAAGATATGACTAGCAGTAAATAAACCTCTTTGATGTGACTCATGGATAGCAGCTCACACAAATAGCACTGTATGTAGTGCACAAGCAGTATAAAATATAAAAAGATGGGAAAATTGCTGTAGGCCTGGCATTGGGTGTCTGCACTTGGAAAAATAAAAGAAAATGACTTTCCTGTGTGTCACAAAGCAGAATGGATAAATGCAAAGCTCACTTTTTCTCTGACTCATTATACTGTGGGCCAAATGAGGTTACTGTATGTTGGTATTTGGTCAATGAGTAGAATAAAATAAGAATTGTTTGATAAAGCCACAAATTGTTCCAAGTGATCACAATAAGGTTTTTTGGTTAAACAAAAACAGTTGTTTAGCTAAGTGTCCTGCAGAGAGATTATTCATAGGAAATGCAATATTCAAAAGCAAATGAATAACAAATATAAGGCTGTCATTTCCACACAGTTATACCTTCTACTGCTGTCAGGGTGAGCTGGAAATTAAACAACTGTTTGATGGTTAGAGAACCATAATGTCCACAACAGTTTTATGTTTTGCCCTCCACATTTTTTCACCCCTAGAAAACCACACTGTTGTCTACTGGAATTGGCTAAAACTGACAGAACAGATTATTTTCATTCATTCCTCACCCAAAAATGGGCACTAGCTGCTTGCTGTAGTCAGATTCAGGAACCTGAGAAACTACTGAATGTGGGTGCTTCTATGCAGATATGCACCAAATCCAGGATTTGGCTGATTTCTGCTGCTTGCAAAAATAAATTTTTGCAAATCACAAGTGTTCGCAGCCCCAGAACAGAATATATCCAGTGCTGCCCTAGGCATGCCGCCTTATCCACTCCCACTCTGCTACCTATATAGCACACTACCATGCATGCATTAACAGGTTAAAGGACAAGTCAACCCAGAAATAAAATTTTGCCTAATAAAAGAAAACATAATTCTAATCAACTTTGCATTGGCAACTTTGTTTTTTTTTTGTTATTTGTATATGAAAAACACTGTTGCCTTTTCTATTCTCTGCCCTGGTGCTCTGACTCTTGAAACAATGTAACACAAGGCAGCACTGGTGGCTCTGACTCTTGCAACAATGTAACACAAGGCAGCAGACTGACAGACCTGTCTTGCTGGAGGAGACTTTTGCAACATTGTTAAAAGTCATTAACAGGAAAGCAGCAAATGCTGATTTCAATAGCTATTACATTTAAAAAAAACTTTTTAATCACTAAAAAAATAATAAATACATATTGGAAAGTTTCTTAGAATTATATTATCTTTTATTAGGCAAAAATTCATTTTTTTGGGTTGACATGTCCTTAAGGGATTTTGCACTTATGCCCTTAGCCCCTGTTTTTAGCACCAAGAGTTAGCTGGGGAACGGAGGGGGGGGGGACGGGACGGTGTAAATTGCAAGGAAACATAATATTGAGATGATTAAGCCACTTTGGTTACTAGTTGTCATCAGATGCCTAAACCAAATGAACAAATCTTTGCATTCAAACCTAAACATATGCACTGACAATACTATAATATGAATTTATCTCACCAGCTGTATGAATCCACATAAAGCACAAATGTAAAGCATTCATCTTATTCCGCTTCCTGCTGCTTACAGGAATAAATATGCATATTTGACATCAAAGTTGAATACACACAAAAAGCAGCTACAGATAAAATGTCAGTAGTGAAGCTGAAATCATTTCCCAAAAAACAGTATTACACGGGACAATATGAAGCTTTAATGTCTGAAACTTTAAGTGATAAAAGAATTGGTGATATGTAAGGAAATACATTTAGGGGCTGATTTACTTACCCACGAACAGGTCGAAATGAGTCCGATTGCGTTTTCTTCGTAATGATCGGTATTTTGCGATTTTTTCGTATGTTTTGCGATTTTTTCGGATTCTTTACGAATTTTTCGTTACCAATACGATTTTTGCGTAAAAACGCGAGTTTTTCGTATCCATTACGAAAGTTGCGTAAAAAGTTGCGCATTTTTCGTAGCGTTAAAACTTACGCGAAAAGTTGCGCATTTTTCGTAGCGTTAAAACTTAAAAGGTGCAAAGTTTCGCGTAAGTTTTAACGCTACGAAAAATGCGCAACTTTTCGCGTAAGTTTTAACGCTACGAAAAATGCGCAACTTTTTACGCAACTTTCGTAATGGATACGAAAAACTCGCGTTTTTACGCAAAAATCGTATTGGTAACGAAAAATTCGTAAAGAATCCGAAAAAATCGCAAAACATACGAAAAAGTCGCAAAATGTTCGTTTTCAAGTCGGAAGTTTTCCAATTCGGGTCGGATTCGTGGGTTAGTAAATCAGCCCCTTAGACTTGTAAGCTCTTTGTATTTAGTTTGCCTATACTGTGATCAATGTGTTTATACTATGTATTCTTGTAAACCCTATAAAGATTTATACACATAACTATATGTGTACATATATACATAATTCCTCAATCTATTATGTGCATTTTGATGCTATTTTGAATGGGTTACATCTAAAACATATAATCACTTCCAGTTTACAGGAACCTAAGATCCATCCATCACCACCTACCCCATCATTTGATCAGAAAAGCTGCTGTGCCATAAAACCTTAAAGACAGAACAAGCTTACTGTAACTGGTTGTTTGATGAAGTGGAGAAACAGCTAATCACTCAGTGTGGCTAAGTAGGTTAGGAGCCCATTGGCTCACAAAAACACTGTATTGGCAGCAAGAAAATCCTTGTGCTCTACTCATAGGTAAAAGTCTTGCTGACTTGTGTGACCTATATATTGGGGAAAACTGGTGACATTTTGGGCAACTTCCCTAAGTATTTATCTGATGTGGGTAAGAAGCTTAGAGTAACATTAGCGTAATACCAAAAACAGACAAAAAAGTTATGCATTTTAATAAATGGACACAGACCCAATTAACTTGTGCTTTTGCATATTATTAATCAGTCCCAGGTTCTCAGTCAAGGGTGACACTCAAAAGACAAGTAACAAAAAAAGGTTGTATAACGGCATATTGTTGGTCAACAATAAAAACAAAAACCTACATACAGTAAAAACCTAAACATTATGAAGGAAGTTCCAAATTTTCTCATCAGCTCCTCTCGCTGCACTAAAGTAATGAGACAATTTATTTAGAACAGTGGTAACTTACAAGGACTTCACCTCAAAACCTTTTTAAAAGCTACTTATATATGAAGCTAGTTATGAATCACCAGCCCCACATGCCATATTGAAAGGTAAGTAGAAAACAGAACCAAGCTATTCTCCCCCTTTTGCCAGGGTGTAAATGCACCTGGTAACCATGGCAAAGATCTAGCTAAAGCTAAAAGTAGGTGGAAGCTCTTCCTAGACATGGTGGCTATCAATCATCCTTTACCTTTTAAAATAAAGTTGGCTGGCTATACTGTACAAATGACAACAACTCATTTCATAATGTACAAAACTGAAAGTCTTCAAAAGATAAAAATACCATTGAGAAACTGTGGTCTGCGTTTTTAATAGGTTTCAAAACTCTCACTTCCTGCCAATGTTCAGCAAGGTAATTCACATTTCTTCATCTGAGTCACCAAATAATCTGCAAAGCCAACAATGACTAATAAGAGCCCCAATGACTGAAATATTGAGCTGTCAATGAGTCAGATTTAATTTGTTTGTGATAAAGGGTGGATCGTTTACTGAGATGCCGCTACAGTGCATCAGAAATTGAAATGAACAGAGGGCCTGCGGTTTTTATGCTGGCTGCAAGCATAGCGTCCGACGAAATAACACAAAAAATGTTTTTTTTGTGTACATGACAAGATCCTTTCAACCGCTTGTGTCAAACAGAAACCTAATTTGTATACAGAATCGGATGTGCGCTTTATAAAAAAGCAGTTTTTTAAAAAGTCGAAATTATTCCTAAAAAGATTACGAAACCGAAATCTGTAGATCGCTATGTTTATAGATGAGTCATCAGTTCCTTTGACAACGCTAATTGTTTGTTTTCACATCACCTTCTTCAGTGTCTCCTTTCCACAATGACAAGAAAAAACTTGTGAGAAATCTGAAATGAGGATTTTAGTTGTTAAATTTTTCTGTAAACATTGGAGATTATTTCTCACAAGGTGAGAAAACACTCCTTTATGAAAAGTTTCAACTCCATTCCCTGTATAAAGAAAAAATGTATACGAGTCTTGTTCTGTTGATTTAATTTAGACTAATAAATAAATTTAAATTTAGCACTGCTTTGGGGAGAATGTACAAGTTTAATAAAGGTGCAAATTTGCTCCAGATCTTCTCCACTAAGAAGCATTTACTGTTCTATTTAGAATAATAAAAATAAACATCAAAGGGGTTGTTGTGGGTGACTTAACACCTCTAGGTACACTGCCCTAAAGAGGAGAGTAAAGAGCTAATCTCTTCAAATACCATGTCCCCAATATTTGTATAGATTATCAATTATAAAAATAAATGATATATATATATTCCAGTAGTAAGGAGTTGCAGAGTCACTATTTGTTACATAGAAACATAAATGTTCTTAGTGTGATCATAGGATTCACGAAACATCAGCTGGGGGGCTGCATGCTGTGTATATGCTGCATGTGTTTAATTCATCTGCATATTTTGTACACCCCTTACATAATTTTGAACAAAGCCACTGCTTTAGAAAATATTGCATACAGCAGTTGTTTCCAGGGATACATATAAATAGATATATTTTAAAAATATATGGTACAATGTAAACTTTTTTTAAGTGAAGCTGAACTTACAAACATATAGCATTCATAAACTCTCTAACAGGCTATTATGCCAAAAATGTATCTTACATTTTGGAGTATGAATATGGCATGTATTTTCTGGAAACCCAATTCCAGGTTCCTATTAAAAGAATAACATTTAAAAGGATATGTAAACCCTACATTTTTCTACCGTGTATAAAAATGGCCCCACCCAAACTGCATAATTTGTACTGCATGTATCCCCTCCATTTGACAGCATCATCATATTTTTCTCTAACAAATAGCAACTTTCAACCAACTGCCATTTTCCATCTGACCCATCAACATGTTTCTTCAGAAGAGTGCATAGCTACAGCAGAGTTTCTATCAAAACCAGTGATGCCATCTCTTCATTGGCTGGAGGGTGTTTAGTAACCTGAGCTAAGAAGAACTGGGCATGCTCAGTAGCCAACAGCCAAAGTAAATTCCTGAGGGAGGGGCGAGTGAGTTAGAGGAGGAGAAGGAATCCCAAAAGATTAAGGGAATGCTGCAGACTTACTATTAACCTTTGAACAACCAGAGGGGCAGGTAGTGAAAGATTTCAAATAGGCCGTTCATTTTTTGTGAGGGATTTACATGTTATTTAATTGCTGCTTCTGTTCTGCTTTTTTTCTAAACATGATGTTCCAGTGTCTTACTTCCTCTCTCAGAAACATCCTTAATTCCTGGGACCAGAGTCTTCGCAGTTCTCTCCTCTCTCCTGCCTCCCCCTCCCACCAGAATGCTAAGAACTCCATCTCAGCTATAACGGCTAGAGGCTGCAGGAAGGAAGCTACCTAAAATGGCAGCTGCTATCTTAAGCAAAAGGAGAATGCTTCTAAAGTTGTTTACTCAGGTATGTTAATGGTTTCTGCAGAATAAATATATTGTTCTAGGTGGCACTAATGTGGCAAATCTATTAGCAGTAAAATGCCAAAATAAATTTCCTTCTCCTTTAAAGGGATAATATACCCCCTCTCTGGCATGAGTAAATTGAGTTGGGCTTATGTAGATGCACAAGTGCTGTCTAAACTTTCATAAATAAATATAAATGATTTTTTTTTCAACACAAGCATACCTGATTCCACAGACTAAAAGGAACTCGTGATAGTTAATCTCTATTCACGGGAACCCATTCCCCATCCCCTTTAAAACCTCACATATAAAGCAATCCCTCCCTTACTCTGCTTCCATAGTGGATCATGCACAGAGTGTCTGCAAAACAGAGGGACTTTGAGTCTCAGAATCCATCACTTCACAATAAAACAAGGCATTGGCACGGTTGCACTACATTGTCTAAGGGATGTTGGGAAATGCCTTGTATGAGTATTATGGATTTCTTCATATCTGTAGAATCAGGTATTTGTGTAGAAAAAAATACATTTATTTTTATTTCTGGAATTTTAGATAGTGGTTTATGCATCTTAATAAGCCCAGGTAGGTACAAATTCTTATTATTTGGGCTGGGACCCAAAAAATGTGTCCTTATGCTGTTTAGGATCCATTCTTCCTCTGGAAAAAGTGACCTTACTCCTAGAACAGAAAAGTTCTCTAAAGAAGCCACATAACTGTGGCTTTAAATGTCCTTCCTAATTTGGATCCCCGAGAATAAGGTTAAGAAACACTGCATTGAAGCATTGTACTCCATAGAGGGTCCCCTTATCCTCCAACCACCAGGGCCCAAGTATTCAATAACAAATCCCAGACCTGTAATAATGTGCAAAATAGCATTTTAGTAACCAACTAGACATGTGCAGAAATGTGGCCAATTGGGGATATATCTTTATGAGTACAATTAGAAACATTTTAGACTCTTAGAAATCAGCAACACTTTATTTGAAAACTTCCCTCTTGAAACACTTGCCATTTTTACAATGTACTTGGTTTTCATAATTCCACAAATTCTTTAGAAAATGCAACCAGCATTCTATCATCGCTTCCCCAGGAGCCCTGCAAAGCCTCTGTGTTGACCTTTTTTTAAATCAAAAGTTCAGCAACTGTGAAGCAAGTTTTAAGATGAGACAGAAAGAGGAAACATACTGGAAACCTGGGGGTGGATGAACAAAAGGTAATGACTGTATCTAACTGACGGCACACAATCAAAAGATCTGTAGGCCCAAAAAAGCTTGATTCAGTTTATCCAAATAAAGACTTACCTTTAAATGATTCCTCTCTCTATTAATATACATTTTCCAACAATTATATAATGGTTAGTCATGCGACACACAGTCTTCATGCTGATAAACACGTCTGAAGGTCATTTTGTGGTCATGGAAGACTTTGTTGATACACAGATTTGATAATCTCAAATTGCCTATAAAAAGAAAAAAACAGGTACATGTCACAAGAAGAAATCAATTTTAAAGTGATTTGATAGCACTCATTCACAAAAGGTGCAGATTTAGAGGAGATTGGGGAGGTCCTGCTGTTCTGATCAAAATCTATGGGGTACCTGCTCTGGTTGTATAAGGGGAGAAGATTTGTTGCCCACTGGAAATTTGTGCTACATGGGTGAAAGATTTCCAGAAAATGCCTTTCCCTTTAATAATGTAGATTACCGCATGAAAAACACTTTAGATACAGTGATCTGGCCTTATTGCTGGCAAACACATTCTTCAGTGATTAGGCACATGTTAGTAAAAGGAATAGCATTAGTGCAGATTTCCTGTGGGTCACAAAACTCCTGTGTACAACAGCCATAAGCACTGACCCATGCAATGCCAACTGTAAATAAGAGAACATGCAATGACATTAATGTCAATCAATAGCACTGTTGCATTTGTAACAAAAGACAAAACAAAGGTAGGCCCAAAAGAGGATGTGGTCAAATATTCAGCAACACTACACATGTTGCATCAGGACTTCCAACCTCAGCCTTGCCTGAATATTATACAAGTAATTTACTAAGATCTTGGACAGAAAATCAAGAGCGTTGTCAGATTGTGAGGTTTATGCACTTTACACACTGACTTCCCAGTGGTAAATGACCCATTAGGACATTCAGTATTTACTAACAAATAGACATAACTGAAAACAAAATAAGATGGCAGTTAGTCTTTATATTGTATTTTGTGGGTTGGGCTTCTCAATCAGTAGCTCTTTGGGGGTCTAAGATATTAAACCCCTAAAGTCTATGGACAATGACAAATAAGAATGGATACCTCCACTGAAAACAAGCAGTGCTAAGCTCATTTGCTAATAAGGAGCATCCATGCTTTCCTTACTGAACTGATAATTTGCAGCTTCACTTCCTGCATACAGTGGAAAGTATATCAATTCCAGTACTCTATTTTGTTCATATTTAAATACAGCCCATAATATTTTTATGGTTTTACTTTTGTATTTAGTTTTTCCATTCATGGGACCACATTTTAGACTGATGCAAAGGTAGAAGGAATAAACATTGACCTGTAGATTGTAAGCTCTTTTGGGCAGGGCCCTCTTCACCTCTTGTATCGGTTATTGATTGCTTTATATGTTACTCCAATGTATGACACCCACTTATTGTACAGCGCTGCAGAATATGTTGGCGCTTTATAAATAAATGTTAATAATAATAATAAAATAGACAAACCAACATGCTGACTAAGGAAACCTTAGCTTGTTTTTTCAAATATGCTGGCTGTCAATATTCACAATTCTCCTCTAATTAGAATCTTATCAATAGAAAAGATTTGTGTAAGGGAGTCAAATGACGATATTGCATCAAGGCCACACATTTAGTTTGAAAGCCCTAAAAATTATGTACAGTTCACATAAGCAGCTGGTTATACATAAATGATTGTATTCCTTCCAAGGATCACTCAGTGCTTAATGTCACTAGACTTACCCCTATTGATGACACAATGGTGAAAATGGCAGGTGTTTCATTCTCAAGAAACATGACTAATTTTTGGCAACTACAGCACAAAATAGCAAACTTCCCCAAAAGTTGCGCACAATAACTTATGAATATTACTGTCGTTCTCATTATCATTCCTCTGAATCAAACCACCTATTTACTTCTTCTTTTGAAAATCAAGTTGTTTTCATTGAAGACCATATTATTTGCATTTGTTTTACTTCCTTTTCTATGATCAGTATAAGGTGCATTGTAAATAAAACATGACATGTATTGGAACTTCTGCATTAAGAAGTTAGAAACTAAACTGACTACATTGAACAGATCCCTTCTGACAGAGGGTGGGGGAATCCCTATAGGACTAAGCATTTCACCTACACAAATCTATTTTTAAAGTCCAGCTTCCAGCAAAGTCAAAACTACAAAACTGCTATAATATCCTGCACATATTATTGATAACAGTTTTAATAGTATTATGCTATGTGGAGTTATTGTATTTGAAAAAAAAAATGCTCTACAGACAAAAAGCTGTAAAAGTCTGTAAAAGTCCTTTTCAAATTAAACATGAAACCCAATTTACTTTTTTATTAACACATCCATAACCTTTATAAAGAAATTTATAATTTTTTATGTCTTAGGCATAGAGGTGTTTCCACTCACATTAACAAGATTTTGGCATGATGCAAAGCTTGCATTAGTAACAGTGTCCACAAAATGGCAGCTGCCCACTTGCTGTGATTGTGAATTCCAAGACTGAAGGAAACAAGATTTAAATAATTTATATAGTGTAAGTAAAGTTTGTTTTGCTTGACATACACAATATCAAATTTGGAATTATTTCTTAGGGTGGTGACAGGTCCCATTTAAAAAAGACATAGGGGCTGATTCACTAAAGTTCGATAAAACAAGTGCTATTAATCACCTCTTGATTTTATGTGACCAGACTTCTCTACAGCTTCTCACATCCTTAAGATGTACATATTTACAGATAAAGCCTTTCAGAGTCCAAAAATATATACTGATGGTCATCCATCATACAGACATGCCTGGCCACCAAATGTGTGGCCAGCTAAAGATCATACTGGAATAAAGAGCTTTCACTTTAACATCTTTGTGTGGGCATTTATTTATTATATATATGGAATCATCTTGATATACATACACATTTATTCTGAAAGTTTATGAAATTATACATGTTAGAGAGACACCTGTTTATGACAAATACAAAGGACTATATAAACTGAACCAACAAAACAAACACAGAGGATGTTTAGTCCATAACACACTGACGGCCCAGTAGTGTTTGAATAATACACAGGACCTTTCATGAGGGAATTAACTCAGGCCACAGAGAATGTATTCACAGAGCAAGCCAACACTCCACTGTACAAACTCCCCACAAAACTGTAGGGAAAAAAATGCCTTTAGATGTCCTTAAAGGGGTTGTTCACCTTCAATGTCCAAAGTTTATTAAAATACCAAAAATGCTCTCAGGGTGTTATAAAATTCATTTTCCATTAAAAAAAGTAAAAAAAACTTTGATCAGTTTTCTAAAGGGTTGGGAGTGGCCTAATTGGAACCTGACACACTGAGAACTTCCTATATGCTTACATCATCACGACCAGGCTTTGCTCATTAAAGGTAATTTCTCCCTTGCAATGGCATAAGCAAACAGAGTCAACATATCATAAATCTAGCATACTGTTCAGTGGTGTAACTAGTGTTTGTGGGCCCCCTGCTGAGTGAAGTCACTTCCGAGTGCATGCAGCGGCGCAGTGACTGGCAGGGGCCTTATTTACGCCACTGATACTTTTATGTTAGATTTACAGCACTCTGTCACAGAAAGCAATGTCAGATTGACAGGAGACACAGCCAACAGGAGATAAGTCTGCTGCCAGGACTTTGCGTGAAATCATATAAGGAAGCAAAAAAGTTACAGTAGTGTTTATAGGGGTCACTGACCCCCCCTCCCCAAGCACAGGGTCTGTGCAGAAGTGAAGGATCAGCAGAGGGAGGATTCTGAGGTGAATATCTCTGTTCTATTAATGTGAACTGTTAGATTTGTGTTGTACAAAGGTGAACAACTCCTTTAAAGCTAAATGACTTTTAATGTTCAGTCTAACCGAATCCAAACACTAACCTATCCGAACCAAATCCTGCAAAAACAACTAGGATTAAATCCACCATTCAATGCATCCCTAGATAAAATGTCAATGGATACAAAGCATTAGGAGAGCAGTGCACTGGACTATCTCCACTAACTATAATTCCAGGAAGTCTAGAAAACTGATTTTGTTCAGTTCTTTCCCTCTGAGGCGCCTCAGGTTGGAAGCTTAATTTATCAGATCTTTTCACTGGCCAGGCAGCATGAATAGAAGGTTTTGGGTACATTTTGGGAGAACTACTGTACACAAATGGCTGTGCTCCTGAATCAATTACAGGTTTGTTACGAACACGCAGTACCAGTCAAAACACATTCATCAGAAGCTTCAGAAGTCTGCACACGGCTGATCGCCCAACTCTAAGTTCCAAACATGTTTATTTGGAGAAGCAAACAGAGATCTCTGCTGTACAGTAAGTTTAGTTGCAATGTGTTGCTTAGCTGTAGTTACCCATTAGATCAAAAGTCATATTTATATTGCCAATACGAGTTTGCAAAAAGGATTCTTGAAATTTTTATATTTTAAAAAAACAATACGTTATTAAATACAGGTATGGGATCCCTTATCCGGAAACCCATTATCCAGAAATCTCCAAATTATGGAAAGCCTGTCTCCCATAGACTCCATTTTAATCAAATAATACAGAATTTTAAAACTGAATTTCCTTTTTTTCTGTAGTAATAAAACAGTACCTTGTAATTGATCCCAAGATATAAATAATCCTTATTGGATGCAAAACAATCCTATTGGGTTTAATTAATGTTTTATTAGTAACATAGTAAGTTGGGTTGAAAAAAGACATACATCCATCACGTTCAACCATAATGACTATATATAACCTGCCTAACTTCTAGTTGATCTATTCTAGAGGAAGGCAAAAAAACCCATCTGAAGCCTCTCTAATTTGCCGCAGAGGGGAAGAAATTCGTTCCTGACTCCAAGATGGCAATCGGACCAGTCCCTGGATCAACTTGTACTAAGAGCTATCTCCCATAACCCTGTATTCCCTCACTTGCTAAGAATCCATCCAGCCCCTTCTTAAAGCTATATAATGTATCAGCCAGTACGACTGATTCGGGGAGGGAATTCCACAACTTCACAGCTCTCACACTAAAAAAAACCTTTCTGAATATTTAAATGGAACCTCCCTTCTTCTAAACGGAGTGGGTGCCCTCGTGTCCGTTGGAAGGACCTACTGGTAAATAAAACATTAGAAAGGTTATTATATGATCCCCTTATATATTTATACATAGTTATCATGTCACCTCTTAAGCGCCTCTTCTCCAGTGTAAACAGACCCAACTTGGCCAGTCTTTCTTCATAACTGAGACTTTCCATACCCTTTACCAGCTTAGTTGCCCTTCTCTGGACCCTCTCTAACTCAATAATTTCCCGTTTGAGCACTGGAGACCAAAACTGAACAGCATATTCTAGATGGGGCCTTACCAGCGCTCTGTAAAGGGGAAGAATAACCCCCTCCTCCCGTGAATCTATACCCCTTTTAATACAGCTCAAAACCTTGTAATTGGCTTGCATATTTTTACATCCCAGATGCATGACCTTACATTTATCCACATTATATCTCATCTGCCACTTAGCCGCCCAGATAGCCAGTTGGTCAAGATCCTGCTGCAAGGATGCCACATTCTGGATAGAATTGACTGGTCTGCAGAGTTTTGTGTCATCTGCAAACACTAATACATTGCTTGTAATACCCTCCCCTAAGTCATTTATGAACAAGTTAAACAAAAATGGACCCAGTACAGAACCCTGAGGGACCCCACTGAGAACCTTATTCCAAGTAGAGAATGTACCATTAACAACCACCCTCTGTACCGATCCTGTAGCCAGTTTTCTATCCATGTGCAAACGACTTCACTAAAACCAATAGACCTTAGTTTAGAAAGCAGTAGTTTGTGGGGAATGGTATCAAATGCTTTGGCAAAATCCAAATAGATTATATCTACTGCAACCCCACTGTCCAGCTTCTTACTTACCTCATCATAAAAAGCAATTAAATTGGTCTGACATGACCTGTCCTTCATAAAGCCATGCTGATTACTGCTCATAATGCCATTCTCCAGTACATAATTTTGTATGTGATCCCTTAACAGGCCTTCAAATAACTTGCCCACCACGGATGTCAAACTTACAGGCCTATAACTGCCAGGCTGAGATCTTACTCCCTTTTTAAATATAGGAATGACATTCGCCTTCTTCCAATCCCTAGGTACCATACCTGATGAAAGCGAGTCTGAGAATATAAGAAACAAGGGCCACTGTAATTCTGACCCTAGCTCTCTCAGTACCCGAGGGTGTATTCCATCTGGCCCAGGTGCCTTATTCACATTTATCTTGTGTAACCCTTTAAGCACCATATCCTGTGTCAACCACTGTGTATTTGGAGCTGAGGCAACAGTGCAGCTATTGGGTGGGACTTGGCCCACTGGCTCCTCTACTGTATACACAGAAGAAAAGAACTGGTTAAGCACATCTGCCTTTTCTGTATCCGCTGTAACCATACTGTTACTATAACTCAATGGGGCCACACCCTCAACCTGCATCTTTTTACTACTAAAATACTTAAAAAACTTTTTGGGGTTAGTCTTGACCTCTGCCGCAATGCGCTCCTCATTTTCTCACTTTGCCTTTCAGATTGCTGTTTTACAACATTAGTTATAGTGTTTATATTCATTAAACGCATCTACTGTCCCCTCTGACTTATATTTCTTAAAAGCTTTCCTTTTTTTCCCCTATTAACTTCTTTACCTCAGTGTTAAGCCACATAGGGTGATTCTTAACACTTCTACTTTTTCTTATTAATGGAATGAATTGAGAACAGTAATGATTTAATATAATTTTAAATGACAACCATTTCTGCTCTGTGTTTTTATCAGAAAACATAATGCCCCAATCTATGCCCTGAAGCGCTGCCCTTAAGGTGCTAAAATTTGCTTTTCTAAAATTCAGTGTCTTTGTTGCCCCAGTGTAAATTTGTTTCCTGCACCAAACATCAAATGAAATAACATTATGGCCACTATTACCCAGGGGTTCAACCACTTGCACATTTGCTATACGTTCTGGGTCTTTAGAGATCACTAGATCCAATATAGCATGGTTCCTGGTTGGCTCCTCAACAACCTGTGACATAAAGTTGTCATGCAGCAAGTTTATAAACTTGTTCCTATTTATTGTCCTGGCAGTACTATGGCTCCATTCAATATCAGGATAATTAAAATCCCCCATTATTATCACTAATCCCCCATTATTATTGATTTTTTTAGTAGACTTAAGGTAAGGTATGGAGATCCAAATTACAGAAAGATCCCTTATCCGAAATACCCTTGGTCCCAAGCATTCTGGATAATGGGTCTTATACCTGTATATTTAGAAACTTCCCTTAGGCCTCATGCAATCTAGAGCTTTGTTGTTTAACTGTATTTAACCAATAGGGGCAATGTAAAACTGTGATTCAAATGCCATTTTGTGACATGATTCAAAAAGCTGAATCATGGGTTTAAAAAAACCATCTTTGATTTCAGGGATATCTCAGGTTTTAAGATAAACACTTATAAATCTGAAGCCTTAAACCTTAAAGGACAAGGAAACCCTTTTTTAACATACTGTACCATTTAATTTGTACCCCCTTGCCCTCCCAGATCGCTAGATTTATTTTCACAAATACCATTTTTAAAAGAAGTAACTTCATCCAGGAGCTTCTGTTTTCTAAAGTTTGACACGTCCGTCATCTCTGAAGTGCCTACGTCATCAATAGCGACCATTTTGATGAGCTGCGCATACATGTTTTGCAGAGTAGTAAGAGAAGCAGGGTAGGCAAAATGAGATCACTATTACACAGTATGGAGGTATGCCTTTCCCTCGTCAGATTATTGTATTTAGACTTTCCTTGTCCTTTAACTTGGACAGCCATACCCAGAAACTGTTAGAATTGAACTTCAAGTTCCGATGGGCAAAAAAGGGACTCAAATACTTGGGAGTAATAGTCCCTCCCAGAGTGAAACAACTTCTTCTTCTGACCTCAATTATCCACCTCTCTTAACCTCTTTACATAAAGATATCCAGCAATGGCACAATTTACCAATTTCTTGGCTTTACTCTGTAAAGATGAATCTCCTCCTCAAACTCCTGTATTTGTTTAGAGCTTTGCCTGTGGCCCTGTTGCCTTGCCGCTTGATTAAACAACTGTGGACAGAAATATTTCGAACTAAACCTTAACTACTAATATAACTCCAGATTTATGGCTAGCCCTTTTGTTATGCAAACCAGAACAACTCACATATAACAAACATGATTAACTAAAAGGACATTTGCGTTAATTTAGACGCAATGCTGTTTGCGTTATTTATGTCGCAACGACTATTTTCGTGCGGTATATGACACGATGGTGCTACTTATCGCGCGCATTCCATATTAGCCATACACACCATTATGTTCGTATAACTACTTTTTTTGAAAATTTCCCTGCAAACTGGAGGCTGCATCACTCTAGGGCCAAGACATACTTGAATAAATCCCACTATTGTGTTGCCAAAAGCTCATGAACTGTCATTTTCTATAATTACTGCCTGCCCCAAGTAGGTGTTAATTTTTGCATAGACTAATGAGATATTTAACGCGTCTAAGTGTTTGTGAATCATGCGTTAGTATTATTTCTGCGCTAGAATTAACGCATGCGATAATATCTTAGCGAATCATGCATTTTTTCCACGTCAATTTTAACGCAAAAAAACATGCGATAAGCGTTATCACACTTTAGTGAATCAACCCTCTAATGTTTTATTTTTTTTATCATGGTCATTTCACCAGTTCCATCTGGGCCTTCAAAAAGATTCATTGTTTCCGACATAATTCCGATACACACTTTGTACATATTAGAGATGTACAGCTGGCAGCCTTTATTGCTGTTTAGAATAATCCAGGTGGAATACTGGGAATCACAGCTCATCAGTAAATGTCCTGCAAGGCTGACACTACCTTTATTCTCTGCTGCACTTATACCCTGCACTTATACCAGCCTTCAATTAGACACCACAATCCAGCATTAGTTTCAAAGTACCTGTGAGGTTACATCAGCAGAGCAAAAAATGTATAACTCTGTATGCACAGAAACAGTAGCATTCTTACAGATTTAGCTTAATCTTTCTCCTTAGAGGTTCCTGTTCAGCCGAGACCCTAAAATATAGCATCATTATAATATCATTATACGGATTCCATCTCATTGCTCCAGTCTATGAGCCTAGCTCTTCCTTTAAATCCCTTGGTGGAACTCTTACTTCTACTGCTAAAATCTCAATATCCTCCTTGGCTGTTTCTGGGGTGAAGCACCCTATACACTTCTTTAGGGACAAAATCTTGAATCTGAAGAAAAGAAATGAGCTCTTGCTGAGCTGCTGATTAGATGTAGCAAGATCACATGGCCTACTGAGTTTGATATATCTATCTATGCTATTCCAGACATAACTTATAGTATATCTGAACAAAATTTGGAATAGATAATCTCATGGGATATAACTGAACTGTACTAGAAGAACAGCTACACTAATTAGTACTTAAATACACAATGTGATAAATTAGGGAGGACAATGAAGGACAGGTATACATACTATCACAGACAGCATGAGCCTAGTAAATAATATAGTATCAGTTGCAAAGTTTGCTCCAGGATAGTAATCCATAGTGACCAGTGGCCTATTGGAGCTTTTACTGGTTGGCATTTAAAAATAAACTTATGGTTGCTGTGGGTTAGTAGACCTAGGGGAAAATCTGGGTATGCTAATTTCAGCTGATAGGAAATATGGTAGGAGGACAGCTGACAATAAGGACTTATTTCTACTTCTAGTTGCAGACACCGTGGGTGGCCCAGAGCTGCCATACAGTCACTGTGGGTGAGTTTAATAGACTATGAAGGAGGCAGGTGGAAAACAGAGCACCCAGTAAAGCTGAGCACTTTGTTTGATGCAGGAAGCAAGGCTGATGGATGGTTTGCACTGCCATGGCCAAGGCAGCGCAGTCTTTTAAAGATGAAATGGGTCTACTGGAATAGGCAAGCTGGACTTATAACAGCCAGTACACAGTTAAGCATACAATGTAGCTATCAATAAATGCTGGTAGGTAGTTTCTTGGGTAACTATGATTACAAGTAGCAAGGTGACAGGGGTTTAGATTCACATACACCTGTAGAAGGAAAGGTTTAAGGCAAAATATAGACTTAAATATAGACAAAATTTGTCCATTGTCCAATTGTTTGCAGAACCAAGTAGGCATTTTCCCTAGCTTCAACTAGATAATATAACTTGACATGTTCTTTTTTGCTGATGGACAAATTTAATTTTAAGCAATAGTTTTATGATAAGCTTGATCGTGTGCCACCAGCCTTACTGACACAATTGCTAAGCTGAAACCCTAGGGAAAGTTTAATTGGCAAGAAATCAAACTTAAAGGTAAGAACCCACTGAGCGAGTTACCACTCCAAGTTGGAGGTTGAAAGCCCTTTGTATTGCTTAGGATTCTGAAGTCACCCGAAGTTGCCTGCATTACTGAAGTGATACAAAGGGCTTTTCAGATTGCTATGCACCCATGATAGCAGAGATCTACTGCGTGCAAGCAACTTGTTCCATGTGTTCTTACCCATAGAGGGGTAAATGACCCTTTTACATCAGTAACAAAGAAACAAAATGCTGAATGCTGGATCTGGCTACGGTTTGCCACAAGCAGTAACTGTGATACAGATTAAGGGCATATCATTCACCTTTCAGGTCTCATGCATTTACACATTTACTTGTTCAACAGTGGAAAAGCAAATAAAGTAATCCAAACAGTAAACAAGTTACATCCTTATTGAATCTGAGCCTATTGCTCCACAATAAAAGCTTTACATGAAAGCACAGATGCCCAGGTTATAGTCATTCACTTGGTACAACTTCAACAGCGCCCACTCGAGAGATGGTCGATATACAAGGCTTTTGCGATCGGTTGTCTTGTCGATCCACCATACACGCACCGAATATAGTATGAAAGTGGTGGGTTTAGTTTGTCTGGTCAGTAGCCTATCTTTTAAAATAGGTACTAAAGCTGGCTATACATGGGCTGATAAAGGATGCCGACTTGGCCCTTTAGACTGAGTTATCAGCTTATTGGCCTGTGTATGGTCAGTGACAAACACATTACATTATCTTATCAATGAATTTCCTATTTTATATAAGATATGTTTCCATTCTATAGTGCTTTAAAGTGTCATGAAAAAGCATTTGACTCAAATATACCTTATTGTGCAAGAACTTAAATCACTGTAATCTACACAGGATGTGTTATCTGCACATACACACAGTCCAATTTCTGCTTAAATGGCTGCCCATGGCTACACAGCATTTAAACTGTAACAGCATTACTAAAGCAAAAACAACTTTAATCACTGTGGGGATAACACTTTTATATTGTCAACAAAACCCTTTCATTTTTTTTATTATATTTATGTAAGAAACTGAGGAATTTGGTAGTACATAGAGGTGCTTTCAGTTACATCTGGGTCAGCTATAGCAATGCCATTTTCCAAGGATTTTTACTTTCTGGGAAATACATTTTTAATTCATACATTCTACTTTGAGGCAGAAATAAAAATGAAGGGGTTAAAATGGGCTGGGTAAAAAAATAAACAGATAAAGGTAACTTTACAACAGTACAAATAAAAACATGAGGGACATTTTTAAAAAAAGAGAATGTGGGATTTGCACAGTAAGTAGAATGGGATGCAACACAACACTGCAGCAGGTGTCTCAGGATGCAATAAATTAGTGTACTCTTTCCTGGAAACGTACTCTGACCTAAAATGTAACCGGTGAAACAGTAATAAAGTCCAGGAGATAACAAGTTTCACATACAATTAATGACATTTCTTTCAGTATGCTTTTCCTATCATATTCATTTGATTTTAAAGTTAAGTTCTGCTGTTTGTTCTGGATTATCTTCCAGTTAGTAATAGTGTCCACTCCAGGAAAACAGTGAATGAAGAATTTGGCTCCACTGTAACTACCTATGCAGTCTAGATTAGAACGATAAGGCTAGGCAAACCACTTCTAAGATGATACAAGACTAAGGAACGCTGAACAAGAGGATAAACACCTTTCTATCTTCTATCCTTAAATTTTAGGTAAATTGTGACCATTTTTTCCATTAGCAATACATTACATTTTCGCCCATTTGTGTCTATACGTAGTTTAATATATACTCAAAGTTGCTATTGATAAAACTCTAATGGAAGAGTATAAGCAATAAGAGACTGTAAAGTATAGTGAAAGATTCTTCCAGCATTTTCCTTTTAAGTTTACATACTAATTTAAGTTTAAGTGAAGCTTATCCACAGAGCCAACCACTAACAATCAAGATAATTATCATAAAACCGCACACGAAGCACAGATGATCATTCATTCTTGTGGTTTAACTCATCTCACAGTATATTCATTTAATCCACTGTGCAACATCAACAATGCTGATTTAAACCATTAGGTGATTATGGAGCTTTGACTGTCAAATGAAAAAAAAAAAATATGTAGCTTTTTTATTTTAATGTGGTAAAAACAGACATAGGTTTGACAAAATTTGTACAAACACTAGATCTGGATGGTTCAAGTTCATCTGATTTTATGAATTTCAGAAGTGTGGGTCCAATTCAATTCTTGGTTAAACCACAGGCCCATGGTGGTGTCAGTGGCTAACCTGACTACTTGTTTTAAAGCAATCGGCTCTCTTACAAAACTATAACTGGAGCAGAGTAGCTCCAAATACTTTTTTTTAGATTCAAATGATCAAAGCAATTTTCAGCCAAATAATCAGTTTAGGTGAGCTGTCTGGTCTGCGAATGATGCTAGAAATCAATCCGTAATATCTGGACAGCTGTTATTTTAAAAAAAGACAGCTTTAAATCTCAGTCACATGTTATATCATGCACTAGCCAATGAGGAGATGAAACAGCCAAAAACAGTATTATGTAAAAAAAATAAAAACTTATTGCAGTCGGGACAATATTATGAAATATCATGAAAATGTGGCTTGTGATACAGCTGCTCAGTTTGCCGCAATCCTCCATTTTAAATAAAAACATTAATTTATTAATGCACATTAAAAAGATTTTATTCTCATAACATATAAAACCAATATATCCATAGGTATGGAGGCCACCCCGAACGTCAATATTCACATAGCCCAGTGTCTCTAGCAGTTTTAAGCCTCTTGTTATTTTTAAATTTAATGCCAATGTAATTGCCATTGGTAAGCAAACAATTTATTATAATGGATTTTTACTAAAGCTTTGATGGTGTTCTTTTATTGGATCTGATCCTGAGAGTATATCTAAAATGGCTGCCTTACAGAGAGACTTATATTGTTTGAAGGCAAGGAGCTGGCATTATGAATAGCCGGAAATTGGAGCATCAGGCTACCAGTACACATAGCATATAGAAGAAACATGTATTTGGACTTGAGCATTGGACATTTCTGTGTATGGGACAGGTGTTCATGTGTGTTTGCAGTTCATGTGGCATTCTTCTATAATTAGCAACAATACAACAATGATCACTGAAATTCTGCCAAGATAAGTGATTGGTTTCATCCCTGTGTTATTATCCTTATAAAGGACAGTAAGGACACCGTTTTCAGTATGAGTGGTAACGATATGAGGAAATAAGGTTAATATAGGGGCAATGGTCGGAATATCGTAAAACTAGGGCCATAAAACAAAATAACCGAAATTCAGTTTAGTGGGAAAAATGTTGTACAAAGTCAAGATTGAATTCTGGGGAAAAATAATAACTGATCTAGCTTAGTAATGGCAGGAGAAGGACAGGGAGATCAACCATTACAACACTAGATACATGTTACTATTGGTCAAGCTTGAGTAATGAGTAAGGGAAACAATACATGAGAAAACATTGGTCTGGTCCTACAGCTGTTCACCATGCCAATGACTTTATATTGTTGCTGATTGAATTGTGAATTTATTGGCTCTTTCTTTCACATATATAACATGCATGATCATAAAGGCAATCCTACAATGTAGTGTAGGTGACAGTAGGGACTACAAGCATTACTGGATGTGAATTCAGAAAAACTAAAATTACATATAGTGTCTGGATGTCTAAGGATAATCAGATACCAACACACCAATTTCACAAGAGGGAACTGAAGTACCTCATTAGACAACCGTGCTGGATCGGCATCCAGCTGCATGGCACATGAAAGCGAAAGTGTGGGGGCGAAAATATAAGTGGAGTGACTTTTCACAAACAGATACAGAATTAAAGATACAGATCTTTACTTCTATGATTGCCCTCCAATCTTACAATGAATAAATGCCTGAAGTTTGCTTGGACTTGGCTCTCCACTTGACATAGTTATAAAAATGAAAGTCTTTTTCAGCCCACTCACATATATCTTCCTTGTCTGTCCTGAAACATGTTATTCTCCCTTCCTCGTCTGACCTTACTCAGTCTGACCAAGAGTTGCACTTCCTCTTTGGCTTAGGACCTTCCTCATAAGACAGAATGAACTAGACATGAATATGCACATAGCTACTAATGAAACTGACCCTAGTGTATGTGTGAAAGCAATAGGATTGTAAGCTCCACTTGGGCAGGCACTGATGTGAATTTCTGTACAGCACTGCAAAACATGTCAGAGCTATATAAAGAAAAATACAGGTATGGGACTCCTTAACCAAAAAACCCATTATCCAGTTTTTTCTAAATTACGGGAAGACCATCTCCCACATAGTCCATTTTAATCAAATGATTTGATTTTTTTTTATTTCCTTTTTTTTGTAACAACAAAACAGTACCTTGTATTTGAGCTCAACTAAGCTGCATGAATCCATATTGGTGAAAAAACAATCCTATTGGGCTTATTTCAAATTTAAATGTTCTTTAGTAGGGGTAAGGTATGATGATCCAAATTACAAAAAGACCTGTTATCTTGAAGACTCCTGGTCCCAAGCATTCCTGATAATATATAGAATAGATAAAATATATATTGTTCATGTAATGATAATGCTAACAAGCAATGAGGTTTGCTTATATATGACAGAATAACAGTTTTTTATGCACATTGCTTTTTGCAGTAAAAAACACTTTAAATAAATAAGATTTTGTGAAATTCTTCATTAATCAGGAGGCATTATTTATGAGACAATCTAAGAAGTTTTATATTTTTAAAGTGCATTAGAACAGCGTATTATAAAGGGAATCTAATAAAATGTCACCAATGAATCAATAGGTGCTAAATCAGAACAAATGACAAAAATACAGATTTTAGGACCTACTTAAAAGTAGCAAAAATGAGCAAGAAATGTTATTACATAAAACGGGCAATACTGCAAACTTCAGCGCTTGAAAGTTCTGATTTAAAAATGTATTTGCCTATAAGAATGAACCAGACCATTATATCATTTTCTTACAGGTAGTAGACTCATTAAAACTAACTGATAATTGGTCACTATGGGCATTTAGCACCCATGGTAGTAAATGATTACTAAAAACTTTTTTTATGCTGACGGCAATGCACTTTATAAATACAAACAAAAAAAGAAGCAAAGCAATTTGCCTTACATTAAACTAATGATTTTGAAATATTATGAATGGCTTATGAATGTTCTGCTATATATTTTGCAGTGCAATCCGGTTTAATTAAAACGGTCACCTAATAGAACTGTCACTTACAAAGAATTTAATAAATATGTTTGCTGCATAAATGGAGTTTCATATAGAAGATGATATTTGAATATTCTAATCCTATACCTGCCAACATTCCCAGGTGACAAATCGAGATAAATTCTGACATTGCAACATACATTGTGCAGATAAATATTAATGACAGACTAAGTTAAAAAATGCAGAGCACTAAGGGTCACAAGAAGAGGGCCCTCAGTGCTCATTCAGGCAGGACTTCTTCCGCCAGTCTGGCTGCAGTCTGCACTGTGTAAGATAAAAAAAAATCCAGTGTGAGGGGCAGACAGCAGCACCAGAGGGTGAAGGCCTACTCTACCTAAGCTCCACTGTGCCTGGCTAGTTTGCTTGGATGAATTCCTATAGACAGAAAGGGACCCTGGAACAGCCACATTAAGACACAAGGGTAATTGTGAGCATTTTGACACACTGGGCTCAACTGCAGTGCTACCAAATACATAATTGCACACAATTAAACTGGAATTGTGGGTAAAAACATGTTCTATTCTGTCCAATATTAAGTTCCCCATACACGGGCCGATTGTAGCTACCAATATCGGTCCCTTGGACCGATTCGGCAGCTTATCGGCCCATGTAGGGGCAGGAACGACTGGCCTGCCCGACCGATATCTAGCCTGAAATTGTCCAGATATTGATCGGCCAGGTTAAAAGATTCAGTTGGATTGGGGACTGCATCGGCTCTCGTTGATGCAGTCCCCGAACCGACTGCCCCATTGCTGCCAACATAATTTGATCGTTTGGCCCCAGGGCCAAACGATCAAATTTAGCCTACACGTTCCCCGATATCACCCACCCGTAGGTGGGGATATCGGGTGAAGATCTGCTTGCTTGGCGAGATCGCCAAGTGAGCAAATCTTAATGTGTATGGGGACCTTTACAATTTGCACTCTGTACTTGACCACATGCAGATCTTGTTCCTATTCTGTAAACAAATGTTTGCAAGAAGAGAGTCTACACAAGCCAATACTCAATACAGATTCAAGCCCAAGTAAATGCAACAAGGGACTGTTAAACAGGGGAACCAGGGACTGATTTGTTGCACAGGAGCCAGGGCAGGCTGCACACTGGGGTAAAGGAAAAATTCTGGATGAGAGTTACTTTAAGGAACAAGTGTGACAGTCAAGTGCTTTGAACTTTGTCAGTAATTGTGAGGCATGGATACATTAGTACCAAAGCTGGAAAGAAGGTTGTTTCTTTAAATAAGGACTGTACATCATGAAAAATTCATCTGCTCTTTACATGAGCCCTGCTCTGTTTCTGAGATATACAAGTGATTACTCCCTTAAATCACAGAGAAAACTGAGCCAAAGACACTGAGACCGCTTTTTAATGATCGTTATACCCTTACGTCAAGCAGTGAAACTGGACATTACTGGCACTACAGATTGCAATGAGATCATCCGTGTTCAATTAATGTGCAGTCATCAAAAGGAGAAAAAAATACACACACATAATTATTAAGGAAGGCATTACACGAATAGTCTCTTTCTGGACTTAGTCCAGGAGACAGTCTAATGTAGCACTGAGAAGGACATTGGGAGTCAAGCACAATTTACTTTCTCAGGTTGCAGTTGCATCTAGAGCCCACTCTTGCTCTGCACAATTTTAATGCATATTGATTTATGTATCTGCTAATGAAAATGCCAGACAGGAGATGAGCAAACAGTGCCAGATTTGCCTTTGCACCGTTCTCCCCACATTTTCAACACAAATATGTGCCATACTATCCATTTCATGCCTACTGCTCTAAAACATTACAGTAAAGCAGTTACATTTATGTTTGGTACCCTGTTAAAAACATTTCAAGCCTTAAGCTGGTCATACACGTACCGATATTATCATACGAAACCTTGTTTCGTGTGATATTCAGTGCGTGTATGGCGGTTCGCAGAGGCGACCAATATCGCAGAAGGCTGCAGATATTGGTTGACCCGGCGATCGGCCAGGTTAAGAGCAAAATCTACGTTCAGGGCTGAATCGCCAGGTGGAGGTAGAATTTCTATTGTTCCTACCTCCATATCTGATGATTCAGCCCTGAACGTCAGTAGAGGGTGGAAACCATGGGAATTGCTACGTGTATGGCCACCTTTAGAGATGGAAAACAATGCTTCTCTAATCTAATGATAACTATGAGAGATTATGACCAGAAGCGTAGTGTAACAGTACCTGGTGGTCTGGCGGGGATGCCCGCCTCTCCATGCGCGCCGATGCGCGCGTCCTGCTCGTCTGGCAAGCGGAGGTACGCGCGCTTCCATGTATAGCCGGCGCGACATGTGACGTCATCGCGCAAGGCGCGAATTTCAAATATTTAAATGCGCCTGTGCTTAATTTCGTGGCCCAACTTCGTTTTCGCCTCCTGGTTCTTGTTTCTCTGCTGTTTGACTCTGATTCGTGTTTTGACCCTTGCCTGTTTCTTGACTACGATTCCGGAATCTGACTTTGTACTTCGCTGTCCGTTTGGTTTGACCTCGGCCTGATCACTTTGTCTCTTCTCCCCAAATTCTGCATAACGCTAAGTTCCCTAGCCTGCTCAGAACATTTGTCCTGGTCCTCTCACAATAAGTCCTGGCGGCACCCGAGTAGCGGCGGGCTCCTCCCGAAGTGAAAGGTGGCTGTTATAGGCAGAACAGTGAGCTCAGACCGGGACCTTGGCTTTTGTTCTGAGTTTGGGATACCGTGTGTGACACGTAGTTGCTGGGTCACTAAATTGGCTGCAGTCAGTTGCATGACAAATCCCATTTATTAAAGATGACTGGATCAATATGTGCTCCTTACAGTGCTGTATAGCTGCCCTCAGTGGCACTACCTTCCTCCTGTTCAGAGTTTCATTCACTTGTGCCTACTGAGGCAGGGCCTGCAACACAGTGCAGTTGAAAAAATAAGGCACATACATCACTCTCGTGCTGAATGCCAGAAAAGACACCAATCGGAAAGTTTTAAGTGCAATTGCATTTAATTAGCATCAAAGTGCAAGCTCAACTGCATCAATTAAGACACATTTAGATACACAGGCTGAGGAGCTCCATGGGCCATAGAATAAAGCAGAGTCCTGTACGTAACACCTGCTTATAGCAGGCATTAAAAATGGGACTTCTGTATACCTGAAAGCACGGAGCTCTACATGTCTTACTCTGAAACCATGTGCTTTGTTAAGGGTTTTGGCACACCAATAATCTTGACATACTAAAATAGCAAGCATAATAACTCTATTATTGTAGAAATCTTGGTGGTTTACTCAAATGTGCATTATGGTGATTAATATTAGCCATCACTAAGCCAGAAAAGATTCACTGTTGGCATGCGTCTGCTACAGAGACAGCAACTGCTAATACACTGTTAAACCAAACCTCCAGGCAAAGCAACTTGTGACACACCACCTACCTTTGCACAGGAAGCTTTGGGGTCCTACACCACATAGCAACCTGGCAGCTCTTATTTTGTACCCAAGATAACATTATACATAGATTAAAGAGTGAAGTGAATAAAACATCTCTCGGTACCACTCCCCTGCCCACACCGGAAGCTCCCAACCACATGCATGCAGAAAACAAGGTGCCTGTCTAACAGAAAATACAAATCAGCAAGACGTCAGGCACTTGAGGAACAAAGTTGTAACAAGATCTGTGAAGGATCAAAGATATGAGACATGCCTTCAGAGTATAAATGAGGTATAAATAATATAACCCTTAGGAGGCAATACTATGTACTTATGTTTAATTCAAGCACATACTGCTATTAACTTTTAATTTAGGAAAGATTTTGATACAGAAATCTTCAGAAGTTAATACATGTGCATTTAATAAAGCATTTTTCTCAATAATGTGCTGGTTTAATCATGTTATTTATAGTAACTTAGGTTGAAAAAGACACATCTATCAAGTTCAACCTTTTATGTCCATATGAAACTGCTAACCAAACCCCATCAGAAGCCTTTCCAATTTGCCTCAGAGTGGAAAAAAATCTTTTCTGACAAGATTGGCCTAGTCCCAGGATCAATTGCTATATGTATTATCCGCCATCAAAACGCTTTAATCCGCAACTATCCTACAATGCAGAAGCAAAGGGCCTGTAAAACAGGCCAAACTTCTATTTTTCCTTTATATCTTCTGACCATTTTCATTTCCATGGCACCTTTTATCTTTCTTTGCTTTAACTCTTTATCATTCTATATTTCTGTTCTGCCCTTAATACTTGATTTACTACTGTCACTTGCCTTCTCTCTCTTTCAGTTTTTACTACACAGCATTTTCATTTTTCCTCCTTCCAACACTGATCTCCTTTTTCCTTTTAGGCTGATGCCAGACGAGGCGTTTTTACGCTGCGTATTTTCTAATTCTCTCGGCAGCTGAAAAACGCACAATATCATCATCCATAGAAATAACTTAAACAGTCTCGATGGAAAACACACTATGCGTAAATATGCTAGAAAACATGTTACCACAGACTTTTCATGCGTTTGCCGAAATACGCCGTTATTTGCACAGCAACCTGTTCCTATGTATACACAAAGGCAGCTGCCAGATCTTGCGGAAATACGCGTCGTTTTTACTATTTCGCACTATTAGCACCATGGGAAACGGGATTTGCTACGTCACCAGTACTAGGCTGAAAAACGTCAGGGGCTGTGTGGTTGTGCGGCGTTTTTAGGCGGAAAAAATACGCAACGTAAAAACGCCACGTCTGCCATCAGCCTTAACTTTCCTTTCCTCAATGTCACCGCCTTGCAACTTCTTTCGTCCTAATTCGTTCTCATTACTCAAAGTTCTGTCATTCACTAAGGCTTTTTAACCCTTGCCGTGCCTTCTTCTTTTCCAGTTTTTCACATTTTCTTCATCCATCTAATTTCATTTTGTTGTTTCATTCCCCATAATTAGGAGAACATTACTTGACTGGCCAAAACAAGATTTTGCAGTGAACATAAATACAAACTCTTGAATCATAACTTGCAACTTAACAGGCAAAATTGCAACTTAACAGGAGGCCATGCAAGCTGATAACTAGGATACAAATGCTCACCACTGTGCTTACTGTTCCAAATCCTTCTCAACCTTCTTCTATTTAATGTTTCCTTAATTACTGTGTCCATGTTCAATTAAATTTGTCTCTGATCTTCCTATGTATGCTTTATTATATATTTTTATTATATCTTATGACTGTCACTCTAAAAGTCAGGAGTAATGAGTTCTTAAGAACAAGATGTAATGGCAAAACATGCAACACTAGCACCACAATTTTCTCCCTTCCCTTTAATAGTCAACTAACATTGTAACCTAGCAATAGCCAGACCCTAAGCTATGTATCTGCAAAGGAAAAAATACACGAGAAGGTGAAAAAAAATCTTTGTAACCACAGAGCAGGATGTATATTCAAGGCTACAGACTTCCTGGATACAATCAGTTTGCTGTTGAGCTGTCAGAGAGTAACCCTGTAAAATGCTGCCTCATACTACTGCCAGGTCACTGGCTGCCCTACTTTCATCTGCTGCATCAAAACAAAGGCCTTCAAGCACACGCACCATCTATCAAGTTCCAGGAAGGGCAGCCAGGCAAAATGCTGCATTTTCTTTCTGTTGCAATGCCAGGCTGTAAAATACAGAGCGATTTTCATTCATCTGTTAGAGATACAGAGTGGCCAAGTCACAATATTTTGTAAATAGACAAACCCCAGATTAATATGTTGCAGGGCATATTTTAGTGCAAACAAATTAATGCTGCAAAATAAATATTATGACTTTGTTACTTTACTCGGTGTGACTATATTTACATATATTACATATTATATATATGGACAGCACCCACTTCCTGCAGCACTACCTAGTAGGTGCCATTGTGCCCGGTAAAATACCTTATACAAAACAGAAAAGAAAACAGCACCAAGGGACCAAGTGTGTGCACTACTTAGAAGTGTATTTTTATACAAATATTTTCATATAACAAACTATACAAGGTCTTAGAAATTGTCTGTCCTGTCATATTAACATACAGCACATCATGTTGCATATATTTTATTTCTTTTCAAAATAGGTTATATTTCCAAGAGAAACAATCAACAGTACAGCATTTTATCTTCTTATATTTCAGAAGAAGCATTGCTAGAAGGATTCTAAATTGCCTGCACAGCCATAGTATATAATAATCATTATAAATGCTATATACATTGCAATGCAAAATCCATAACAAAAATAAAATCTCTACATCATTATCTTGCTGCAAATGCTATTGGCAGAGGAAAATATTGAAGATTGTCATAACACAAGACAGCCTGCGGCTCTCTGCTGACTGATTGTAGTAGTACAGATGAGATGCTCATTATCTGCACCTTCCATTCATATGTACAAAGCTTCTGCTATGCTCTGGTCTACAGCATCCAATTAGCACCATAACAGCAGCATAACTGCCTGCAGTTATCCTCATGGACTTATCTACTAAAATGCTAATTGCTCTAAATTTACTCATTACACCATCCAGCAGACATGTACAGCTCACAAACAATTACAAAGCAAAACAAAATTACCTGACAACTCAAATGCATTTTCCTGAATAGAATACAGAATTTAACTCCATCACCACTAGAGGGGTTTGTGCATAATTGCCAGTGTTTGGGACCAATGAAGGTATACTGGTCACACCTTTCCATTCATGAGATAAAGAATTTAATACCTAAAGCTTTAAACCCCAGCGGCACCAATAGAGAGTAGTTTCCTTCTGCTTTAAGATTTAACAATATATTGTAATTTATATTCTATTGTTGTAATTTCTCCTCAAAGGAAACTACAGCATAATGTACCCGGAGTTCCTTAGAAATCCTTTAGCCTCTTATGTATCGCATGGGACACACAACGCAGCCACTGCTTAACCACAAACACATACAGCAATTTTGTTAATGGGGTTAAAAGTCCCACTCATCATTAGTGATAGGGTTTATTTAGCCCTATGACTGTAAGAATAAATTGGACTTTCCATGTTTGAATAAAATAATAAGATTGCTAATTTATTTATGTAAAGAATGAACATTTTAAAAAAGTAGAATATATACTAAAAATGGAGGAGGGCTGTGCAACTGGAAGGCCAGTTTTTATGAGCTGTAGCCTCTACAGCATTTTTAAATCAATCAATATGCAAAAGCATAGTCAGTAAAGATAACTGTCCTGCAACCTGGAAGGTGGAAAACAGCTTTGTTCAAGTGTACATATTATTGCTGTCTTAAAAAAAAAAAAAATAAAACAGCTGCCTTGAGTAGAAAAAACTTTATAAATTATTACAATACTACAACACATCAAAAGCCATTTTTTTCCCCAATGACTAAAGTATAACAAAATGCATATAAGGGGTACTGAATTTAAAGTCTGAAAAAAACAGAAATATTGAAATGGCTACTAGTGGAACAGATGGAAAGCAAGAAGGAATAGTGACTGTAAAAAGGAAGAAAATGATCACCGCTGACATAAAGGTACTAATGGGACTGGTGGAACAGGGTTTATATGAGGTTGACACATAAGTCCAGTAAATAGTGAGCTGCAGTGTGAGATTTAAAGCCAACCTGAGATAATTACAGTTAAGGTTAATTAATCAATGGCAAATAACAACCAGGAGAAACTCCAAACTTTTGTTTTTGGGAAGGATGCCCCCAATATTATGCTGCTATTTGGGATCTGTAAGAGACTGAGGGGCCACTACTGAAATCAGTATGCACCATTAAAAGAATTATACCAATAAATTTAGGGGATTTTTTGAGATGTGGGTGCCTCGCAATACTCCTTTGTTTCCTTTTTTCACATTAAATAGATTCTAAAGGTCCCTACAATGCATCATGAAGGGATAGTTTCAGGGCAGCATAAAAAGGAATAATGCAAAGATGATGTCCAACCTAAATAGCTTAATTACAACTCTCTGCATCCTACAGAAACAGCAATAGTTTTTGTGAATGTTCTGACTAGCTTAGCCATGCGACCAATGTTATCTTATCTCAGTTAAATAATAAATCACCTTGGCTCCTTTGTGATGGTTATTTGCAAGATGATGAATAATTAAACAGCATTGCTGCTGAAAACCCTGATGCAGAACAACTCAGTTTATCCACAAATACTTCCCATCTCACCTACTTCGCAGTGCCTTGTATTAGAGACCTTAGATGGCAGACATTTGCAATCTCACATATCAGACCAGTTAACTGATATGAAAATGCTATCAACAGAAAAATAAGATTTTTAACCATTTTAAGACCTATGAGATTGATACATTCTATTTTGTGTGCAATATGACCTTACCTGTAAGGCCTCACTTGCTGATTTTGCTCAAAATTGGTAACTTCACAAGGGTGACTTGGTAGCAGGCATTTCATAGCTTTTCTGTGTACAATCCAGTCACATCTATTAACATCAGTATAACTGCATGTACATTTGAACACTTTGTTTTACTTTGTACAAGCTGAATATGTTTGTCAGAACAAACATGTATTATGGCATAACTAGCATCTGATTTAGAACCCAATCCTTTAGCTGTCTATTTACCGCAATAAACTATGCATAATATAAACAGACAGCCTGCTTTTATAGCACTGTCAACGCATCCAATGAATTATGCAGTGTGCAGCCTCACAGACATATACCTATATGCCAACCATGAAGCACAATGATTGTCAAGGACTAGGAAGGGGGTTGGGTTAGATAATAATGGAAACTGATATATATAAACTTATATATGTTCAAGCACAATAAATAAGAGTTGCATTAAAATTGTTCTAGCATATGCAACACAGTATTAGCAGCAGATGTTTTTGGCTGGGGAGTTAGGAGAAAAATAATTCAACAGCAAACGTTAATATTTCCAGGTCTCACGCACATTCTTTAATCATGCTTACTCCTGCAATGGACAATGGCTACAGAGAAAGAAATCAGAAGCTCCCAATTTAGGAGAGCTGTTTTAATGCCAATGATTCATAGGGAGTGTGTGTGTGTACAATAACAAATATGCATATGTATGCCTCACTTCTCATATGCACAATAAGCCATACTTATTTTAATTATAACTAATCCATAAGAAATCTGATATCAAACATATCACATTATCTGTTGCCTGCAAACACAATATCTGTTTTCAAATTGTCTACATCAATAAAAATGTAACCCAAAAATTCAGAAGCTATTTCAGGGCAGATAGGAGAAAATTGGTATTGAAAACAGCAGGAGCAATATCTCAGGTTTCACCAGCTTGGTTGACTGCCTCCCTTCCCAGTTCAAGGCTCATTCCTAATCAATATGCCTCAGTTAATATCGCCCCTAACAATTAAACAAATATTTGCTTTCATTATTTTACCCACAGTAGAGTAATTACTGCTGATTACTTTTTTATAGAGTCAAAATTGTTAGCATTAGTAAATTAACACCATAACATTTTCCATATCTTGAATTAAGATGGATATTGTACAATAAACAAAATGGAATGGAGTTTGTACAATGAACAAAGCTGGCCATACAAAAACAGATCTGCTTGTTTCCTAAGGTCACAAGATAAGTGGATCTTTGCCTGATCTGACCACCAACATAGGTGAATACTATTGTTTGGCCCCAGGAACAACCACTGGATAATAACAGAGACCTAAGTACACTGTCAGGAAAAGACCTGCCAGTATTTTCTAACCTGCTGGTTGATAACTAGCCAGATATTGATCAGGCAGACCATGATTAAAAAAAATAAAATAAAAAAAACTCGCTCCATTTCTGCACTGTCCTGAAAGCTAACTGATCACAAACACAAATGTTTGCAGATCCCCTCAGAGAAGTGCACGTATGAATACTTTTACATCCTAAGTATTTTAGGGTAAAAAAAGCACCCCCACCTGCACTTTTGCGCAGTATCCCTGGGAGTCAGTGGGAACCACAGGAGGTTCATTTTTACACCAGCAGCGAATCCACTAAGTCTCACATTAACTTTAGGTCAGTCTATGTATGGCCCATCTTTAGCCTCCCCAAACAAAAAAGTCACCCTCTGCCTATGCATACATGGTATAAGGCTTAGTTATATTATGACAAACCTCTTTCATTTACAGTACAGATTTCTGCATACCACAAGCCTCTATCATTCATGTTATGAACTTCTTTTATGCATACAATACATTTCTATTATATACCTGTATGCCAAGAACGTGTTCATGAACCATTGATTTTAATGTATTAAAGTCAGGTAGAGTGACCTGTTCATTTAAATGCAGCAACTGAAGGCAGCATTACCATAATATTAGCATTTTCTTTTCAGCAACTCAGAAAATTGTTCATATATCTTATTTAAGCAGCAGTTATGTCCTAATTAAATGAACTACAGTGAATAAGTAATGATACAGATATTATTACCAGCATCCTAATGGTGACATCACACCACACTATCGTTGTGACCCAACAGCTAAATAAATGATGACTGCTGTCAACCAAAACACTATTTTTGTGTGTGTGTGTGTGTGTGTGTGTAGTAAAATAACAGAAATCTACAAATAGTTCTGTAAGAGATGCTTACATAATAGAACACCAAGATTATGAGAGCTCCCCCCTGGCACAGTTTATGAAATTCACCTTGGTCAGTGAGTTAAAATTAGAAAGGCCCCACATAATGGGGATGTAAGTTTATAGCTTGTAGTAGCTATTATTCAGAATAATGTAGCATCTTTGACTACTTGCTTTTTCTACACATTACAGAGATTGAATTACAGAGACATATTGGCGAGAAGGTGTGGGTGTTTGAATTCAGTTCACAAGTTGCTGACAAATTCATAAAATATTCATTCAAAATTCCTCTTTGCTATGCGCAGAATAAATTAGACTGTGTTGACATGTTCAGGCTGCAAGTGTACCTATTTCTATTTCTGTTCAGAAAAGTACACACTTTATGGTTTTGTATACCCCCTTGTGGTGTAAATAATCCATATAATAAAGCAGATACCAAAGTTACTCCTTAAATTAGAAATAACCCAATATTCTTAAAAAATTACCCCAAGTTACTGTACTCTCTGTTAATCATAAATGATGCTGCCTCCTTTTATACAGTGATAAACATCAGTATTTATTTTTAATTCTTCAGCACAAGGAGGTATTGTTCATACTTATGCCTTAATGGCTTACTTAACATTATATAACAATAATGTGACTGTAAGACCTATCTATCATAGCATATGAATTCCCTTTAAAGGGTGGGTGTGCTTCCATATTTATACCAACTGCAGTTATGGCTGCAGGTGTAAAATAGCACAGTTAAAATGAATACTACCAACTGGCTTTATGTATTAGTGAATATTTCACTTGCATTATACTGTATATTATTTTTGTCTCCAATATATTGTAATAGCACCCACACATTTTTGAACACCTGGCACCCCTTTGTGCAAAAAAATAATAATAAGGAGAAAATAAATAGCATCTCAATACAATAACTCCTCTATAGGGATAAGTAAAGCCCCATTTAAAAGCACTTTCTAGTTCAAGTCTATCACCTAAGGTTGCATCTACATTTCTTTAAAAAAAATTATGTTTTAAGTTAGCAACAGCCTATTACAGCTATTGATTTGTAGCACTTTGTCAGCAGTAATGATTTTATCTCATTAAGAGATAGAAATTAACTAGTGTTTTATCAAAGGCATCTGCTTCTCTTTTCATTTCTTGCTCTCAACAGAAGGGCTGTGAACAGAAGCATATTATGACACAAATTGAAATCCAATGGAGAACATACTTGTGTGGAGTCTCTAACAGAGACAGCTCTTCAAAGCTGAAACAGTTTTTTTACAGCAGTTAAAATTGTGTTCACTCATTACATTAACTAATTGCTCTTTTATCTGTAGGGTGTAATTGAAGTATGTGGAACCTCCTCTTGCTCCTCTTTCTGATATACAGCATCAAGTAGTCTTGATCCCTGTTTTAAACTGGTTATTAATTAGGAGTTTCTTTTGTTAATATCTTAAGCTTACTGAAAATAAGTAGTCCAACTGCTATCATTTAAAGGATGTGCCAAAGTAATGAGTATTCTCAACATTCTGTGATTTTGGTCTTTTTTAAATAGGTAACATTTCGCTTAAATTATCCTTTGCACTATTGATGACAAGTGTATGTACAATTCTATAGAGTTAGTCATCATTACACTGAGCCTTCCACATATGCAGAATGTCATTTTTCTGTTTGGATATAAATAATCCTATATTTACCCAGTCAGCTAAGCATCTACTTGTACTTGTGTTTTGCAGCAATAAGGTTTCAGTTCCTCTTGCTCACCTATATCAAGATGTGTTCTGTGTTTTCCAGATTTGTCTACTTCACAGTATATAGCACCTCCCAATTCCAAGCAACCATGACAACAATACAGCTTACTCATAACTGAAATTCCAATCTCTTCACCTTCTATAGGTTCAAACAAACAAATAGTTTTCCCCACGTGACATGTTTGAGCTGTAGAAAAACTACACCAAAGCGATTCAGATATAAAAGGTGTTCTAGTCTTTCGTGTAAACAAGCACTGACACCTCCACTTTGCATTCATGTAGCATTTATGTTAGGTGTGAATATGCCATTGCACTGCAGTCTAGTCAGGCTAAATAAACTTTACTTACACTATATAAATTATATAAATTATGTTTCCTTCAATCTTGGAATTCACCACCACAGACATCAGGGAGGCGCCATTTTGGGAAGACAAGCTTTACCTCATCCTAAAATATTGGTTTTGCGCCATATGGGGGACCTGATGCCCATGCCCATGAATGAAATATACAATTATAGACAGTAAGCAGAGAAGGGGAAGGGGTGAGGAGTGCAGTGACATCTAGGAAGTGCAGGATAAAAATTAAAATAACTGCAAGGCCACCTCTATGACTGAAGCATAGATGCAGAGCAGACAATATATGATTGACAGCTGAGTTTCATGTTTAATTTGAAAATTACTTTTATTATACAGATTTCTATGAAAAAAAAGTTTTTTTCAAAAGTCACATAACTTATCTAGTGCCCTAGTTGCCCTTATCTAGTGAGATCAGGGTGCAAAGTTTCTATACCTTTTGAAAGTCAGCTGAGAGACCCAAGTTGCCTGGTTCTTAGGCCAAACAATTGGATCACACCAAAGGGAATGCAGTCCATTAAAGCAAGGACCGCATCAACCTTGCTCCAATAAGATTTCTAAACCTATTTGATTTTTGGCCAGATGTTGCTCGGACAGGCCCATTGGAGGGCCCCATATAAGGGAAGATAAGCTACCAACACTGTCTGAAGTGGCTGAATGGATAGCTTAAATTTGTTGTGAATAGCCACTTTAATTCTACTAACCATATTCATAATTCTCTCATTTGTAAAACGATAATGATCTTATATAGACTCCCATGCTAAGCAAACTACTTTATTTTTCCAAAATCCAGTGTTTCGAAAACGATTATATAATTTATCATGGCAATCAGTTGGCAGGAGGCCACTCTTATATTGGGAACTATGCAAGAGATTTAAGGGCTCATGTACTGCTATATGCAAAACGCAAAGAAGTGTCACGAATGCTGTTGCTGTGTCAGACAAGATGGAACTGTTTTCAGCTGTTATGCCATTTACAAATAACTTTAAAGACAAAGAACATTTTAAACTAATGTATATTCGAGAGATGTTTAGAATTACAATTTCTTATAATGTGTTAAGTGGAGAACATTTAACATAAATATAAAATCGACAGAACACCTGATTATGACTGTAGAATATTTCCCTTTGACTAGAGCAGTGCAACAAAAGTGGAAATGCATTTCTTGCAATAATGATAAATAATATATAAGCTTCAATACAACATCAATACAATCTGAAAGATTCTCTTAACTAAAAAAACTGCAGTCATCCATAAAGGTTTTGTAATCTTGGCCCAGATTCACTAAAGGTTAGTATTCCCTCACACCAGTAACTAACCACTGCACACAGGCACATATATCTATTGAATTGTATATGACTATGTGCAATGAAAACTTGATCCCGTTTTAAATTTAAAAAAAAAAAATCTGCATAATGTCTGGTCTGACCTGGCATTCATTTTTTGTGTTAATATAAATTAAAAAACAGATTTCCAAACTTAGGGAATAGATTGGAAATATTACATCTGGTTATAATTTCCTCTTCAAGCTAAATTAACACCAAAAACCTTAGAGAACTGGAAGCTCCTTTGGATAATACGGTAACTAACTATTCTAACAGTCATTCTTACCACTGTTTAGAAAATCTGGGCCCTTGTCTCCTAATACTTTGGTCAGTTCACAAGATCCAAGAATTTTATGCCATCATACAGTAAAAATTCAGTGCAGTTTGTAGCTTGGGTTTTAAAAAAAAGTCTTACAGTTTTCTGCACACACTGCATATTTGCTAAAAGGTCTTATAAGTCCAGGCTGTAAAAACTGGGTTACGTCTTTATTTAGCCATTTTATTGATGCGTCTTCTAGGAAAACGTTACAGATGTACCAGCCTTTTTGGATTCATATTGTTTTACATTCTTTTCTTTGTGTGCAATCCACACGGCTATTTTTAGCTTAGTCAGACCACTTCCAGCATGGCGTAATCTTTTCCTTAGTCTGCGAGGATGAGAATATTGCTCTGTGGCTTGGAAGGATGAAAAAATGAGAGTCTTGGGTGATATTTGGTTCATGCTAACAGAACACCTTTTGCATCTTAAAGCATCTATTTCAATGCAGAAATAACAATCAATGTTAAAAGAGTTTAAATGACTGAACTATGATATAGTAAAAATATGCTATTTATTGGTGACTTGTAATGAACCTGCACAGGAACACTCACTTTTCAAACTATTAAAGCTTTCCTAAAAAAGATCATGCAGGCAGTGCAACTAAATGAATGAATGTCAGTTTTTAGGCTGAAGACACATGGAGCTACTAGTAGCAGCTACTTTTTCACATCTACTAAATGCCAAAAATACCCTGCCATAGACAATACTGAGAACTGCCTCTATTAAAACACACATAGAGATTGTTATCAGTAAATGATCAGCATTGTCTATTTTAGTAGCCAATACAAGTAGCTGCTACTAGTAGCTCCATGTGTCTTCACCCTTATATAGTCCTTATCTCTTATCCAATTATGAAAAGAGACCGCAGCCATGTAGTATCTTCAGAAGCATGTAAGAGTAAAGTTTTAATAGCACGGACAGCATGCCAGTGAAGAAATTTATGGTCCACTTGTACCGCAATTCCTTCTAAGAAGATTTTGAACTTGTTCGGTTAGTCCAAAATTGAATCAGGCCTTCTTTTGTTTGTATCAGGGTTACAGAAAGTGTCCAAGGAGTATAGGGGCAGCATTTCCCCAATTTTTACCCTACATGACCTTTAAGGTGCCACTGCATGCACTGTTTGGTTTCCTTAGATCCAGCCCCAGTGTCTAACAGTGTTCTAACAGAGTTTGCAGTGCAAAAGCACTTCAAACTGAAGCTTTCAATCTCAAACACATTCTGCATACTTCTATTCATATGCAAAATCATTTTTCTTATGCTCATTATGTCTGTTGTTCTACATCTACTATATTAACTTTCTTAAAGTACCCTCTGATATGTTTAACATTTTATTTATCCAAATGTATGATGAAAAGCACAATATCATGCAATATTTGGAAATATAAAGAACCATGCAAAAATCCCTTTGTTACAAACCTACTGACTCCACTATAAGAGCTCCATTTACTCTGCCTTTTCACTGTAATTTCTCCATTTCTTCCACTCAACTTTGTAATAGGTAAATGTCAAATGGCCTAATTCCTTACGTATGTTCATTTTTATTTATATAACCCTTATAGCATTTTATTTAAAAAATTGTTGCACAAACCATATAATAGTAGAAATGCAGGTTGACCGGCTGCCTGAGGAAAAACCCAGTTACATTGTCCAGCCAATGCAGGTCCACAGATGTTCCTGGGTATGGTGGTCAGGGCTTACAAATTTTAAAATAAAATTTAAACGTGGGGTCACAGAGTAGGTGTTCCTTTTACCGGAAAGAAACTTTTTCGTGGAAGCATAAAAACCCTAGATTACAGATAATCCCCTTTCCAACAATACTGCTATTTAAAATGGTTCTCCTTTTGGAACCAAACCAGCAGCCACTGTATTTTTTTTCAGTAAAGTCCTTTCGTTTCTAAGAACTGATACGCTTTTTCATGCCCTCATCATACCCCCTTATACTATCACAACATTGTACTAATTCCAGCTGCCCAAAGTACTTTAACATCTTCTTCCAGAATCCTTTCTTGCTCATTAATGAGAACTGACTCACCATCAATAACTGTACGGGTTATAAAATCATTCATTCTGCCATACCACAGTACTTTTCTTAATTTGTATTTCCTTAAATGTATGGGCATTTCTCTCCTCCTTAAAGAACCACAATTCTTCTGTATTACTTGTGCATTCTGACTTCTCTGGTCTTATGCTTACTTCTACATATGTCTTTAATTGTACATTTCTGAACCTTCACCAAAAATGCACCATCATCCACTAGCTTCAAACATAGCTTACAATATACCTCTTGGAGTACAAACACAACATGTGACTGTGGAAACTTACACTTTTACTTACTATGCAGTGAAAGTGGCAGGTACTCCATTAATGTAGTACTTTTTGCCCTTTTTGTCTGTATACTGTTTAGTGCTGCATATTGATAATAAAACATTTTTCCAGATCTTGACCAATAGTCGGCAAGACCATTCAATAACCATTCTTGTCTTCAACAACATATGGGCCAGACCAGAAAATGGTTGCTTTTCCATTCCCCGTCTCTCTCTGAAAATCCCATAAGAGAGTTGGAAGAAGAGAAAAAAATTATGTCTAAAAACTCAGTGAACTAAAGCAAAATTTTCATTTAGATAGATTCATACAGGTTTGTATTTTGCCTCTTCAAAGTTAAGGAGAAGCAAACTTTGTGGTCCAGACAGAAATTCTGTCCACAGGGACTATGTCTGTTAGAAATTAGAACCTTCCAGCTCAACACCTCTATCACCTTCCACAATCTGAAGCAGGAAGAGCAAAATAACAAGCAACCATGAAAAATATTAAAAGAATTTACAGAATACAATATATCATTGTAAGACAAGCCTGACCCTTTCCCCTCTACCTCAGCTAAAACATTTTTCTCCTCTTCAGCTCTCTACATTTTCTGCCCCTCACACTAAAGCAATTGCTGTATATATTACCAATAAAGAAGCCTTACAGGAAAGTAAATCTTTCAAAATATCTAAAAACACCAGACCTTTATTACAAGTGAGCTAACACATTTGTTCAAATACAAATTACCTTTACCTAAAACTTGCAATGACTATAACCATAGGCCAATCTCAACAGTCTATCTACCATATACAAAACAACCCTCAGCTCTGGAAGATGGCAAGAAAAAGTGCTGAGATGGAGCATTCAGAGTCTGACTTTAAAAATAACCATCCTACCCAAATACTGTTTTATGAAATCCTCCGAAAATGGTTACTATTTTGATTAAATGCCCATCTACCCCTGATCATTCCAATAGACCCGCTTCATACAGCACCCTAACAATACTGATAATTGATTTTAATATTCTCTAAGTGAATATTCCCACAAACTTTCCTTAACCCATCTACTGGCAGCAGAGATAACAGAAAATCATTTTACTCCTTTCTTTGTGGGAACATGTAAACATCCCCCAAAAATTTTTTAACTCGTCTACTGCCGACCCAGGAAAAACTCCTGGACAGGGGGTTTTAGTCTATCTGGCAATAAGACCTGGGATAGTATTAAAGAGTATACACTGTTGTTTAGAATAATCTCTTCCCTCCTTTTCTTTATATATCCTTTCCACCCAAAACTTAACCCATCTTATCTTCCCATGGACAATGATATGACTTTCAAAATAAGTCTTTTTGAAATAAACCAAGCAATACTAATTAATAACTAATAATATACTAATTAATATTAATAATATATATATATATATTTTTTTTTTTTTTTTAAACTCCGTAAGTTATAAAAAAAAGACTTTGCTCAAGCGAAGTATATCATAGCTGTTGTTTTTATTGTGTTAAGCTGAACACAGACCTATTAGATTTTTCACAGAGATTTATTTGTTTCCTGTAAGTAAATATGCTTTAAGTTTTGTACTACTACATATGTATGATGCTATATGGTGTGCAGAAGGTATAAAGAAAAATGATAACACATGAAATATTGTATCTAACAGTACAAGTACAAGCCCAGTACAAGGACTGGCAGAAACAAGATAAGGCTTTTCATAAACTCTTTACAAGCTTTCTAGGAAAAAAACACAAAAAAACAATGACTTATCCAATAACCCATAAAGTGGTTTACAGTTTAAGCACAGAGATCTTTCCACATGTCTTGTGAACTGAATGGCACCTGTAGTTACAGCTAGATGTGCAAACTTTGTTACTTGGTTATCTTTCACATGAAATTTAAATATCATGGAAGGCACAGTACCTTGCAGGCAGCCTATCACAGCGAACCTACTGGTTCTCAGAGATTATCAAGTTTACTCCCTGAAAGGCCTAATGAACCCAAATGGTAATAGGCAAATTATTGAATTACACCACTTGAAACCACTGGGCTAGGGCAGCACGCAGAAATAGTTGCATAATCTGGTTAAAAACAGACTATGTAATATGCAATGTTTAAAATATCAACTTTTAGGGGCTGATTTATCAAAGTACGACAGGTCCGAAATAGAAAAAAAATCGTAATTTTTCGTACTGTGCGTATTTTCTGTGACTTTTCACAGAATCATATTGTTGCGCCGAGTACGAAAGTTTCAGATTCAATCAAGCTTCGGTATCATGACTTTCCCTGGGCCAGGTTGGAGCTGCAGAGTGACATTGAGTCCTATGGGAGGCCTCCAAAATCATGCACAGAAGGATCAATGTCAGAAAGGTTTTCCCGCCGTTTACGATCGTTCGGATACGAAATTTTGTGACTTTCAGATCGCCAATACGATATAATCGTGACTAATACGATTCAAACTTGTACTTTGATGAATGTGCCCCTTAGGGTAGGCCCCACAGAGCATTGGCTCCACTGCTCTTGGCCTGGTGTTTTTCAGCCATAGAGAAGCGGATCCACTCCATACTGATCTGCAAAGCATCCGCTCGCTTGCAGGCACATGCAGTGGAGCGTTTTCGGCCCGACCTCTAATCCGCTCTGCTGTGTGTGCCTGCAAGTGAGCGGATGCTGTGCAAATCAATGGAATGGTGTACAGAAGCGGCTCCACTTCCCTTAGGCTAAAAACAGAACCAGTGCTCCATGGGACCTTACCCTTAGCCAAGGTCTGGGAATATTTTACATAATAAATACTTGTGTATACTGTCAAATATATTTTATAACTATAATTGCAAGTTATTATTGTTAAAGATATTAAATTGCCCTCAAATATATACACTCACCAAAAGGATTATTAGGAACACCTCTTCAATTTCTCATTAATGCAATTATCTAATCAACCAATCACATGGCAGTTGCTTCAATGCATTTAGGGGTGTGGCCCTGATCAAGACAATCTCCTGAACTCCAAACTGAATGTCAGAATGGGAAAGAAAGGTGATTTAAGCAATTTTGAGCGTGGCATGGTTGTTGGTGCCAGATGGGCCGGTCTGAATATTTCACAATGTGCTCAGTTACTGGGATTTTCACACACAACCATTTCTAGGGTTTACAAAGAATGGTGTGAAAAGGGAAAACATCCAGTATGCGGCAGTCCTGTGGGCGAAAATGCCTTGTTGATGCTAGAGGTCAGAGGAGAATGGGCTGACTGATTCAAGCTGATATAAGAGCAGCTTTGACTGAAATAACCACTCGTTACAACCGAGGTATGCAGCAAAGCATTTGTGAAGCCACACCACGCACAACCTTGAGGGGGATGGGCTACAACAGCAGAAGACCCCACCGGGTACCACTCATCTCCACTACAAATAGGAAAAAGAGGCTACAATTTGCACAAGCTCACCAAAATTGGACAGTTGAAGACTGTAAAAATGTTGCCTGGTCTGATGAGTCTCAATTTCTGTTGAGACATTCAAATGGTAGAGTCAGAATTTGGCGTAAACAGAATGAGAACATGGATCCATCATGCCTTGTTAACACTGTGCATGCTGGTGGTGGTGGTGTAATGGTGTGGGGGATGTTTTCTTGGCACACTTTAGTGCCAATTGGGCATCGTTTAAATGCCACCTGAGCATTGTTTCTGACCATGTCCATCCCTTTAAGACCACCAAGAAACCAAATTGGTTTCTTGAACATGACAATGAGTTCACTGTACTAAAATGGCCCCCAGAGTCACCAGATCTCAACCCAATAAAGCATCTTTGGGATGTGGTGGAACGGGAGCTTCGTACCCTGGATGTGCATCCCACAAATCTCCATCAACTGCAAGATGCTATCCTATCAATATGGGCCAACATTTCTAAAGAATGCTTTCAGCACCTTGTTGAATCAATGCCACGTAGAATTAAGGCAGTTCTGAAGGTGAAGGGGGGTCAAACACAGTATTAGTATGGTGTTCCTAATAATCAGGTAGTTGCCTATGCTTTATTCACAGCATTTTTTTTTAAACAAAATATGTTTCAAACACATATAACATAAGCAACAAACAAATTACATTTTTATTAGACCAGAATAGACTGGGTCACTGATCACCCGATCTGTGATTAGAGTAAAGTAATCTTGATAAACTAGAAACAGTTAACCTTTTACTAACCATTTACTAACATTAGTAATTTTTTACATTTTCACAAATGGGTTTAAATGCTAAAAATCGTAAATTATACTAAACACACAAAAAATGTGTGATTAAGCAAAAAAAAAAAACAACCAAAAAACTACACTAAATGCTGTTGCATGATAATTCTTACAAAAAAAAAATCAATGTTTTTATGTTCTTTTTGTTCTGCATTTTAATTCGTTCAAGCTTTTTTTACTTTGGATCTTTTTAATAAATGACTAGACATTTGTGGTTTTAGTGGAAATTAGTTTTTTCGTGGTTTCAAAAAAAAAAACAAAAAACTATAAAACCACTAAAATCAAAATGTTAATAAATGTGCCTCTTGGTGTTTATTCTAATTTACAACTGGGAAAGACATACTTTTCCACCAGGGTCTTAACCAGCTACTGCACATAAGTCAGAAACATTAAAACAACTTTGCCCTAAAGGGCAATTCTCAACTTTTTTTCCACAGTAACTCTGCTTACATTTAGGCTTATACTACACCAGGCTGTTTCTCTGCCTGAAGTCAATCTGCTGCCTGGTATAAGGACACTAATAGGCATGGTGTTGGCCTGTGTGCACACACATGGAGCAGAATTTGGTGTGGAAATGCAAAGGAATGCATTTTTAGTTTTTATTCTGGCAAAGAAAGAGCCTGGTGTAGCATTCGCTTCAGCATTAATTATACATTATTTCAGTATATGTTGTTTATTTTATGCTTCAGATATAAGACATCACATTCTTTCTTACTGAACTTTCACCCATTCTTTATAAAACATGCTAGGTTCGATCTAATACAGGGGTGTCAAACTCAATTGCACAGGGGGCCAAAATTCAAAACACACTTTAGGTCGCAGGCCGAACAGCATAAACATTTATTGAACACACTAAAATTCAGTTGTCTTTGCTCTTATATCATTTTATCAGAGCTGGAGTGCCAGCAGCCATATTATTGCCCCATGTACCTGTGCCAGCAGCCATATTATTGCCCCATGTACCTGTGCCAGCAGCCATATTGCCCTGTGTACCTGTGCCAGCAGCCATATTATTGCCCCGTGTACCTGTGCCAGCAACCATATTATTGCCCTGTGTACCTGGGCCAGCAGCCATATTATTGCCCCATGTACCTGTGCCAGCAGCCATATTGCCCCGTGTACCTGTGCCAGCAGCCATATTGCCCTGTGTACCTGTGCCAGCAGCCATATTGCCCCGTGTACCTGTGCCAGCAGCCATATTGCCCCGTGTACCTGTGCCAGCCAAAAAATCATTTAAGCGCCAGAACTCCGGTTTCTCCCGCCAGCTCTCTCTGTCTCGCTTGAATGACGCTTGTATGACGGCGAATGCGAGCGCCAGTTTGACACATATGATCTGATATATATACTGTAGATCCTGACTCTAGCTGTTCACATAAGAAGCATTTACTGTATAAAATATAGGGTATAGTTTATTCTTTGTTTCTTTAGGGAATAATATTGTTTTGAGCTTAACCTTGGGAGTGCTACACCCTGGCAGCACAAATATTTATATATTTTTATAGTTTTTACACAACTACTAATACAAAGTATGTTGTATCTTGTTTCCTTGCCTTACACACGTATTATCACTTTAAAGGGGACCTTGTCACCCTAAGATATAATTCCAAAATTGTGTTTGTCATGCAAAATAAACTCCACTAACACTATACAAATTATTTGAATCTTATTTTCTTCAGCCTTGGAATTCACAACTGCAGCAAGCAGACAAGCACCATTTTGTGGATGCTGTTATTAAGGCAAGCATTGCATCCTGCCAAAATCTTGTTTCTGTGCCAGTATGTAGGCACCTGATACGCATGTTCATGCACTGGTTACAAAATTAGATGGATGGAGAGGGAATGTGAGGAGTGCAGCAACATCTAAGAAGTTCAGGATTGATAGTGAAAGTAACTGTCTGACCCATCTCTATGACTAAGGCATAGAGGCGGGGCAGCCAACATATGATTGACAGCTGTAATTTTTAAATGCTTTCATAATGAGTAAAGTGTTCATTTAAAAATTAATTTAGGGTTTCATTGGGTTTAATTTGAAAAGAACATTTATTATACAGCTTTTTATGCCTGGGTGAAATGTCCACTTTTTTCCTAAAAGACTACTCATATTTTAACCTGAATTATTTTATATAACAGAATATTTGTTATCTATGCCCTTATGGCCACTACAATTATTACTTTTAATGAGCCAAGCTCAGTACATTCAAAATCACACTCATAATCCCAAATTCAAATTCCAGATACAACACCAGATACCAGATACAACTTTGGACGATGCACATTTGTGCTTGCACTTAGCTGAAACCAGATGTAATTGCACCAAATATTTTCACATTATTTTGGTTGTTTGGCACGTGCGAGTGTGTGCACCCTATTCTTTGGGTGTAAGGTCACTGCGCGCATTGACACAGGGTGCTATGGGAATCCAGCAGATACCACGGTGCTGAGAACAACTATAAAGAAATGTAAGAAGCTTATTTTGACGCAAATACCTTTAATGTATGAGGTTTTATGCACAAATGACTGCAAAGGAAATTTGCAGGACTGAATATGCACTTGCAGTTGTAAATGAGAAGGAAGGTGTAAATGTTAAGCACTCCCCAGTGATTTACTCATATACCTGATACCCCAGATTGGTGCTCCTGTTAGCAATAGCCCAGGGTTTTTTTTTAGTGAGCACCACAGAACTGTCCTCTTCCTTCATCTTCTTTTATCACACAGTAGAGGAGGAAACCCATGCAGACATACATACTCCATGCAGATGTGCCTTGGCTGGGACTGAACTCAGGACCTGAGTGCTGAAAGGCAGAAGTACTACCCACTGAGCCACCGTGCGTCAGCCCTGGAGAGAAAGATGTGGATTAAGAGGATCGCCCTGTGTGCTAAGAAGAACCCAAGGTAGGTCAGAGGAACAGATGGCCACATACATACTAATATACAGGCCTTCAATGTGAGGTATTTTATAATATGAGCACTAAAAACTGACCTTTTCAATCAACTAGTGTGTAACTGTTACTGTAACTATATGCAAACTCCACTGTTATGAATTGTGTGTATTACTTCTTGATTTAATCTTAAAAAGGCAAAATAAAAACCTGGGAAAACAGAGGACTGCAAGCAACTTTATTGTGCATATTATCCATTTCAGTAAAAGATGCACATTTTTCTTTCTTTCCCTTTTATAGGTTTCAGCAGCAAGTTCAGCATAATCACCCACCCCCTTCTGTAAAATAGACATTACCTTATTCAAGAAAGAATCTGCACTGCATTCTTCTGTCTGGCTCTTGAAAGGATAATTTTCATGCAAGTTTAATTATGTTTTTCATTCCCCTTAGAGCAGCAGAAAAGATTTGCTGGCCATTTCATTTTTTCCTTCACTATGGCGTTTCGGAGGAGATGCAAGAAACAGCACTGTGAAGCCCCACGGCACAAATGGATGTGATTTTACATTTATGCTTAGAAATGAACATGGTTAAATGTTCTTATTGCAAAGAACACAGAAAAAATTTACATTAGACTAATCACATTTAGACTAATCACAGTGTCTTCTATTTTCTTTATAATCATGGTGTTCTATGTGTATTTTATTTTAGATTGCAGCACTCTGCCTGTCCTATGCTGCCTGTGTGTGCCATACTCTGCCTGTCCTACCCTGCCTGTGTGTGCCATACTCTGCCTGCCCTACCCTGACTGTGTGTGCCATACTCTGCCTGCCCTACCCTGCCTGTGTGTGCCATACTCTGCCTGCCCTACCCTTCCTGTGTGTGCCATACCCTCCCTGACCTATGCTGCCTCTGTGTGCCATACTCTGCCTGTCCTATGCTGTCTGTGTGTGCCATACTCTGCCTGTCCTACCCTGCCTGTGTGTGCCATACTCTGCCTTCTCTATGCTGCCTCTGTGTGCCATACTCTGCCTGCCCTACCCTGCCTGTGTGTGCCATACTCTGCCTGCCCTACCCTGGGTCGCGGGCTGCATGCGGGCCGCCAGTTGGACAGCACTGATGTAGAACATACCAGTATAGGTAAAGATTAGTAAAATGGGTAATTCTAAGAAAGCGCCTCAGTGGATTAAGACAGCATTTTGGCATTACATAAAAAAGGGTAAGAAGGGCAAGAAGCCCACAGCAACCCTAGCTAATCTCTTGGTTTTTATCACAAAACAATTAGCTACTGCCCTCTCAGCCTTATTACACCATAAGGGCTCTGGCACACGGGGAGATTAGTCGCCCGCGACAAATCTCCCTTGTCACGGGCGACTAATCTCCCTGAACTACCATCCCACCGGCAAAAATTAAAGTCGCCGGTGGGATGGCACATGCTGCGCAGGCGATTTCGGCAAATCGCCGAAAATGCCTCGCGAGGCAACTTCGGTGATTTGCCGAATTCGCCTGCCACAGCCCTAAGAGGCTTCTTACCTGGATGGGGAATCCAAAATTATGGACACCCCTAAAACATTAGGGTAGCATTGGGCAGGACTCTACCTACTTCTACACCTAGGCAGTAACCTATAGCAAGCAATCAGTGATTAGCCTCTTTCAGACAGCTGTTGCAAGAACAATAAAAGCAACCATGTCATTGGCAAGTGGGTTACAGGTGCCCAGTGTTGATAAATGATTCCCAAATCTTCCTCAGATGGGATACTGATGGAAAAAAAATACTGTAACAGACTGAAGAGCTTTTGTGTCCTTCTTTACTGCTTTTATGAAATGTGTTGGATATTTCTTTTCTTGTCTCTGTGCTACTTCACTCATACACGGGCAGATTTCAGCTGTCGATTTGGGTCCTCCAGACCAATTTGCAGATTATCTGCCAGTGTATTGGCACCTCCGATGGACTTACCTGATCGATATCTGGCCTAAAATTGGGCAGATCTCGGTCAGCAAGTTTGATTTTCCATCGGTTCAGGGGGCGAATCTGCTCGTTGATGCAGTCCTTGATCTGGTGGTGCACAATGGGGCCCTATTGGTAGAAAATTCAACATGCCAAAAGAGACGATCTTACCATGTATGGCCTTAAGGCACAGGCGCCGGCACCAGCACCTGCCTGTTTCACAAAAATCAGAGTGCCGCTACTTTCCAAATTACAGATTGTTATAACATCTGGGAGTATTTTGTTGGGCACCTGACACTGCAGACAGTAAATTTTGAGCGTTATAAGGCACTCCTTTTTAAAATGTATTTGTGCAACCTCATCTATACATCAAAACACAGGTTTATAGCAAAGGTTGGAGAACTTTTTTCTGAGGTCCTGTGACATTAGTGTTACTGTTGCAAAATATTAATTATTCAGCAATATATTACATAAGAATTCTAATAAATCAAATTATATAAAATATTGCCCTAGGAGTCTTAAAGAAAGAGGGCAGGCTCTGGACCAGTAAACACCCTACGCCCACATTGCCTGATCATTGTACCTTTACCTCACTCAGTATTTGCATGTAATTTATATGTTTGTATGTTTACCTCTTTGTATTGTACAGTACTGCTTTATAAATACATATGAATCATAAGAATAATAATTATAAAACTACTACTGTGTATATATTTGTTAGAATGACTGTTACCAATGAATTCCTTGCAATCGGCATTAGGCTAATTGTAGTTCTCTTATTTACAAATCTACACAGTCTGCTCAACCCCCCCCTTCCCTCACTATGTATTTTTGTGTAAATGATCTCACATGACTCAACAAATCCATCTGCCTGAAGCAGGCCAAGTTCGGAGCCTTCCCAGGAGGGGAGGAGAAGAATGGCTTTGTGGAAAAGGACCTGGAGCTCTGCCCTTTCTCTGGCTCAAATTACCCGCCTGTCAGGCTTGACAGATTTGGCTGAAAATAAAAGGAAACGGCCGTTGAAAAGCAGATGAATGAGCTCAGCAGTTCCGCAGATAACACAGACCTCAATGTTGCCCAGATCTCTCTAAACACAAGCTTTAAATGCCACGTACATTATTGTTCCCTGGTAGGTACTGAGAGTGCGTTGACACCGCTACAAAGGGACAAAGGCAATGGCACAGTAACATGTTTCCTCAGTGACCCACAATATTTATTAGTGTAATAGTTTTATCAACAGGCACAGTATAAAGGGCTCAATCAGAATGCAGCAACAGACAGAGTCAGACATAGGCCCTGCTATAGAGAGCTTACAGTCTAGATGAAGACATACAAGGATGTATTTAAGGAGCTAGCTAACGATGATGTCAGCCTACTGGTTGCCAACAAAAGCTAAGTCATTTGTGTAAATGTATGCCCAGCGACCACAGTGGGTATTAAGCACTTAGCTTGGCAATGACATAACAGCCTGTAATGTGAAGCAGTAAGCAGCTCTGGCTCTGAAATCTCCTACTCCTGACCATTAACCATATGTTTAGCTTCTCCATTTTCAGAGCGGGTGTTCCAGCAGACCATCTGGTTTCTATGCATGAAGGGAACGTAAAGGCACAGAGTATTTCCCTGTGCGGATGAAGCTCACGTCCTCCCCCCTACCCATTTTTTCCTTCTTTTTTTAAGCTTCTTTCCCAGACAGAGTTCCTTTTCATTCACCAAGTTTCAAAGCAAACTTTACCTCATATAGCATCCTGTCCTCCCGTCCCCCTTTCCCTTTGGTTCCATTACTATAATTACTCAAGAATGCACAGTGCTGCAGTGTAAACAAGGCAAGTAGAGGCATTCCCATTTGTAGACTACACAGAGGAGGGCTCCCTCGTACACACAGATAAGGATTTGTAACGAGCAGCACTGATATTTGATCCATAGTGTTTAAAAATAGGCGCATTCTTGGCAGATGCCAGAGTTGCTGTGGCGCCCTTGACACTTGTTTCACATTGAAAGAGAGGGGGAAAAAGGCCCCCACCCTCCCCTGAAAACAGAAAAAAGCGCACATTCATCCTGCATTACATCAGCTTTAGTGCAGAGCAGGGATAGGGTTTCAACAATGAACTTCATGCGAGTTCGCTAAATGGGACAAGACACAAACAATTCCATTTACTCAAATGAACCATTTAAAAGGAAAGCTTGTTAGTTTGAATGTACATATCCCAACACATATGGGGTGATTTATCAACTTATAAATGTGATTTTTTCCCCCCTAAAATGTGAAGTTTTTTTGCCCTAAAATTCAAGTTATGGTTCAAAAAAATCTAATGTCTGTTATTTATTAGGTGCAAACAACCTGAAAACCAGGATGTAAAAATACGGCTTCTAAAAGCTTACGAGTTCATGTAGAAGTCAATGGGAGTTGTCCTAGGCAAAGTCAAGCCATGTTTTCAACTTGAGATATTAAGTTTTATTTGAGTATGTAAACTTGAAAATTCAAGGTATTTGGGATTTTGTATTCAAATGAGTTTACCTTATTAATAGATAAGCAAGCATTCAAGTTTTTTTTAAAATGCAAGCTTATTCAAACTAGAAAAAACTCTTGAATTCACAAACCCAAAAATTGATAAATAAGCCCAGTAGACTTTCAAGCCTGTGGCTGGTCTGGCCTCTGATATTTAGGCTGTACCTAGAAAATCTGTTTACAGTTGAGCCATGCAACAAGACAAAGCTTCCTCACAGCCACATAAACATGATGAAGAGACTTTTTTTTTTTAATCTCCTGCCAACGTGGTCCCTAATTACTTGGGTGGCAGCAATAGAGAGCATGTTTTAGAAGCCAAGAGGCAGTGCCCATTAGCGTTGGTACTAGGGTTACCCCAGGGATGGCCACAGGCATGATGAAGATAAAGGACTCTTGAATTTAATTTTTAATAAGTGAAAATTAATGTATCAGTCTAAGAACAGCAAAACTGGTGTTCTGCCTTCAAGGCCCTCAGAGACCATAAGGCTCAGGGCAATGGCTTGTTGCTGTCCACTGAATAGCAGAATTTTCAAATTCAGTTTCAGCTTGTTTACTCTCTTGGGAGTGCTGCTCTTTCTTTCAATAACTGGCATCTCCTCATCATCCCATAACCAATCATTAAAATTAGACCTATATCAAATGACTTCCTTGTGTTAACCAAAAGACAGGACTATAGCAGAATAACATGCATTAATACTGCAATCTCATGCTCAATGCATGTAAATCCTATGCAAATTGGCTGGTTTTAAATGGCCCTTATGGAAAATTAAAATATTACCAAGGGCTAACAATTATTACCATCCCCCTGTAAGGAAAGGTAGCAACATAAACCAATGTCCATTGTCAGGCCTAATGTCATAATCGCTCAAGGCAAGCCCATGCCCAAAACCTCACCTACTTGCCACCTCCTTGGCTGGGCCTGGAACAAAACAACCCCCACAGCATGCAAGCACCCATTCACATACTAAATCCCATGGACATCCAAATGGGCTGAAACTAGGGAAGGTAGGCAGGAGAGGTACGTACCCAGCTCCCCCCCCACTGTTGTGCCTTAGGCACGTGCCTGTCAATATAATGTTTTAACTGAAAATGGATCTCAAATTTAAACTCTGGCTGATTAGCTCATCTCATCTCTTCTCATGAGATGATTAAAACAATGAGCAGGTCTAAAGAAGAATGGAATCTGCACAGCTTTAAGGCACCTTGGCTATTAAATGCAGCAGGCTATGTTGAGGTTTTATTTCATGCCCAACAGCAACTAGAACAGAACCTAATAAAAGGAAATGCAGGTAATTAGCAGTACAAAACTCCTGAAGCCCTTGAGGAAAACGGCTTTCCTCTGCTAGTGTGCGGTTATACATTAAATAGATGGTAGGGGAAGGAATGCTATTTCCATTTCATACTGAAGCATACAGTACATAGCAAAAGTTTGAGTCACAATAGCACATTTAACAGCCTGAGTCACTAACCGCTGAGCCACCAAAAGCAAAGGGGAATCCTACAGGCAGGATTCATCTATCAATCCACAGTGCCTTAGTTCCTTGCTTTTCCAGCTTTATTACTTTATGCAAAAGCTGTAACCTTGTTATACCAGCACACTGCATCTGCTGGGGGTGTAGCAAATGTGCCAGTTCAGGGAATCCTCTAACATTTTCTAATCAGTAGGAACAATATGCTCATTAATATGGCATGGCTTCTCTGCTGCTTTTGTAAATTCACTTGAATTGGTACATTTGGGGTACAGATTGCAGTTAATATCTGAATCCAACAGCCGATAAGATCCATAATAATGTTGTGCTATTGAATGAAAGCATCAAGACCCATGGTATCCATATACAGCTTATGCTCAATAGAATCTGTTTTCTAGCAACTAGTATATTAATAAAATGCACACTGGGATTCTCTAATTTTTAGACAGCACCCCCCCTTACAATGGGCTTGTGCCGAACAAGCACCTATTACCTCTATATTGTTTCCCTCACCAGATGTGCAGGCTAATAGAGCCCACACTCCGGCTGGGGGAAAACGATCGTTTTTTGTTTTTTTTAAAATATTGGCCCCATCAGCGCTGGGCTACCCGCACCTCCTGGTGCAGGCAGCCATGTTGGTTGGCACGCATGCGCATAATAAACAATCTCCCCTGCTCGCTTACTATGCACATGATGTAGAAACGGTAAATGTGGATCACCCTCCTACCTCTCACACATGCACATAATGAGCGAATTGTTTGTTTCCCCTATCTGGAGTGGGGGCTCTATTAGCCCGCACCTCTGGTGGGGGAAACAATATAGGGGTGATAGGTGCCCTTTAAGCTAAGCAGACAATCTGAAGCTACACCATATTTGGTTCATGTGAGGTAGAAAAATAGATTACTAGTGTGCAGATAATCTCCCTGCATAGTTTATACAGTATCTGCTTATCTGTAAGCCAAAACAGTCACAACAAGGGGAGAAGAGAGAGGAACGTTTATAAAAAGCTCAGTATTTCTACTTTACCTTAGCTAATTAATTTTAACATAGCAAGTGTGAAAGCAAAATAATGCTCTGTTAATGCATTATTAATTTAATAATTATAAATTTTATACAAAAAAATTCAAATTATATATTTTTTTTTAAATTAAAAGGCAAGGCAAAAAATGATTCTATTATAATCCTGATCCAGAATCCTTTAAAGAACATGTGTCAAACACAAGGCCCGTGGCCGAATACGGCCCTTCTGGCTGTTTTATGTGGTCCCTGGTGACTGTGCCTGACCGTGCAGCACCAATCGCCTGACTGCACTGTGACTGACCGTACAGTATTTTACTAAAAAATGTGGCTGGCGACTTAGCCTGTGTATTAGATTATGTCCCCTTTATGTAATTGAGTTTGACAGCCCTGCTTTAAAGCATGCTGGGAGCTACAGTATAACCCAGCAACATTACTTGTTTCCTAGTTCTTTAGGGATAGTAAAACAATTAATGCAACAAAATGCTTTAATGAAAATCTGGTTTCCTTAGGCAGTATTCTCTCACTTGTTTGATTTTATACTAATCTGGTCAGATAAGTGCAATTTAATCCTTTTGGTAAGGGGTTAAACTGTACAATACAGAGATCTCAATTGACCCCATGTCAGTAAGGGGATAATGGTCCACTCCTGCCATCTTGGAGACCTTATTTGCTACAATTTAGCATATGGAGGTATTAGGTTTAAAGAATTGTAGGCTCCCTGATGTCTTGGAGATAACAATATGATTGAATAACCAGCCAATTGATATTTGTTTCATATATAGTTTACATATAATCTGAAATAACCCAGAATATATAATTTGTATATTGTGATCAGTTAATAATAATAGATGTTCTCCCTGTACACCCTCTCTACAGGTGACCTTATTTCTTTGTTTGGTCTTAAGTATCACTTATATGCAGATGACATCCAGATATACAGTATTTAGACATCCCTTTACTAACCACTGATGTTCAAACCCAGATTGCTAACTGCATCTTGGCTATCTCCTCCTGGATGAACCAACGCCACCTTAAACTTAACCTAGCTAAAACAGAGCTCATGGTCTTCCCACCCAATCCTAGCCCTTCTCCTTCTTTCACCCTTTTTATTGACGGCATGACCATTAACCCTGTTAATTCAGCACGCTGTCTGAGGGTCCCTCCCCTTCACTAAACATATTCGTAACACTGCCAAAACCTGCCGCTTTTTCTCCGCAATATTGCCAAGATACACTTTTTCTTTTACAAGTTACTTCTAAAACACTATTCCATGGTCTTATCCTTTCCCGCTTAAATTACTGCAATCTCCTACTAACCAGCCGTCCAGACTTCCACCTCTCTCCCCTGAAATCCATCTTGAACTCTGCTGCTCGGATCCTTCTGCTTTCTCCCAAGAGGTAACATGTTTAGTCCCAAATAATCTCTCTAGAATGGCTGCCTGTCAAGCAAAGGAAAGCATACAAAATCCTTTTGCTAATGTTCAAAGCCCTTCAATCACCTGCTCCTCACTACATTTCTTCACTGGTCTCCCTGCACGTTCCTGGTCGTCTCTTCCACTCCTCTCAGAGCCTCCGTCTCTGTACACCATCCACGCCCACTGCTCTCTCTGGTCTCAAACCTTTCTACTTGCTGCACCTTATCTCTGGAACTCTATCCCTGAATTCTTCCGTAGGGAACACTCACTCACTATCCTACAAAAAACTCAGATGCTACCTTCTGGAGCACAAATACATTATTTTGCCTAGTAAATGCTCTTACCTTCCAATTTGTGCCTGTATGTTACCCGACCACTTCGACTGTAAGTTGTACAGGGCAGGAACCTCCTTCTTACTGTGTCTTATACCACAAGGCACTTAATCTCTCAGTATACTTATATATTGTATTTATTATGACACTTGTATATATTGTAAGATTGTACAGTTCTGGGTATCATACATACAAACAAACATACATGTTCATAAACAATAAATGAAACTGATGGAATTTTAGCTAACAAAAAAAAGCCACACAAAATAAACATGAGACAAATCTTGTACAACCATTGGCAAATAACCTCAGGCAAATTTTCGAATGGAGAAAATGTGCTATAACACAGCTTGATATGATTCTGCATTTTTTCCTCCTTTTTAAGCATTTTATAGTTAAATGATGCCAGGATGCCAAATTTTCCCCCCTTATAAAAACATTTACATTCCTTTGCATATCAGCAGCGTTTTTAGTAGCATAAATAATAAAGCATAAATAATATATTTATAATTAGTATACAGGCTTAATTTTTAGCTAAATGTTGCTGCACAAATTGCCTTGTTATATACACAGTTATTTTATATTCTCACTTCATATATTAATGCAATATATACAATATTCATGATAGAATGGGTTTGAATACAAGAAGGTCCCTTCAATAAAGTTGTACAGGAGAATTTTAACAGTTTCAGCTTGTTTTCAGAATAGTGGCAATGCTGCCTAATAAAAAAAGAAACTTGGAGACAGAAAAATCCATTGAAATATCTCAGGGGGCCCATAGACTGAAAACTGCAATACACAACAGAATGTACAGTTGCTCTGCGCAAGTAGCCATCCACTGAATTTTCCATGTCTAGTGTACCTGACATAACTGTATTATGCATGATTCCCAGCTATCCCAATTTTTCTTAGTTATACAGAATTTAAATTCACATGCTCGAAGGTATGCATTATGATGCAAAAGCATCATTGGTTAAAATGGCCACAGGCATTAGACTAACTTTATTTATACTTATACTATACTATATAAAAAGGTTGGTCAAGATGAGCGGACTGGGGTTGCTTTAAATTATGTGACCCCTGTAGGCCATTGTCTGTTAAGGCATACCTTCCAACTGTCCCGATTTTCACAGGACCGTCCTGATTTTAACAGCTCAACCCCCAGCCCCGGATTCTTATTGGAAAGTCTCTCATTTCCCTTTGATCTCCTACACCAAAAAAAAGATACAAAGTTTCTCAAACTTAATTAGATAAGTAGGTTTTGGGCATAGAGCCCAGTATACTTAAGGGTAAGAACCAGAGCGGTTCAGTCGCCCGCGATAGATCTCTTCTATCGTGGGTGACTAACCTCTCCGAAATTGGTTTCCACCAGAAACAATAGAGAGTTGCAGGTGGAAAGCCCTTCGCATTGTTTTCCCGAAGTTGCACAAAGTTGCCTGCGGGAGGAAACTTTGCGCGACTTCGGACTGCCATAACAGTCAACACCTGCGCTTAGGTAAAATTGTAATTAATAGGATAAAACAATAGCAAAATTGTAATAACATATGAACAAGAACCCTAGATACCCAGAAATGTGTTCAAACTTTAAATAACCTGCCAAATTTTGCCTTCCTTTTTGTCCCTTTTTGCATTTTTCAAATGTTGGAGGTAAGTGTTAAGACAGTGGGCGAGGTGTCAGCCAATATGGCAAATGATGCAACACTGTCACACTGTCTGCAATTTGTCCATAAATGTTAGTAGCCAGATTGCTTACAGTCTAGTTTTCCAGCATTATTCATCCCACCCCAACCATTTACCTTATGCTGTTCCAATATGCAATCATTTATTACAGAAATGTTTCTGCAGTGCTGTCAACTCGAGGGCCCAGGGGTTGAAGAAATATGCAAAATTCTGTTTATCTGCAAGCATCACCTGTGAAAAGAATGTTTACGCTGTCAATATAATACACACCTAAAAGCATGGTTTATCAATGCCCAATATTAATAATAATAGTTTTAGATTGCAGAGGGAGAATAGAAATGATTTTGTAGCATGTGGATACAACTCATTTACTAAGTGCAGGAGCAAGTGCCACACTGATAAATGCAAAACAGAGACCCTCAGAGTTCTCAGTACATAGCGCTTATTCTCAGTGCAGCCTCTGTGCTCTGCACCTTTCTCCAGCTGTTGTTGATGCATTCTTTTTGTTCAGGGGTACAAATATGAAATCATTATGAAATATTGGCAGCATGGGAGAGTGGAGCAAACTGAGCATGCTTGTGCCGTGTCCTGAAGGAAGTCTGACACAGAAGATCGTGTATACAGAATAGAAGGAAATAAATGGTGTTTCTAATTTCACAATATCCATTATTATTTCTAGAGAGCCTTATATTTAATTCAAAATGCATCTGCTTTCACATTTAGGGGCTTTCTGACCCACACAATTTATAACATATCATAGGTTTTGCAAACAAACATCCCAGTTGCTTGTCATGTATGCTGTTGCATGTGTATGGGCTTGTGACAAGGTGGCCACCCTAAATCTTCTCAATAGTCAATTGTAACATAAGCAAATTGTATTCACATTTATTGCCTTAATAATATTGAAGAATCCGGCAGTAACAGCTGCATACTCCTAAGAAATGCAATGGGTACAACAACTTCCAAGATCTTACCAACAGCCAAAGGCTATCTAAGGGTGGTGGGGCATGTAGTTGAACAGTAGCTCTTACCTATCATTGGCATCATATACAACATTCCAGTGCGACCAATTGTCCACAAAAATACTAACAACCAGCTTTAGTTATGGTTGAAATAACAGCAACAATGCTACAAATCAACCCAATGAAGTGCATAAACCCAACAGTACCATATGCTAAAAAGAATTAATTCCATACCTCACTTTGTCAGATGTCTTAGACCTTGTCATAGTGCCAAAACCTCTTCAAATGTAACAAGTAAGCCCTGGTGCCATAATGGCCCCTCACACATCTACACTCTACAGTGAGACATCCAAATAATCAGTGGTCCAACATAATCCTTCATGCATATGAAATGCTATGTGAATATCTGGCACTAATAGAAGCCACTACTCACTGTACAGCCGAGCTAAAAGCCTCAGATTGATTCTAGAAAACTAACTGATACCTGCAAATGTTTAAGACCTGGAATACCACTTAATAATTCAAATTGTTATTCCTACTATTGTATTTACCAACCATATAGTTAGAATACACAATTATAAACTCGTACTTTAAGCAAAAGCATCTCGAGTGAAAACATGTATCTGCAAGTGGATTGTGCACAGAAGACAAACAGGACCTTTTCAGCATTCAGAGACACATATCTGTGTACTGAGTATTCTATGAACTGCCTATTGAGTATGCATCAGTTGCCATGGAATCCAGTATGTTAATGTACAAACCCAACACTTACAGAAATATTGAACACTGATGTGAGTGGGCGGCTGTGATCATCCATTCCTGCTATACCAATTAGAACTTCACTACCCAATTTCTTGCTATGCCTTAAAAAAAAAACAAATACTTTAAATAAATGTACACAGGTTTAACAATTTACTGAGAACATTTTAATTATAGCTAAGGTTTTATATTTAATTAAAAATAGAAAAAAAGAAAGCCTGACAGGAATAGCACAAAAACAAAACACTGCAAATAACATGCCCTCATACTGTGTGCTTTACACTACACATTCAAAACCTTTTACAAATTCCATGGCCTGCATTCAAAAATATAACACTTACTATCCTATGCTATAATAAAACCGCAGCAGTTCTATGGCCCTTGCTTTTTCCAGTGAACAATATGGCCCGGAGTGTAGTTAAACTGAACCCAAAATTGCTAATTCACAAACTGCAAAGCGGACAGGGCCTCTAGGCTGAGAAGGATTTTTCAAATTGATAATGAATATTGCACAATGTTGTGTTAAAATAGAACCCCCTCATGTTAGTTACTTTGGGCCTGAAAAGGCATTTAAACATAGAGTATGCATTTCTTGTATTTTTGGATACCGTAAGTGTTTAACATATTGGCGCAGGTTATGAAACAAACATATATATCATATGCATGATATATTTTATAAAATAAGTATAAAACTATATTTATATTGTATTCAAATGTCTCTAGTATCGTTTGGTGTAACTGCTTAGCTCTATAGTGCGCATCTGAGTAACCATTTTTTTTTAGTAAACATGCTTTTGTCTCACTGTGATTTTGTCTCATACCTGCATGTGTTGTCATGGGTGTCTCTCTGGGATGATATCACTCACTTGTTAATTGCATGCTAAACACTGCTTTTAAGGGATTGGCTTCTTGCACAGTAGCATTTTGACAAAGGCTGGGGATTCATTGATCCAACGAAACATTTGGTTTGTTCTGAAATAAATCACCTTCTGAATTCGTTAAAGGACATTTAAACCTACATTTCCCTACAATGTATATCCGTTGGGCACGTCTCCCCCACCCAAATGGCATAATTTGTACTGAATATATCTCCTCCGCTTGCCAGCACCATCACATGTTCCTAAAGAAAATAGCAGCTTTCACCCGGTGGGCATTTTCCTTCTGATACATAATCAGATACATTTAAATCTGCAAACAGCATAAATGCACAAAGACCCTTATTCAGCATACATTTCACCAAGAATACAGGCTCACACAGGCAGAGCTGTCTTTGACAAAAGTTCTGCTTTGTTTGAGCTGAGCTCAGGAGAGGAGGTTAGGAGAAAAAAATTGAAGCAGACAGCTAGAGCTGAGTTTCTATGGGAACCAGCAATGCCATCTCTTCACTGGCTCCTAGACCGGAGGGCATGTTTAGTAATCTGAGCTTACAACAACTGAGGATGCCCACAAGCCAGAAGTCAAAGCAAATTCCTGAGGGAGGGGGCTGAGTGGGTTTCAGGAGGAGACGAAATCTAAGTGATTAATGGGATGTTGCAGCCTTACTATTAACCTCTGGAAACCAGTGTGGCAGGTATTGAAAGATTTCAAAGAGGCTGTTCACTGATTACATTTTTGTGTGTGGGGTTTACATGTCCTTTAAAGTCCTGTAAGCAGAGATTTTTACAGTGGTGTTCGAAGTCGAAGTTCGAAGTGGTGTTCGAAGTTCGGTGCTTCGAAGTCACCAGTCGTCGTCTGGTGTTTGAAATATAGCCCCTGACGACTGGTGACTTCGAAGCACCAGGGAGTGAAACCTACCACTTTTTGTACAGATCTATGTTATCTTTGTATGCGCACCCAACATCAGTGGTAAGGACCCGCAGTTATATAACTTTATTTTATTGAGCCGTAGCAGCACCGTTCATAGGTGTAATGTGACCTTACGCAGCCTTGACCATAAGCGCTACGGCAGCGCTACTAAATACTTTCAGTACGTTCAGTTCAACTTCTCCTACACGGGACCAAAGAAACTGTGACTAGCTCACCGTGACTGACTGAACCAGCGCGACTGTTGTACTACGTCTAAGCACCTCCGGTTCGCTCAGCTCGACCGGTAAGTTTATTCTGTCCCTAACAGAGTCCTGACTCTACTACAGCTTGGGGGTACCTGCAAACCGACATTGGACGAGCTAGATTGATTTACAGAGTGAGCGAGTTGCAGTTCAACATCAGTGTACGCAGGATTACCGGTTGGGCTCCAGACTCTCCTCTATGCTTTGTATTTATCTTCTTATACACTTTCTTGGTCTCTACTTGATTCCCTTTCACCATTTATTTGGATTTATATGTTTATTTATGGTTTATTGTGTAATCACTTTTTCCCCCACACCATGACGTCACTATTTTCAAGCCACTTTCTGGTTTATCTGTGTGTATTCACTGTATTCACATTGTCTTTGACAAAGGCTGCAATGGCAGCCGAAACGTTAGACACGAGTTTTTGAATAAATTTCTTTCTACAAGACCTGTGAGTGCGGTACCCGGCTATTTTTTGTTCTATATATATATATATATATATATACACACACACACATACATACATAAGAAAGCCATGAATATCCTGTAAATTATATCCTTTAAAACTATGTTTGGTGATGTCATCAGTTATAATCACTGATTAGTTACATAGTTTCTATCACATGACATTGAAACGTTTGTATTTTAATAATGTACTCTTATATGTTCATGGAAGTATACCTATCTATACATATACATATATATATATATATATACACAAAGATACAATGCAGTATACTAATACATTTACTAACTGCAGATCTTGAGATCAATGCCTTGGATAGTACTCTTGTTCAAGAAATCACCCAAACCAGTTTTCAGTGAATTACCCACAGCAAAATGACTCCTTTTAAGTGATATGTTCATTGCCAGCATGGTAATGTGCGACCCAATAGGTAATGTATATGGTTGGGGGGGGGGGGGCATATATAACAGGTAGAATTTTACATTTGCACCTGCCTCTGGGGTGTGCTTGTGCATGACCCCTAGTAGTCTATACAAATGCTATTATCTACTTTTAGCTTCCGGAAGGAAAGAACGAATCAGGGAAAACAACTAATTTTCTAACTGTGAAACTCAGCTGATCTAGTGGGTTAAATGGAAAATTCAGCAGGGTGGACAATTTCCCGTACAGCTTTGTTGGTTTTGACAACTGCAGTTTGCTCGCATTCAGCTGAAAACAACACCTGCAGCTGACAGACGCTGAGGCGATATTTACATAGCTCCTTCCAATATGGGGCTCCTTCTCTTATTAAATATGCTTCATTACACGCTCAGATGCTTGAATAATCTGTGATATTGCCACAGAGTTTTGTTTTTTTTTAGGATGATGCTTATAAAAATACAGAAGATGGAAATTCATTTCATAGCCATTTACATATCTATTTTAAAAGGTGTCATTGTCATATAAACGTGAACTATCTACTGAATGGTAGTGTGTTGGGGTATCCTTAATGGAGAAGGATCTAGGGGTTTTTGTTGATAAGTTGTCTAATTCCAGGCAGTGTCATTCTGTGGCTACTAAAGCAAATAAAGTGCTGTCTTGTATAAAAAAGGGCATTGACTCAAGGGATGAAAACATAATTTTGCCCCTTTATAGGTCCCTGGTAAGGCCTCACCTTGAGAATACGGTGCAGTTTTGGGCTCCAGTCCTTAAGAGGGATATTAATGAGCTGGAGAGAGTGCAGAGACGTGCAACTAAACTGGTTAAGGGGATGGAAGATTTAAACTATGAGGTGAGACTGTCGAGGTTGAGGTTGTTTTCTCTGGAAAAGAGGCGCTTGCGAGGGGACATGATTACTCTGTACAAGTACATTAGAGGGGATTATAGGCAGATGGGGGATGTTCTTTTTTCCCATAAAAAAAATCAACGCACCAGAGGTCACCCCTTTAGATTAGAGGAACGGAGCTTCCATTTGAAGCAGTGTAGTTGGTTTTTCACAGTGAGGGCAGTGAGGTTGTGGAATGCCCTTCCTAGTGATGTGGTAATGGCAGATTCTGTTAATGCCTTTAAGAGGGGCCTAGATGAGTTCTTGAGCAATCAGAATATCCAAGGCTATTGTGATACTGATATCTACAGTTAGTACTAGTGGTTGTGTTTATAGTTTGTGTATGTGGGTGTATAGGTTGGTGGGTGTGGGTTAGGTGTGCTGGGTTTACTTGGATGGGTTGAACTTGATGGACACTGGTCTTTTTTCAACCCTATGTAACTATGTAATTGATATTTCACTATCCTCATAGAAAAAAAAATGATGAAGATTAATAGTCATGACTTGTAATAAGGTTATTTTTTGTTTCACTTAATATTAGCAGACACCACAAAAATGTATACTGTAAATGTAAGAATATCCTCAAAGTATCAGTCTCTTGCCATTACTCTACAAGCTTCACTAAAGCTTCAAAGCCCTCCACGGTCTTTTTCCTCAATGCTTTTAAAGAGAGGTTTTTGACAAATTATTTTGCAGTGGTCACATGAACTTTGATTGGCACTTTTAACCTCCACCCCAGCATAAATCACACCTCCTGAGTAGCACCCTGTTGCTGGACTCCATTATTAAATGTATCCATATATGTTTCTATTGCCCATCTTACATCACATGGAGCCATGTCTAGCATATCTGAATGTACCTTCAAATTTGTTTGACTATCAGCTTCGGAGGAGAACTGTGGCCATAATATGACGTTTATAGTTCTTTTATGCCTGCAGTTGGTGTATACAGTAGCCATAGACTCCCTTAAGGTCGAAGACAAGTTACACTTTTTATCTATTCTCAGCTCTGCCCTCCTAATGCATATATATCATTTTCAACCCCAACCTTTTCTGAAAGTTCTAAAGCAGTGCTGTCCAACTGGCGGCCCGCTTTAAATGGTATCAGTACTGTGATTAACTGCCCCCCTGCATGGTTCCACCTCAGATACAGGCTGTAAACCCTCTGTATTGTTTAAAAATGTAATCCCCTGTGTTGTTCACACCTTTTAATCTCTGCATTGTTCACCCCCTGCAGTGTTCACACCTCAGGCTCAGACTGTAATCACCCCCATTGTTCACCTGTTCACACCTCAGACTCCCTGCACACTACAAAAAGAACATATACTGAGGTGGTACTGCAATTAAAAAGTTTTTTAATATAGTTATTGTGCAGACTGTAGGAGCAGTGCCAGCATTGTGTCACTGTATGCTGCCTGTGTATGCCATACAGCATAGGGCAAGCAGAGTATGGCACACACAGGCAGGGTAGGGCAGGCACAGTATGGTACACACAGGCAGGGTAGGGCAGGCAAAGTATGGCACACACAGGCAGGGTGGGGCAGGCAGAGTATGGCACACACAGGCAGCATAGGGCAGGCAGAGTATGGCACACACAGGCAGGGTAGGGCAGGCAGAGTATGGCAGGTTTTTGCTGTACTACAACCATTAATATGGGTATGGTCATGTGATAACACGGGTTTGGTTTCAAGTGGGTGCGGTTTCAAAAAGGGGAGTGGTCAAAACTGGCTTCCATTATCGGCCCTCCACCACGTAGGTCGGAAAACATTCTCTAGTACAATCCTCTTACCTGTCTGTTTTTTTCCCCAATTCTGAAGAAAATCACAACACTTTAAAATTAGACTAAACCAACCATGGGTAAAGAAATGCCTTACAAAGGAAGCTAATTCTTCCCATATGCTAGATAAAATATATGTATAGTGACAAAATCTCATGACAGTGTCAAGCATATATGAATGTATCTTCACAATTTTAAGGCTATCAGCTTTGGATTCCTCTAGTACCTCTGTGTCCATAATATGATATGTATTTTCATTATATATAAGTGAATAAGTACATATTTGTTGAGCTTAATTCTATAGTAGTTAATTGTTCCAGGGCCAAAATATTAATCCTTTCCCAAAAAATCCTTTCCCAAAATGAATGCACAGACTGAGTGCTGGACTTAGCCTCAGATTCCAGGTCTGCTCATTCAAAAATCCATCATATATTTACATCCATCATGTAAATATTATTTCTGAACGGCGCAACAACTAGTGATCTTTATAGATTGCTACAGATTACCATCTAATACTTGAATAAGAGCCGACAGTGAATCAGAGCTTGATCAGCAACTCTGCTGGCAACACGCTTATCAGATCAGGCTCTGAATGTCAGCATGATTTACACAAATAGAAGATGCAGTTTGACATACAGTTCCAGATTTAATATACTATCACACTGATTCGAAAATAATTATTATCCCTAATTGAGCTCTCATGAAACCAATGTGTGTGGGGTTACAAGGTGGGAGGGTGTCATTGTGAAATTGTAATAACAATAAGTAGGCAAAAAAAGACTGTAGGTTGAAATCAAGCCTATCATGACTGTGATAAAGGCTAATTTAATACACACTTCCTAGATATTTTCAGTATATATTTCTCAGATTAAAAAATGTTTGAACTTTCCACTGTAATCTTTACAGTACTGAAAACACAGTTGTGCTGCCTTAGCTGAACATTTGATTTAACCTTTTATCAGTTAAAGAAATATACGCAGGGAAATGGTGAATAAGAAAATGTAGATATTAAGGACTGTGGCTGGGGGTAACTTTTTCCAAGTTGTAAGTTACTCAATAATCAGGGGTCTTTAAGGTAAGTTTTATCAGGTCTATGTTCAGAGACAGATTTCTTTAAAGCCAAAATGCATAAGCAGTACTATATCTAACATGTTTCTTTTCTTTATGGTGTTCTCTGTGATCATGTGTCTGACTGTTGATGTTACCACCACTCTTCTCATCAGAGTAACATCAGTATTTTCTACCCTAAAGCCCTTGCTGGGTCTGACACCTTTATTATACTATAGATTCTCTGATTCCTCAACATGCAAATGTAAATTATTCACTTGACCTGCAGGTCTCTTTCCCTTAATGTTTCAATATTTTAGACCACTAAAAAGTAAAAAGTCAGCATTTCTTCTATTTAACCTTACTTTTTATTTCTTAGAGACGAGCCCAGTTAAACATGTATTAACATGACCAGCAATGCTTCTTATTCCCCATTCAATTACCTTATTTTAACTAACCCATGGTTGCATATAAACCAAGCATAATGCCAAACAGAGCCTTCTGTAAGCTGCCAGTCCATTATAGGTCTTATTGGCACCCCAGGAAGCATTTTCATGCTTCTATTGCTCCCCAAAAGGTTGGGGATCCCTGTTTTAGAGCTTCAGAAATGACTGGATCCCAAATTTTTACCACTTCTAATGCTCTATAATACAAAGAGCCAATACATTCAGATGTTTGTATGTTCTACTGTTTGTAATCTGGTTTCTACAAAAACATACAAACAGGTAATCTGTTGATAAAACATGATAAATTTTCCATTGTGTTAGGATCCTTAGATTGTAAACTACACTTTAGTAGGGACTAATATGAATGATGTATAATCATTGTGCTGCAGAATATGTCAGAGGCATAAAATAAAGAATATTTAAAAAAAAAAAAATCAGTACCTCTGGTAAATAATAAAAAGCCCAGATAAAACGGACTTTGCACAATATCCAACCTCTCTCAATCAATTTGCTACTTACAACAATCCCCCATGAAGCCCTTCACCAGACTGCAACAACATGCCACTGATAAAAAGCCACATAGCATTCAGTAAGCCTGAGCAAAAAAATCATAATTAAAAATAATTTATACATTGTAAATTAAAATTCCTTTAGATTGAAGGTGTTTACAACATACTGTTAAGCTATTGTAAAGCTAGTTTCCTCTTTTAAAGGAGAAGGAAAGGTAAAACTTTGGCATCCCTTAGTGATTGTATTTACTTACCTGCTACACCAGGTCAATGCTTTTCTTAGCAGAAAACTGCAAGTGAAAAAGCAGACTTTTTACTTTACAGTACATGCGCACCACCGCAAAAAAAAAAAGAAGCAGGAAGAAGATTGCTCCATGGTGCTCATGGAAAAGAACCTTGGGCCGGGGCAGTTTTTTGCTAACAGGTGCACCCAGGGTATCAGGTAAGTAAATACCCTGGGGGGTGTCTAACTATTGGTAACTCCCAGTAATTTTTAACCTTTCCTTCTCCTTTAAACCACCATTCTAGTTACACTAGTGGAAAGTGTACATAAAGACCATGAGCAAGCAGCATTACTTCACATCTGCAGCTTCTGGCTTCTAAAAAACAGAGACCGCAAAACAGATTTTCTCCACCAAAACAAGTAAAGATTATTAAAGGTATTGTTTCAGTCAACATCCAGATCAATAGTTTTAAAGGTAAACATACAACTTGGCCTGGCATTCAAACTATAAATCATTGTGAGCAATAGTGCACCAAGGCTTTCTGTCAGCAAACTGAATTCACTTCTTACCTCTCATCATGCCAGAACCCACTGAAGGTTTTGGATCAGCCAAAGTACCTGAGGACATCATTAGAAACCCAACATGTGCTTTTTATGTATTTGCTTTCTATAAAAGGTTTATAACACTACTTTAAAATGTCTTCGTTATTTTTTAGCATGCTTGTGTAATAAAAATAAAAGCCATTAAAATGCTGTGAAGGAATGTACTTTTTCACTTACTGGAAATATTGATGTTTATATTAGTTTGTGGTTGGTTGTGCTTGAATGAAAATCTCCCATTAAGTTAGAAAACAAATCTGCAGCAGCTTTTAAAGCAGGATGTGGGCCAAATATGTGAGTTGTGACCCTTTGTTTATTTATTCAGATTTGTTTTTGAGCTGCCAAAGCCTATGAATGAAACGCTATTCAGTCCTGCCAGACATTAGGTGCTCACCTCTACTGCCTACTGACAAGCCACAAAAATGTGCATTCCATGCGAAATCCCTGCAATCATGGAATGGTGGATCCCTGCAATCATGGAATGGTGGAGCAATGAACCAGAAATCTTTGCGAACCACTGGCATTGTTTTTACGCTGTCAATGAGCACAGTTAATTACATTCAACACGTTTTGTGGATAAACCCTTGTTTTATCACCCTATCTCCTCAGTGGCTCAGTGCATTGGGGTTATCCTGGATTCTGCACTGTCCTTCACTCCTTTTATCAGGTCACTCATTAATTCATGTTGCTTTCTTTGAAGGAATATTTTCAAAATACAATCATTTATCATCCAAGATGCCATTAGAATTTACATTCACTCTCAGATTACTATAACATTCTATTGATTTGCCTTCCCCTCCAAAAACTGTCACCTCCTCAGTCCATAATAAATACTGTTGCTAAGCTTATACACCTCAGTAACCACTCCTTTTCTTCCATGCCACTTTGCCAGTCTGCGCTGGATTTAGCTGCCTTTCAGCATTAATTTCACACTAATGACCCCTCACATTCAAAGCAGGTTATAACTCTGCCCCACTCTACATCTCTAAACTTCTCTCTAAATACCCACCAACTCGCTTGTTATGCTCCTCTAATGACTAGCATCTCAACACCATTTTCATAACCTGCTCACACATGCAAATTACAGACTTTGCAAGCTGCACCTGTTCTCTCGGATAAAGTCAGACAGGATGTGGGAAAGAATTCCAAACTCTTTGCCTTCAAAAGATCAACTTTGCCTTTTTTTACTGAGAGTAGCCAACACTTTAAAGCATGGCTTTGAAGAGCTCATCACAGCAAAAAAATGAAGGCAACAGAGTGCAAATCCTAACCACAGATACTCAACTGCTTGTCTCCCTTGCTTCAGTCCTACGAGTCTTCTTCCTGTATTTATTCTTCTTTTAATTATAATGGAGGTATAGTGCACAGTTAAAATAGCAGTTGACTTGTAGGTCAGCTGTATTAGTCCTTTTAATAAATCCGGCCGCACAAGGACAATTGAATCTAATAGAGCACACCAGTACTTCTTTTTTGGAAAAATTATCTCAGTGAATTAACTTCAGTTGGATTAGAAAAACTATACAGTAGAAGTCTATGGGAATATTGTGTAAGTTAAGAAGATTAGAATAGAGCTGAATGTAACTCAGGATCCAGGTCAAAAAGAAGAGGGACAAAGGTAGGCAATTCTGGGAGGCTGTTTAGAGTAATTTTAACAATAGAAAAAAAAAAGGTTTACTTATTCTTTAACTACTGCCATTATCAGACAGTAAGTTTTTCTGTGCCTTGTGGCCCCTGCAGCTCCCTAGCCTGTATGTCTAAATGCTGCACAACTTATGTTGTGTATGTGTTGATATGTGTGTGCTAATATATGTGTAAGCTCAGGGAGTCATTTGATTTACAATGGAAATTATCTGAAACAACTCCCTGCTTTATTTTCCTTAGAAACACAATTTAAAATACTATATGTTTAAATTCGTGTCAGCTCAACTAATTTGCCTATCAAGTTAAATGTACAGAAATATTAAAACATGAGGAACAGCATAAAAATAGACTTGAAAATGTCATGTCAAAATGCAAAGTTATGCATTTTGGTAGAAATAATATAAACGCGAACTATCTACTGAATGGTAGTGTGTTGGGGGGTATCCTTAATGGAGAAGGATCTAGGGGTTTTTGTTGATAACAAGTTGTCTAATTCCAGGCAGTGTCATTCTGTGGCTACTAAAGCAAATAAAGTGCTGTCTTGTATAAAAAAGGGCATTGACTCAAGGGATGAGAACATAATTTTGCCCCTTTATAGGTCCCTGGTAAGGCCTCACCTTGAGTATGCAGTGCAGTTTTGGGCTCCAGTCCTTAAGAAGGATATTAATGAGCTGGAGAGAGTGCAGAGACGTGCAACTAAACTGGTAAAGGGGATGGAAGATTTAAACTATGAGGTGAGACTGTCGAGGTTGAGGTTGTTTTCTCTGGAAAAGAGGCGCTTGCGAGGGGACATGATTACTCTGTACAAGTACATTAGAGGGGATTATAGGCAGATGGGGGATGTTCTTTTTTCCCATAAAAACAATCAACGCACCAGAGGTCACCCCTTTAGATTAGAGGAACGGAGCTTCCATTTGAAGCAGCGTAGGTGGTTTTTCACGGTGAGGGCAGTGAGGTTGTGGAATGCCCTTCCTAGAGATGTGGTAATGGCAGATTCTGTTAATGCCTTTAAGAGGGGCCTAGATGAGTTCTTGAACAATCAGAATATCCAAGGCTATTGTGATACTAATATCTACAGTTAGTACTAGTGGTTGTATTTATAGTTTATGTATGTGAGTGTATAGATTGGTAGGTGTGGGTTAGGTATGCTGGGTTTACTTGGATGGGTTGAACTTGATGGACACTGGTCTTTTTTCAACCCTATGTAACTATGTAACTATGAAGACTATGAAAAATGTTGCAAGCCATAAAAGTTATGTACCATTTAAAAGCTCAATGAAGAGAGCAGTAAACCTCCAGAATGGGCTCCAGCCATAGGAAAGTGATTGCTTATAGTGGCCATATACAGGCAGATTTAAGCCCTTCAGACCGATTCAGCAGCTTATCTGCTCATGTATGTGGCCCTACGACCAGCCTACCTGACTGATATCTGTCATAAAATTGGGCAGATGTCAATTGGGCAGCTTTGATTTTTAAGGACGAATCATTGATGTGGTTTTCACTCAATGGTCTGTATCCCCATCGATGTGATGGTAGGTGTATCATTGAAAGATCTGCTCATTTGGCGAGGTTATAATGTATAGTCATCTTAAGATGGAAATTCATAGCATATTCATCACTAACCATCCTATCTGCAGAAACTTGTTGGTGTGCTACGCAGCTCCTAGTAAACTGCAAGTCCTATAATATTAATAGGGACACTAGGTACTTTAGGATTTCAACCTTGTGTTTCAAACAATACTACAGATAATACAAACACATTGGGCCCGATTCACTAAAGTCCGAAATAAGGAGTGCTATTTATAGCATGCGTTAAAAATCTTATCACTTCTTATTTTTCGCTCGATTCACTAAAAGGACACTTGTCATAATTAAGAAGCGATGTTCTTGGCGTTATTTATCTTACGATGACATATTTTAATGAAAAAAACTATGGGATAAGCGTTATAGGGGCCGGTTCACTAAAGGTCAATAACGCTTATCGCATAGTTTTTTTCATTAAAATATGTCATCGTAAGATAAATAACGCCAAGAACATTGCTTCTTAATTATGACAAGTGTCCTTTTAGTGAATCGAGCGAAAAATAAGAAGTGATAAGATTTTTAACGCATGCTATAAATAGCACTCCTTATTTCGGACTTTAGTGAATCGGGCCCATTATCTCCAAATACTAAATGTAACTTTTGCTAAATTGCCATTCAGTGTTTAATAAAATCATTTAAGTTCAATTGTAATACAGGTTACACTTTAAAATGTTAAAAAGAAAGTAAAATAACTGCTGTTCCTAACTGGGATAAAAGCTTCTTAGCCATAGTAGTGCATATAAACTAAAATCACAATACTGAAAGGCAAACTGTCAAGGAGAAATATTGGTTTAATTCTACAATCTTTTAACAGCATGAAATATAGCACAATGAAGATCTTGCTGTTACTCTGTAAAGTTCCCTTATGCAGAGATCACAAAGGTATATAATTTCTAACACAATATCCATTCTACAAATCAGTAAATGTTAAATTAGTATTGTTATGAAATGTTATTATTTGTTGAAACATCAGTATAACAGAGTGAATAAAGTAAAGTGAATGGGAATTGAGAAAGAACCTACTACACCTTCACAAAGCAGAAGCAATATTTATTACTTCCCACTAGGAGTATCAGCTCTGTGTAGCAACAGCAGCAACAGCGGCATCTTCAGCTTCAGTGCAGCTACACAGAGTGGTGATCAGGACAAAAAAAAAGCAAAAAACCTCAACTTTTGGACTAATCTCCACATTGTGTAGCTGCACTAAAGCTGGCCATACACGTGGCGATCTGACGATGTTTCGTGCGACCATCGGTCATGTGCCACACACCATTCAGGGCTGAATCGGCAGGTAAGGAGGTAGAAACAATAGGATTTCTACCTCCTTCTGCCGATTCAGCGCTGAAGGGAGATTTTGATCAGGCGCCTTCTATGGCGCCCAATCAAAATTTTCCAACTGGTCCGATCGGCGAGTCGGCCGATATCAGCAGCTTCCTGCGATATCGGTCGACTCGCCGACATACCATACACGCACCGAATATCGTACGAAACGAGGTTTCGTACGATATTATCGGAGTGTGTATGGCCACCTCTAGACTGATACTCAGACTGATGCTGTGTCAGTGCAGCTATATAGAGCTGGGGATGAGAGCAGATGCAATTTTCTCCACCTATCTACAAAACTCGGAGAGAAGGCGGAGCTACTCATCTAATCTGATGTGTTGCACAAACACTATTTATATAAAATACATAATAATATAAGTCTATAAGTTCCATAATGATGCCAATATGTGGAGCTGCTAACTGGGCCCTTTGGTTCAGCAGTTCTTGCCCAGTGATCCATTGATCAGGAGGTGGCATCGTCAATCAGATCCTGCTCTGTGGCCCTGGGATTTAAAAAAAAAAAATTTCCTGAGGTGAGTAAGCGCATTGGGTCCATTTCAAATCACTGGCAGGGCCCAATATTTAGTGAGGAGGAGACCTATAACACTGTGCTGGGTAGAAGAGATGCTGCGTCTTCACTGTAGCGTGTCAGCACAATCCTAACCTGAAAGATGCTGATTCCAGAAGTATCAAAGGTAGGTTCATGCCATTTTTTGTGATCTTAAAGGACATGTAAACCCCACACACAAAAATTTAATCAGTGAACAGCCTCTTTGAAATCTTTCAATACCTGCCACACTGGGTGTCCAGAGGTTAATAGTAAGGCTGCAACATTCCCTTAATCACTTAGATTTGCTTCTCCTCCTGTAACCCACTCAGCCCCCTCCCTCAGGAATTTGCTTTGGCTGTTGGCTTGTGGGCATGCTCAGTTGTTCTAAGCTCAGATTACTAAACATGCCCCCCAGTCTAGAACCAGTGAAGAGATGGCATTGCTGGTTCCCATAGAAACTCAGCTCTAGCGGTCTGCTTCAATTTTTTTCTCCCAACCAACACCCCTGAGCTCAGCTCAAACACAGCAGAACTTTTATCAGAGACAGTTCTGCCTATGTGAGCCTGTATTCTTGATGAAATGTATGCTGAATAAGGGTCTGTGTGTGTGTATGCTGTTCGCAGATTTAAACTTATGGAAGTCTGACATTTACTGTAAATGACTAAATAAACTTATTGAAACTTTAGCTATTATATATTAAACTCTGAAGCAAAAAAATCCTTTAGTTTAAAGCTGATTGTGTTTTAACACTCTGCCATGGTCCCTGTGGATACCATGTATTGCCGGTAAGCATGACATACAATAGGCATATAAAAGGATAGTGGGAGCTGTAGTTTTAGAACAGCTAGAGGGATGTAAGTCAGCCATGCCTAATGTAAAGGCATACTTTCAGCCATATCACTGTGTTATTGTCAGGTGAACAGCAAAAGCCAGACACAACCTACAAGCTGTCTGCTTGAGCAAGTGCCTGCATTCTTACCATTCTAGGAGCAATAACAGCAGAAAGGGAGGTAGGGGTCTGGATTAAATCATTGAGGGGACTGAAGGGGGAAAATGTGAATACTTTACAGAACATGTGTAACATATTTAAACTCTTTTGAGCCCTTTGTGTTGAAGATATATGATGTTTTTCCACTACTTTAATGCTGGATAGAGATGTTAGTGGAGAAATTGCTAGTTTGTGGAATCATTTCACACACAATTGCATATTATATATTGTATTAAATGATTTCCACAAGCCTAGTCAGTTGCAATTAAATTGTCTTAATCAGTTATTGCTATTGTTTTGTGGCCTATATTAGGCAAACACTGTTGATAGACTTTTGACACATACAAGAAATGTGTTAAGGGATGGGTAATGTAATGTGTTACAACCCCCAAATATGGTATAAGTGGACATCATGAAAAAAATATAAAAAAAGTTAAAGGGAAACTATAGCCCTGAGCACTGCAGGCATCTATCAAAATACACGTTTCATACAAATAAAGCCTTTTTATGAAAAATACTGTTCTAGTACAATGTGCCACTGGATAATCCCAAAATGAAAAACTAAACTGCCCCCCTGGCTGAATGGAGGAAAAGAGAGAGCTGTGTCTTTTTCTCACAAAAGGAGTCTGAATTACTTCCTGTCATGTGATCGCTGTACAGTTTTCTTTTAATTCCCTACTTCAGTATGATGAGGTACAGAGTGAGAGCAGTCTGTGAAATTATTCAGATTTTACCCTGGCCATTTCTAGGGACAGAAAACCAAAACAAGGCAATATCCCTGAAAATTAAGGACAGCTTGCAGCTAAGGTATGAACTGTGACCGGGAGATTATTTGCCTATACAAATAAAGTTACTTGCCTATGATTACCCCTACCTGCCTTTCAGACGCTGCATTCTCTGTGATGTGCTGTGTGTTTATTTGACCAATATATAAAAGAATACAAAATATAGGAGAGTGAAGCTTTTCTACAGTAGGCAGCCCATCGGTAGCCTCTCTAGGCAAAGTAATACTCCCTAAATGCAAATGATAGTTCTTTGCAAATAAGAACTAATGTTCTCAAGCTGAACCAATTATAGTAAGGAAAAAAAACAAAAGGAAAATTAACCTTTGTGTATCTTAATATCTTTAATTTGCCAAATAACTGCACTCTTCAAGAAGCTATCTAATTTCAGGGTGAGTGAACTTGTAGCTGGAGGCATGTGATCATGAGTATGCTCCTCGGGAGATCACAGCCTTGTCTGCTACCTTAATTTGAAACACAGTGAGAGAAGATCTAGTGTGTCTATGGAACTAGCATGGGGAGTGGCACTACAATTCTTTCTAAATATGTAATTTCTCTAGCATTTCTGGCGTCTTTTCATAAATTCACAGTAACTTGAATGCACTTACAGGTAGAAGTATAGTTGGTGCACTATATATAAATGTTCCCCATGAAGCACAATGTCCCAGCTTCCAAAATGCTGAGTTTTTATTCCCTGCGCTTTTATTCCAGCAGTATACAACTTCCTGCAGATTAGATAATTTTGTGTTTTCAGACTGACTTGTTTCCCTTAGTATAACAAAAACACACACATACACACAAGATGGTTTGTATGGTGTAATACTATCTTTGCCTCTGTTTTTGTATTAACCAAGCTTTTATTTTGAACTTGGATAAGTGGAACCTAATGCACCTTAACTGGCACATGCATGACTGCCATACATACAGTGCCATACACAGCACTAATGTGAAGTGTAACTGGTCTGGGCCCTTCTCCTCAAAAATCAAAAGATCTGTAAGCAGAATCTAATGTCTTCATCCCGCACTTTCTTTATCCACTCATATCTATGATCTCATGATGTAAGTGGAACCTCTTACATCTACAAACTCTATTCTTCTGTTGAATAATACACTTTTTACATTGTGTTCATAAGGTCACCTCAGATCTTCCAGAAAACTGGATGCAAAAAGAAAATAGGGTCCTGGGCATAAAAAAAGTAATTTGCCCTTGACTTGTGATACAGGGGATAAGTGGAAGGCTTCAAATCTATGGTAAAATAGTACAATGAATCTTTCAGGTTCCTAGAAATGTTTTGCATTGTGTTTGCATTAATCGTCACATCTGCGTTTTCTCTTGCACCTGGATTAATTCAAGGGTGCCTAAAAGTTTTGTTTGTGTCACTACGATGTAATATTTTACATTTTTTCTAATACTATACAATATCCTGAAACAACTGAATATGCAGTAACATTCTTATAAATCAGCACGAGAAGAGATTCTTTGTAAACCACTTCTTGAACCCATATGACCGAAGAATGCACTGTACGGCTTGCCAACTCAATGAAATACAGCTAAGAACATCCACCCAACAGCAACATACTGGTGACTGACTGGAGTTGTATTTCAGCAAGAGTGAAGACTTTTTCATTGTGAAATTATAATAAGGCCTGAAGCCTGTTCCCAAAAACCTGTTTATAAATTTTCTTGAGGGAAATTAAAAGGTGTTCTAAAACACCAAGGCAACTTTTTAATTAAAAATGCTAGAGGCATTATTTTATAATAGCATTATGCTATTTGAACTGATTATTTATGTGGTTACAGATTAATGGGCTCTGTCAGGAAAAATATTTTTTTGTATTCATTTTCTTAAAACCTCTTTAAAGTTATTTAACAAAAATAATGTTGTATGCATATTGTTATGAAAAACTGCTGAATGTATATACACTGCTCAAAAAAAATAAAGGGAACACAAAAATACAACATCCTAGATCTGAATGAATGAAATATTCTTATTAAATACTTAATTCTTTACATAGCTGAATGTGCTGACAACAAAATCACACAAATTATCAATGGAAATGAAATTTATCAACCCATGGGGGTCTGGATTTGGAGTCACACTCAAAATTAAAGTGGAAAAAAACACTACAGACTGATTCAACATTGATGTAATGTCCTTAAAACAAGTCAAAAAATGCAACCCCACACCATCACTGACCCACTGCCAAACCAGTCATGCTAGAGGATGTTGCAGGCAGCAGAACGTTCTCCGTGGCGTCTCCAGACTCTGTAACATGTGCTCAGTGTGAACCTGCTTTCATCTGTAAAGAGCACAGGGCGCCAGTGGCGAATTTGCCAATCTTGGTGTTCTCTGGCAAATGCCAAACGTCCTGCACAGTGTTGGGCTGTAAGTACAACCCCCACCTGTGGACATTGGGCCCTCATACCACCCTCATGGAGTCTGTTTCTGACCGAGCAGACACATGCACATTTGTGGCCCGCTGGAGGTCATTTTGCAGGGCTCTGGCAGTGCTCCTCCTGGTCCTCATTGCACAAAGGCAGAGTTAGCAGTCCTACTGCAGGGTTGTTGCCCTCCTATGGCCTCCTCCACGTCTCCTGATGTACTGGCCTCTCTCCTGGTAGTGCCTCCATGCTCTGGAAACTACGTTGACAGACACAGCAAACCTTCTTGCCACAGCTTACATTGATGTGCCATCCTGGATGAGCTGCACTACGTGAGCCATTTGTGTGGGTGCATGCCCAGGCGTTGTAGGGAGGTCATACAGGCACGTGGCCACACACACTACGGAGCCTCATTTTAAGGACATTACATCAAAGGTGGATCTGCCTGTAGCGTTTTTTTCCAATTTAATTTTGGGTGTGACTCCAAATCCAGACCTCCATGGGTTGATAAATTTGATTTCCATTGATAATGGATAATTTTTGTGTGATTTTGTTGTCAGCACATTCAACTATGTAAAGAACGAAGTATTTAATAAGAATATTTCATTCATTTAGATCTAGGATGTCTTATTTTTGTGTTCCCTTTATTTGTTTGAGCAGTTTACATTTGCCATTAGGAAGTTTTAGAAAAAGTGGTGGTCATAGGGGTCAGTGGGGGTCATCATCAGCTTCTCAACATTATACTACTGTTTCAGTTTCAGCCTAAGAGTTTGGTATGTATGGTTACATCAGATAATCAAAGTCTGTATCAGTGCTTTGTAAGCAAGACTGATGCTGAACTGACGTAAAAGCTGTAAAACCAGTGTTAGGGGCCTACTACTTATAATCCCTTAGCATAACACGATAATGTACAGCACTTGGTTTGTAAAGCATACAAGTCCATAAATGATTACTTAGTTCAGTGTAAGGCTGAAGAGCCATTCATTTAATACTGTGTCCTGTAAAGTACACATGAACATGGGTGGAATAAACCATGGCTGCTCATAGACATGGTTGCTGATTAGATATGCAGTGTATTTTATAGGTATCCCATTTTAAAGGGATAACAGATCTGGCAACCACAAGAAAACATGATGTGTATATATCTTACTTAAAAAAAAAAAAAGAAGAGGATTGCCTGTGAGATATGAATGTGATGGGATGAAAATGTCAACTCTACGATAACCCACAGCATCCAATAAATATCCAAGAAATATTTTTTGTTAATGTACAATGACTGTTGACTATTATCTGTGGACCTGGAAAAAAAATCTACACGCTTTACCAAGTCATACAATGACAACTCTGTTTAGTTACACAGTCAACACCTATGTGAACACAGTAGCTGTACAATGCTGAAAGATATTGTGTCTAACAAGAGGTATCTTAAAATATTTATTATTGTTTGTACCTTTTCGTCGTTGCTCAAATAAGTTCAAAAATGTAACCACAAATCAGAAAGGTCACAAAGTAAAGGTGAGGCTTATGACGAAATGTTCTGTAGGCAAATGTTTCCTGTGTAGCTACTGAGGTTTTTTAGCATCTGCAAATCATGTAAAAAAAAAAACATATACAGCAATCATGTAACTAGCTAACCCGTCTACCCTTCAATGTTTTAGCTTGGCTGCAACTGATGAACTAATCTTTCAAAGGACGTTGGGACTTGTGGTTTAGTGTCTAATCCGTAGAAATATATACCTATGTTTACAGTAAAAGGATAACACTGCAAGGCACTATGGACACTTACATTCAAAAATAGCACTTCAAAAAGAGTACCTTATGGCCAAATGCAGGCCAATCTTCTCTCCCCCTCTTGCCCTCACTCCATGTATCAGTCTTTGCCCATCTACCACTCCTACATCCTTTCCTCTGTGTACACCAATATCTTACTAGGCCTAATGTAACCATTTGGGCCTAGTTTAGAATTTGCAGATGAAGCTACAAAAGCAAGTACTAATATATATATATATATACACACACTACATGCCAATGTTTGCTTGTGCCTAGCGTCATTGTGCCCATCTTGACAATAATTTGTCACTTAGGTGCAAGGCATAGCATATAAAAGAGCATGGAAACCCCTAAATGTTAGCCCTGCAATTTAAATGAGAGTGCCCCCCTTAGTAAGTTAGCACCTATGGCTATTAACCCTTATGATGTACCTGTGCAGTGACAGGGTACAGCTGCACATCCAACAGGAGAAGGGGGTGCTACAGTTTAGGTTAGTTAACTGGCTAAGCTAAGAAGGGAACCCTGAAAGAATCTCCTCTTGCCTCACACACCTACCTTGCTCAGCAAGTCTGTCACTGCTACATGCTGTCATGTTACATTGTACCTGAGGTCTCTGCTTACTGCTACTCCCAGCCTTGACCTGTAAAGTTAGAAGCACTATACACACCATAGTATGCAAACTTGGAAAACATATCTGCCCAGTCAGTAATACAGCAGTGTCTATAAATACAAAAGGCACAAAGGACAGCTTTCATTTTACAAGAAGCTAAGTGCCAATAAAACAACAGAAAACTGGGAAAAGACCTTATTTGATTTGAAAACCGTACGTTTTGTGAAGGTGACCTGCCCCTTTAATTCCTTTGCCATGTGTTTTACTGGCATATTACTGCATTCACATCTTATTTCAGCCAGCATTATCTGCTTACAGTAGGCCCACCGCCAACACACAAGAACATGGAAGTACACAGCCCTGGACCCCAGATTTTAATATTGCACTAGTACCAAATTATGCCCAGTTCCTTATCGTGCTTAAAATACACAAACTGTTGGTGGAAAGATCCATAGAAAAGCCACTGAATTTTTTTTTTGATCAGTTAAATCTGCTTACCATCAAGATATCAGATGCACTGCAGAACATGATTACCTACATACTTTCATACCATTGCCCAAGAGCAAACAACCACTGAACTGTGTACACTAATTCTAGTCTCAAAAGACCTTTTTTTTTTACAGGAACATTATAGGATATACTAAAATAACATGGCCCTGGGTTACAGTAAAATATAGGCATATACACACAAAGTACTGCATTTCATCTAATTAGTTCATGTAAAAAGCTTGTTTTTTTATTTCCAGAAAATGGGGGGGGGGGGTGGTCTTACATGTATAGAGACATGCTTTTGTTGAGGGTTTTGTAGTTTAGCAACAGAGACTGGACTACCCAGTCTGAAACAGAAAATTGCCAGTGGTGAATACACAAGATATGCTTATACAATTTCAATATCATGCTATTCATGATAAACAGTATATAAAGTGATTTAGTTGATCATGTAGCTAGCATTTAAATTACACATATTGACTAATGGTAATGGGTATGTGTAGGTTAGGTGTTCAGAACACCTGAGCAGTCAGAGTATGAGGACTGCATATTTCTTTAGTATAAACTTGATCACCCAATTGAATAGTTTCCTAATTTTATTGCCTTCCACAATTGCCAACCAACATACCACATAAACCTCCTCATACTGACTGTCTCAATGTTCAGTAAACCAAACAGATAATTTCAGTCCAATGTATGGCAAAATAACACAGGAATTGGCCATGTCACCAAGGTTTATATGCAATCAGGGAGAACAAAACAATAAGTTAAATTCCGACCTTTATGGCCAGTAAGGCTAATATATTTCTTCCAGTTGAAATGTGTCCCCCTTTAACTTGCACAGTCCCTATTCACTTGAATAGGAAACAACCCTTAGGGGCACATTTACTAATCCACGAATCCGTGGATTTCCGAATGGGAAAAAATCGTATTGGAAACGAAAATTTCTTAAGATCGCAAATATCACGAAAATGCTTACGAAAAAATCGTATTAGTCACGATAATATCGTATTGGCGATCCGAAAGTCACAAAATTTTCGTACCGAACAATTGTAAACAGCGGTAAAACCTTTCCGATTTTTTCGTGCAAATGTCCGAAAAAGTCGTGCGCCGTACGAAAGTCGTGCGGACGCCCGAAAAAAATCGGCAAAAATACGCTCGGAGCGTTCGTGCCTTTGTAAATGTGCCCCCTAGTGTGATCACTTTTCAATTCAAAATTCTCTGGTGAGAGTTTCCTGGACAGGAAGTGATCTCACCTGCACTTTCCAACATTTCATATTTAAAGTTAATACTAGCTGCAGGTGGTGACAGCAAGCACTTTTCAGCTGCATCCAGTAGTGCTTATCGTTTATATGGTATACACTTATTGGTCCTGCACTTCTACTGGAACTTCAGTCACAGACCATGTAGCTACATAACAGTTAATTTAGCATAATTATATATGATCTTCTGCAGCACACATTTTACCAGTACAGAGTAACAGAATATTATATTTGAAATGTTTGGCCTTTCAAATGTAGATATAAAGTATAGTCAGAATAACATACTGAATCAACAAACATTCTCAAACAAATGCCTTTGATGGAAATTTTTAATAGCATTAATAGCTTTCAGCAAACACATTGCCCATGCCGTGGTCTGACATGTTATCACACATTATTATAAGTAACCACAAAGCAGGACTTTGATTTCACACATTTCAGAGCCAAAATCTGCTCCATGTGCCTGTGCCTGGGCTCCAGGTACAGGCTCAGAAGAGTGCTGATTCAAGCAGAGGGGCAAATTCTTGGCCCGCATTTATCGATGTGTGGCAATAGGCCTAAGGGGCAAGTCATCAAAACAAAACTAATAACTTTCAGTATGTTGATATTCTGACAGAAAAGAATGCAAATGATTTCTATTTGTTTACTTCTGTGTGTGTGCACTGCAACATTAAATAGTATTTTGTTATTAGCTCAGTGATCTTAGAATGTGAGGCTAGATTTTTCATTTTAATATCTGTGATTACAACCACTACCTGTTTTTATAGTCAGTAACCATCCCAACTAGAATTTTAAAGTGAATTTTAAAGTGAAGAAAAAAAAAAGTCTGAAAAAAGACCCAGGACACAAATGCTGACAGCATAACTTTGTATTAACAATACTGACCCTGGTGAAGCACCTGTGGGTCAGGTGATTACTGCTCGGAAATACTCACTGCCAAATTTCTGAGTGATAATCACCTGACATACAGGTGCACTGAAAGGCTTACAGTGATTACCATTATCCATTATTGTCAGTACAAAGGCATTTTCTGACATTTTGCCTCATGAGCTAGAACTCAAAGGGTGCAAAACACTCCCTTTGCCATTAACCTAATACAGGTATAGGACCTGTTTTCCAAAATTCTCAGGACCTGGGTTTTTTTTGGACATGGGGTCTTTCCGTAATTTGGATCTTTATACTTTGTTGACTAAAAAATATTTTAAATGTTAAATAAACCCAAAAGGATCTTAGTCAGGATCAAGTACATGGTATTGTTTTATTATTGCAGAGAAAAAATATTTTTTAAAAACGTGAATTGTTTGATTATAATGGAGTTTATGGGAGATGTCCTTTCTGTAATTCAGAACTTTATGGATAACAGATTTTTGGATAGCAAATCTTATATCAGTAATACTGTTTATGTACATCACTCTAAAGACAAGAGATTACTTGAAAAAAGGTACATAATGAATACATGCTGCTGGACACCACTGATTACATTTAAAACTAAAAATAATCAGTGCACAAAGAGTTAATTGTAAGGTACCTGACCTGTTTAAAGAGTTGTGTCCAACAAAATGCCAGTTAGTCATTTTGCTGGAAGCAAGAACACTGCGCACATTAATGTCCAAATATTGTTCTTTCTTGGCCTTAATGACTGCAATCGGGGTTGTTTGATTTAGCTCAAAGTCTGGCCGAACTTTGGTACAATGCAGTGAGAGACAGACATGCTGACTAGCCATTGACTAGCCATTACATTACATCATTCATTGCTATGCCTGAGACAAATGACATGCTAAGTCAATAATTTCTTCCCCTAGCATTGATTTCACGGATGTAGGTTTATGGTCTATGAGAACAGCCAGGGAATCAACCACTGGTGGTTAAGTGTAATGAAGCTTCTTTTAGAAAATGTTAATGCTTTTAGATTGCAAGCTCTATTGAGCAAAGTCCTCTTTACTTCCTGTCTGAATGCACATACATATAATAACAATTACATATAAACACTATGCATTTAAAGTGACCCTGAAAACTACATACATATTTTCAGTAAACATGTACTGTATCTGCTTCACATGATTGCTGGTCTTAAATAAAATGTGAACTATTTATAGCCAATGTGTCTATGCCACAAGGGACAGGTTTCTCAGGACAATGTTCATTCGTCCTGACAAAGGTGTCCCCCATGGCACTGGAATGTTGACAATAAATTGTTCACTTTTCTATTTAAGAGCATTCAGTACAGGAATTATTTACAAGACACTCGACCCAAGCTGTGAACAGCAACTGCCATCTTTGTTGCACCTGGCAGTTAAAAAAGGAAAAGATAATGCAGATTTCTGTGTCATATATTTTCTGCTGTAGAAGCTGCCCAGTTAATGGTAAAGTCTTTGTTTTTCTCTAGGAAGGGATATATACTATTAGAATATTTTTTTCCAAAATGTGTGTGCTGAACAGCATTTTGCTGACTGACAGAAAATTAGGAATGCTTCATTAATCCCTAAAATCAATGCCTATCCCCCACAACTTTAACAGTGGTTGCAAACGGCATCTTTCTACTGTCACTAGACAACTTGTACCAAGCTTTGTAAAGAAGGGTTAATTAGGAAACAAGCTATTAGTGCAAGAGAGGGGGCAAAAAAGGTGAAAGATTCCTGTCTCTAATTTTAATTATCAGGATTAACAGTCAGAAGTAAAAAAAGAAAGAAGAAACATTACTAGCAGCATTATCACTGCACCAGAGTGTACCCTTTCTGTTTGTTTAGTATAAGTCAAATATGTGAATAGAGAAGTATTATTGGGATATAGCTTATCAGAGGGTAATATATATGGCACAAACTCTGTAACCATAGCAACATCAGAAATGATTCAATTTTGTAGTATATGCATGAAGCAACAATGTTCCATGATAAAAGCACATTGTGGAAAATACTGTGAGCACAAAAAAAAAAGCGGATGAAGAAAAAAAAAAACAGATTTAGCCCTGTCTTAGACCTTGACTGTGCTGTTATATTCAATCTGGTTTAAAACCATTAAAATCTGTATAAATTTTAATCTGGATTTGATATAAACACATTTTGAAGTGTTTACAGGCAGAGAAGTAGCAAGTTTAAAAATAACTTGAAGGCAAAATAACACACTTGTTCAGCATGGAATAACCACTACTTGCAACAAGTCTGCAGGACTGGAATAAGGTAGTAGGGCAAAGGCAGCTAAGCCTAAAGTGACAAAGCAAAGTGACCAATGTTACATTACCAAAGGACAAAACAATGTAATAGGGCCCTTGACTGAAAAAATAGAACAAGTTTCAATTATTCAATAAGAACAATTATTCCACAAAGCTGCTAGCGGTGAAATTAGGTACCATCTTTATGGATTCAAGAGTAAAAGAAGCCAGCATAGCAGTAGGAACGAAACTGTTAGCTGGGCCGCAGAAGCTACAAGGCATTAGGGGTTGGAAGAGTGAGGAAAAAAGCAGCATGGAGAGTAACAGACAAACATAAGAAGCAGACATGAAGGAAAAGTAGACAAATGAGAAGGATAGATCAGCCAGGCAGTACAGAATAAGTCAGCTGTGCTAAGAGGAAAATGAAAAATTAGGGTAGGAGCAATAGAACAAGACAGCAGGCTGAGAGAGTGGAAAAAGGTGTAGGGCACAAAAAATTTAAAATGTAAGGGTGAAGGCCTTCCATGGTCAGGCATCAGGCTGCAGGATTGGAAGTGTGTAAAGAAGCAGTAGGGCAGAAGAGGTGTACAAACTCAAAAAGAATAAAAGGAAACAGAAGAGTTGAAGGAACAGCACAAGACAACAGGGCAAAAGATTAGGTCTGGAGGACCTGGCAACATGGCTAAAAAAAAGTGAAACAAGTTAGCAGGGACAGAGGAGTGCAAAAAAGGTTAAAAGCAGAAACAGGAATGGAACAAAAGCAGGGCTTGGAACATGAAACCAAGGAAAGGGGCACAATGTAAGGCAGAAAGTGAGTGACTGAAGCAAAGCCCAGGGCAAGAAAGGAAAAGGATTATTGCAATTAAAGAGTTAACAAGGTTCCTATGAGTCACACAATGCTACAAACTAGGAGACAAAAAAATACTCAAATCATGCTCTACTCTAACAGCATCTTCTGCAATTGATATCCTGCCTTATAAACACCGCAGAATATAAAAGTCTGATGTAATAACGGTTTAAACATCAATTTTGGATACAGATTGATTCAACTTTTTAACAACACTGCAAATGCTAGATGATCACAAAGGTTTGTGTTAGAAACGCCTTATGGTTTATAGCATGCTGCAATCCTGAAATACCTTGGCTGCAATAAAGATTTAAAAGTGCATTGATAAGTGCCGAAAAAAAGTGGTGCTGCCATTATCCCAAGTTAGCTGCTAGTTGGGGATACTGTGACTTGCACTTCAATATCACCTGAAGTGACAAGACCTTCTCTCCTGATAGTCTGTATTGCGCAGATATGGACACTGCATAAAAGGGTATATAGCTATGCAACTAATTTGAATAGAAATGTTCAAGTCACAATAACCGAGTCTCCCACTCACTAACACAGATCCCTGACCACATCACCTACTCTCTTACACCCGGTGGAATCAGGAGGGGGAGAAATTTCAGTATGATTAATTGTGGTGTGCCACATTTTTCCTCCCAGATGAAAGTGGTTCACAGCTTTAACTTGTTTTATCGTGAAAACAATTTGTATGCATGCAACAAAGCTTGCAAAGTCAAAGAATGCGTTATCGTTGTCCTTACAGTGCAGCAGGCATTTTGTCTGTTGAAGAACATTGTGTTAATCTTTTGCGGCACTTTCACACCAGCTGAATTAAATGCGGTAGAAGAACAAAGAAAACTAAAACATTTGAGGTTGCCATGAGAACACCAGAAGACTGAAACGGATGTAAAAGCATAGATTTTTGCGGGTAAACTTGCTATTATCTGGTGCATATATGCCAGTTGTCTTATCATTTCCAGGGATGGCACTGGTCTTGGCTCTTTGTACCCTTTTTTTAAAATAAATTTTCATTTTCCATTGACTTTCTGAAAAGAAATTAGCTCTCAGTTGAGTGGGTTGGCTAAAACATAGTTGCACGAGCCATTGTCATTATGGATGCCACATATGCGGCACATGATGTACCATATTAGCTTCACAATAAAAGGTCCCTGGAAATTCATTTTATCGTTTGACAGCATTATCATGGCACGCTGTAACTCTTCTCTAGCAAGAAAGTTTTAAATTGGCACGTCTTCCATCACAGAGAGAGATACCACAGTTCTAAGATCAGACTTCTGTAAGAAGGGTTTACAGATATCTAATGAGAAGGTATAATTAAATACAACATTTAATCAAAAAGAGTTACATATTTCAACATAAGCAAAGCTACAAAGAGCAATATTTTCCAACCTTTCACTTAGACTTGCAAACTAAAACCACATGCTTTATTAATAGAACGTACAACCCCACTGATATAGATGAGTCAGTTGTATTGGCGGAAACTTAGCATCCCCGTCTCTGGCATGGCAGACATCATATTGTTGTTCAAATGTGACTCTGAGACTTTAAAATAAAAGGTGCTGATTACTGCACACAATTAAAAGGAAGAATAATAATGTTTCTGGTGTGGTCTAATCAGCAATACTTGTTATTCTTGCCTCACCTTCTCTACATGCAATGAAAGTTGCCTAATTTTTCATTTATGCCAAGCTGTGTTCTAGGGCTGTTGATGCCTAAACCAGCAGCACCAATGCCACCCCCTCACATGCTCTATAAAAGATGCATACACCAAACCAAGCTGTTGTGACAATGATGGGCAAAACAGAAAATGA